>NC_137501.1:8832500-9212500 GCF_041902795.1 Electrophorus electricus | reverse complement strand
CACATTATTGGGTACATTTACACTTCTAAGATGCTTATAAAGTATCTATTACATGAAATAACAGTGTCGATTTAGACTTTCCACAAACACCATGGTCCAACTACGCAATAACAAATGTGCTTGATTTTTTAATATTGCATTTCAGTAGTGGAACTGCATATCAACCCTGGTGACCCTGAGAAGTAGAGAACATACTGAACCTTTACTGCGTATGTCTTGTTTTTCCACCAAATGTTTACCATGAATTTTATAGTATATGGCTGTAAAAAAAATGACAGTGGTTTGTTACAATGCTCGACATGTACACAAAGGTGAGATACAAAATGGGTCAATTGCCTTTGCAGCACATGGAATTTATGGCTCCTGCACCCTCAAAGTCAAAATTATCCCTGACACACACAGCCCTACACCCCAATTGTATGCCTTTACAATTTAGTCAATATCCAGTGTTCAAAGCAAATTCCCCAGGCCTGAGCTCTCCGCTATCAAAAAGCGGGTTTATGCAAGAGCCCCAGAAAGGAATCTATGGCCTACTTCTGCAGGCAAATGACATTATTTATTCCCATTCATGTCGGTCAGTTCACACATGTGAGACAGGTGAATGATGGGGGTCCTTTCAGAGGTGACATTTTGGCAGCGTTTGATCCTCCTGTAAGTAAAATCGGCTTTATATACGCTCAGTTGTGTGGTCCCAGTAATGCTGCTGTCTGGTCCAGATATCTGCGGACGCCCCTTTGCCTAAACGCCCCAACATCTGGCACCTGCTATGGGCTTTATGAAGCGAAATACTGACAGCTGATGAGCTCCTACTGGTTTTATGTTTTCGTAAGCGGTTTTTTTTAACGTATCGATTAATCATTGATTTCGAGAATGCTTTTTTAAAGCAATAGTGCAACACATCGTTGCGCAATACATCATTGATCTGCAGGAGCAGCACTACAGACCTCCCCCGGTCTAATGACCTGTCCCAAGACAGCCAGCATTCCTTCCCTGCGTCTATGAGCAGGACCCGCAGAGTCTCAGTTCGCCGCAGGAGGCCTGTCGGATCACGTCTAGCCCCGTGGTGGTCTGAGCGGCCCACTCCTGCCAAGCCTGTTTGATCGCAGCAAGCCCAGAAGGCGCAAAGGCTAAAGGACGCTAAGAAAGTCGGTCCCTCCCCCGGCAAGAGAGTCCGATGTTTGAAATGGCGCTGCTAACGTCGCCAAGCTTGGAGCGCGGGTACCGGCCGCGTCTCGCCGGCGAGAACGCCGCGGCTTTGGGAAACCGTGGCGGGCACAAACACACACAAGCGGGGCGGTGGTAGGGAGGCTTTCACAGTCTTGTCAGTCTTCATCCACTTCCAGTATGTTCCTTCCTACTCGTGCAAAGGCTGGACAGAGACTGTGTAAAAGCGCTTCAGGAGATGGGATAGATTGCCCACAATATGGGTCACAGCGATCCGCCATAGGTTTTAGAGCTAGGAATGTTATTCTAGGCTACATGAAATGGCGAAGGTTTCTTGTGTCTGAAAGCTAACGCCAGACATCTCAAATGTAATAATAGTACATCGGAGCTGAGAAGCATTCACGGGTCTTAAAAGGCTAGAAATGAAATCCGTATAGTAAAGCGCACGTCATTTGGCTGTGTAACATCTTTATTAGCGCAGGTGGCCATTTTGCATTTTCTTTATATGGTAATGAAGAGCCAGATTCAGATGGGATTTCAGTAGCCAACCGCCCCCCCCCCCCCCCCCCCCCCCCCCCGACACACACACACACACACACACAGAGAGAGGGAGAGAAAGACAGAGAGAAAGCTCTGTATGCATTATGTCCACATTGACGTGTCAAGTGTTAGATTAACTGCCCCCTCAAGTTCCTTTTATTTCCCTGTTCCGGGCAACGCTCATTTACATAAACAGATAATCCCTGATAAAAATTTCCATTAGACAAAGGTGAAATGGATCAATTTTCTCTGCCAAGATAAATCTTACGTTTTACACCGACAGGGTCATTACCCAGGCCACATTTCAGAAATAATGTATTTAAAAATCAGCCGATAGCAGCCATTCCCAGCTTTCCAATTACTTTTAAGAAAAGCTTATTCTGTGGACAATAAAGCACATTATGGCACAATATGATACAGTCCATAAAGATCACAGTGTTTGATGAGAGGTTACAGAAAGCTCAGCATATTTAGGGGGGATGTCACAACCTCGCGGTTATTGCTGACGTGTCTCTGAGCCCTCCATGCAAATGTCCTGCTACATCCAGTCCAAATAGATTAACTGTCCTGTTAAAAAATAAACACTTTTTTCCATTTCTCTTTTCCTCCCTTCTCTCTCTCTCTCTCTCTCTCTCTCTCTCTCTCTCACCCTCCCCCATCTCTTCATCGTTTTCCGGCTTATGAAAGGTTGTGGATTGACGGGGGCTGCGAGGTGATGCCATCAGTGCTGGAGAGAAGGAAAGAATGAAAATCTCATTAGTTCTCGCCTTCCGGCCACAGATACCTCGCTGACCTTGAGACACCCCCTATACCCGTGTGGCCCTCCCTTAACTGGCGTAAGGTGAGTCCCTTGCGTGGCCCTCAGTCCCAGTCGTGGGGGGTGGGGGGTGCTGCAGTTGTGGTCCCGACGCCAGCGCTGTTGAATTAGCGCCAATCCGCCGGATGGCAGCGGCATGGGCCGGTCCTGGGGCAGGAGAGGGTTCAGGGCCGAGGCTGGGTCTGTGTATAGCCGACACCTCGTCCCTCCCCCGGTTACCCCCCCCCCCCCCCCGCTCCTCTCACACACACACACCTCCTCCTTCCTCGCAGACTGGAGGGGGGGGGGGGAAAGCAGCCGCTCGCGGGTAATCTCCCTCAATCACAGCTCGGACAGTCGGTGCGTAAGTAGGCCCTGCAAACTTTGGCAATACTGATTCAAAAAAGCGAGCTGTGATCTTGCCTGGCATCTGTGCTAGATGGCGGTTTTAAAAACGACGATGGAGGGGGAAAAAACGCAGAAAAAAATAAAAGGAGACATTGAATCAATTATGTGAAAAAATCCTTTATTTGGACAGTGTTGGGTGGCTGTTTTCTTTACAGAAATTTATTACAATGATTCCACAGTGAATATCAGCCATAATTCAGGTAGTGGCATTTAAGGTTGTGGAACTCAGGTGTTGAAAATGACAAACTGCATTACTTTGAAAAGGTTCTTGCAAAAGCTGTTCAAATGGGTGACACTTTAAAGTGACAGAGATATCAAGATTTAGTCTCCTATAATATTGGTCCTTTCATCACATTAAAATGCACCAGAGAATTTTGCTCATCCACATTTTAAGATATAAAATCATTTTGGAATGTTGTTATTCTTTATTTGAAAAAAATACAATATTTATTAGTTTGAAAAACGTCATTTAAAAATAAGGAGAATGTAAAAGAAAGCAAAATGTGCTATGCAGAGGTAGCTAAGTAGTGATAGGCGGTCGTAAGAATGGAGCAACCCAGAAAGAGTTGCCACACTACCATCTAGTGGCAACATGGACAATGTTCATCAAACACAACAGGGCAGAACGCCAGTCATTTTTAGCCTAGTTTCGACAATCATTTTAAAGCTATCAAATAAATGTTAAAAATTGGGGGGGGGGGGGGGGGTTACATTTAAATGCAAACAGCTTTTTACTTGGCATAAATTTTCCGTAGTCCTGATTTACGAAGTGTTAAAGATAATGTTAAAATAACAAGTAAAAAGAAGCGGATCCAAAATCATATGTTAATATTCGTACTCATAGTACAAAAATTTAAATACTCATTGGAGGCTGTTTTTGGCCAACGAAAATATGGCCATAAGCCATAGTTTTGTGTTTCCAATGATGACCTGACCTTCACTAATTGAGACTACAGGTTGATAATGGCCGCAGAGTGACATCTAGAGGAGGAACAGTAACCTGCATCCATGATTCAGCCCAATACATTTTAAAATCTCCGCACCTTTTATAGTAGTGCAAAGGTGTGATGCAGTAAACATATTTGGACAGTTATTCATAATAATCATGTTGGTATTGTTATTATGAAAAATTATCACTCTTTTTTCAAGTATCATATCACAATTAGCTATAGACTATTATGGTATTAAAGTATGAAAATAATTAATTGGGCAAATAGTGATTAATTTATATATTACGGAACAGCTGTTTGTTTCAAATGTTGATTTAGTAAATACTCGTGTCTGAGGTCTTTAATCATCAGCATTACACTTGATTTAAGATTCAAAAAGCACTCCTTCGAAACGGGGGCCCAAACCCCCCCAGTTCTTTTCGTCTTCATAAAGCCCTACAAATCTCTGCATGTTCAGTTTATTTTGCTCATGAGGATAAATTGAAAGAAGAATATGTCTAAATAATAATTTCATACTAAAGACCGTTTTTTGGCCTTGTTGGACGACTGGGTGGGACCATTAAATACCTTACACTCATACTTAAGTAAGCTTAATGTGTCTGGATGTGCTACATGGAGAAGCTTACTAATTGCCTTCATAAATGAGGATTTACCGAATGCTGTCCTTACGGCAAATGTAACACAAGCAAATCAGTAGTTTATCCCGCGATATTAATCTCGTTCGACAAACACTGGGCGCAGAAGAACAGTCATACTGGAAGCTCCTTGCATATTTTGGAAATTGTTCTCCATTTCATTTTGTTCTCTGGAAAATTATGGTGTAGCCCACATCTTACTGAGGAAATAACAGGTGAAAGTAAAAGTTGCGATTGAGGTGCAGTTGCTCTCAATACTGAAAGATGAAACTTTCAGAAATCGAGAAAGGACTTCTGAAATGAAAGTACTGAAAACTAGAGATCACCCTTGTTCCACCCACAGAGAGAAACCTTGTTCAAAACAGGTGATCTGCAGAGATATTGTATCTAATCAAGTCAGGTCAATAAGTTAGACAAAGTTACCTTCCCCTCGTGTTTCTCTCTTTTAGAATAAATCACGAAAAGAAAATCAATTCGTTACAAAAGAAATGGAATAAAAATACGCTATGATTTACTTATAACGTTTCACGTGGTTGTTCTCTTGAGATATAAGCAGTGCAGGTGGCACTTTTGTATTATTATCACAGCAGCCTGCGCTTGGCCACCTCTTGCAGGAATCTGCCTCCGTTGTTTTGCAGTTTGATCCCCTGCCGCAAGCAAGAAAGCAGTGGCGGAACGAGCCACACCGGCCAGCTCCCGAGCTTTCCGAACACGTCAAATTTTCCAAAAATAGACCCGCGACCAGACTGTAGACACCAAACAAACCCAGGCGCTCAAATCGACTCAACAGCTCCTCTGATGGCTCGCGCGCCGCGAAGCCCTTCTACGTCTTCCGTATCGTGGGGGTCAGGCGGCAGGGCGCGGGGTCGGACACGACGTCCGTCCGTTTGAAGTGAAGCGCGATGTCTCGTGCCGATGCGTCCGAACGCCGAAGCGCAAACTTGCGCCACAGAACGGAGGCTCCTCTGCAGCAGATGTACCGCGGACGAAATGATAATAAAAGCCGACGAGAGCAATCGGGGGGTGCTAAAGGCCTCGGCCAGGCCGCTGTCAGGCTGTCTGCATCTTGACCCAGCTCCGCTGCGTCTCGCGGCGACGGCGGGCTGCTCTCTGCTGTGTCTGTGGCGCTGATTCTGCCCTCGCGGTAGGGTATTGTGTTGCGGCTCAGCGGGGTTTCTGTAGCGACTGCTACGTCTGGGGGATCGGAGTTTGCTTGTTGGCTGAGCTCGAGACGATGGAAATGTTAACAAAGCGGCTTAGATAAAGGGCAGATGTAAACAGTTGCATCAGTGTATCGTGGTGGTGATGTCTTCTCCTTTCATTATGTCAATGTCTGTAAACGTGCCCTCATTCACCAATAGCCTACCCATCCTGTTCATGTTCCAGAAGTGCTTTCCACGTAGATACTTGTTCTAGAGAATTCCTTGGAAGGAAAATTGTGATAGCTCTCCTTAGCAGCCGTTGGGACTGTCTGAGTTGGGCAAATAGTCTTGGCAGAACATTTGACAGCCTGTTGAAGAGCAATGTGCTGAAAGGTGAATTAGGAGTGTTAATGAAGAACACGCTCCCACTTGGAGAAGGCAGTTATCTCTGGTGTAAGCTGAGGGAAGTCTTGGTTGCAGTTCTGTTCCTGAAGAGGACCACAGGAGTTTACACCTGAGATTTTTTTACTTAAATAAAAATGTCTTTATTTGTCTTAAAATTACTTAACTTGTCTATCAGTTCAGACGTTTGTGCTCATACAAAACAGGGAAACACAAAATACATGGAACTAATACCTATACTAGTAGACTCTAATAGACCTTACGTGACATACAGATATTTAATTGACTTGATTTGTCATTTCAGTCATTGATCATAATCTACTGAAGGTGAAACTGGTGAAATCAAGTGTTCAGTACTGGAAAAAGTACATAAATACTTCACTTAAGCAAAAGTTGAAACAACATGGTGTTAATGTAGTAACAGGTAGTACGGCATGCAGAAATCCACTCTGGTGCTGTATTTGGTAAACATGAATATTATATGGATAACCCCATGGATATATGTACAGTTTTCCCATATTTTGTGATTGCAACTTGCTTAGATTTCAAATATGCATGGTTTATGGACAAAGAAAATGGTGCCTTATAAATGTAGTGGGGCCAAAATGTAGTTCAATCAACGAGGGTTGTCTAAAAGTGTAAAAAATCAAGTAAAATACACCAAAATAGCTTCTCAAATGTTCCTCACCAGCTGAATCTCCAAAATAATGATGCAGAATTTCCCTGTTTTATTGTCTTTTAAATGGTACCAAAAATGGCAGAAAAGATCATCTTATTTACCTCTCTTTAATTAAGATGACACATTTGTTCGGTGAAGGACAAACATTTTAAATACATAGACTATGAAATGTATATTTCTTTTGATATACTAACTGTAAATTTATGTACTAATAATATTCTCACATATTCTAATGGTAATACAACCAGTGCAATTGTTTAGCAAGACATAAGACACTGTTTTCCTTCATTTCTGTTTGATCCTAGTTTTCTTTGATACTGAAAAGATGGGAGCCAAGGCTAGCTTGATTCAGAACCGCATTCATGTCTATTTGTGGTAAACAAATGTTCCTACTTCAGAGGATCCTCTGATTCGTGTTATTATTGCCTGTTGTTTGCTATGGTCAGACATGTTTTCATCCAGAAACACAATGCTGTCATATTTCATGATTGTGGCCTGCAGATTATGTGACCATTATGTAGTCTAACAAAAATAACACCAGAAGTGCAGTGGGATATGATTTTCTGATTAAAAGACAGTAGCAAATCCAAATACACATCACCGTAAACAAGTTATAACAATTTAGTGAGTGCCACTAATAATTTCAGCCTAAGTAATGACTCTTTAGTAATAAAAACATTTTCTAAACATGCAGTGAACATTTTGCCATCTTAAACAGTCAACACTGTTATTTTGTTGTGATTGGCTTACAGAGTAATTTATTTTATCATATAATTGTTGTTTAATTGACAAAAATCTTTCCAGAAAGTCTGCAATTAAAAAAAATGCATTTCTGTTTACCCATATTTGACTGTACCTTTGTTGTGTTCTCTTCATGTATTGCTTTTCATATAATTTCTTGTTTTTAATTCTTTGTTTGTTTGTTTGTTTTTTCTTCCACAGAGGAGGAAACCCTGCAAGTGAATTCACTGCTGATCCAGAAAAAAAAATATTTTATTTCGATTTGATCAAATAAACTATTGCCTGTTATATAATCAGGACCCATTTAAATACAATGTATTCATGACATAATCCTCAGGGCTTCAACATTCAGTTCACTTTTTGTTTTCATGGGTGAGACCTTGATATATAATTGCCCCATTTATAATAAGCATAATTAGATTCTTTTTACTTCAGTTTCATATCATCATGCCAGTGTCACTTTCACACTCTCCAGTTGATATGTGGTTGAGATTTGAATGTTCAATTCAATTTTGAATTTGTATAGTGCTTTGTAACACACAAGCTGTCACAAAACAGAAACCATCTATACAGACCATTAAATGTGTTACTGTCAGCCTAGCTTCACACTGACATGAACATTAGTTGTTGTACCAGTGTTCTACAGAGAGTAGGTAGCAAACTCATTTATATTCAGACAGATTTATAGAGGATGTTTTCTCTATAGCGTTTGCTGCCTCCTTTTCACACTACACACTTCATAAAGCTTGAGTCTCAGTCTTTGTACTACATCTGTTAATCGATATGAAATAAAACAAACATAAACTCTCTTATTTGATTGTTCTATTACTACTGAATGTAAATGTTTATGCTATCCAAGTATATATTGGAAGCTGTAAGATTTGCTTTAAATTAAAAGCGCATTAAATGTTAATAATGTTAAAGTGAAATGTTTATTTCATCATACCCATTTCACCATATATATATATATATATATATATATATATATATATATATATATATATATATATATATATATATATATATATCTGTGTGTGTAAGTGTGTGTGGTATATTTTTTTATTCAGTTATCCACATTTTGCAGTTGGAAAAGTGCTAAGAATGATCATTTAAAGGTAGAACACAAAGGGATCCTAGAAATATATATTATCCACCTGCATGTTTTTATCCGCTAATTTCTTAAAATGCAAAGCAAAAATGTTCAAGCTTTTGGTCATTATCTTTTTAACACTAGCGACTTTAAATGTATGAAACGTCCCAGTTTTGGCACAATTATTTCTATATATTGATTTTGCCACACGATGTGAGAACTATTCTAATTAAATGAACGTTAATAGAGAGGAATCAATATGTTTACCAAGTTGAAGTAAGACAAATGACCTCTCCTGTCTCTAGACAACAAAGGCCAGAAGGGTGTATCACATTTTTGTGTCACTGAAGGAGTAGCTATGTTAACTACTGAGTGAGTGATACGACAAAGGCTTTCAGACTTCGTGTGGGACTTGACTACGTCAAACGTTCAGAGGCAAATTTTATAACCTAGTGTTGCTCTCTAGCCTAATTCTTTAAATGAGTGTGAGAAATCACATTCATTCAATCAAAAACATTTGCAACATTTCAATTATAAAACTCAGTGCAGGGTGCTAGAGTTTGCTAGCTTACTGCTACATATGTTAGCTAACGCTGCCAAACTTAGTTATGTTGTGGTAATGCTGCGATTACCAGAACGAGGAATGGATTGGGTTGCTACCTAGCTAGCTGATGATCTGTTACAGAAATGGACAGCTCAGTACAGACATCTAATGTAACCGATTCAAAGGTAAGTAAAGACAAATGAGTGATTAAGTGCGATATATCGTGGCATGACTGAAACCACACAAGCTATATGCCGTGTATTAGCTAGCCAGTTAGCGTCTTGTAATATATCTTGCTAATACGTTCGCTAACGTTACGTTGACTTATTTGTTGCTGTTAACTTTTTATGGTAACCCTAGTTATCTCGGTATCGCTTGTCTTGAAATATGTACAAATGAATAGATTTCTGAGGTTTGAAGTATAGCATAGCTAGCTATCTTAGCTACCTTGTCTAGCATTGTCGAGTAGCCTCACGCTAGCATTACATCATAATTCATGTTGGCTAGCTGGGTTAGCTAATCTAACTAGCTCGCTTGGGAACTTGTTGATTAGCTCATTTTATTGGTAATGTTAGCAGGATAGCTCACTAGCCATCATGCCTCCGTCGAGCTATCAAACGTTAGCTTAGCCAGCAAGCTAAATTAATTTCAGTAACTGGCCAGACAGACCGTTAAGATATGGACTTTAATGGAAGTGTTTGTTTTTTTCACATCAACACTAGTTGACTAGCATAACAAGTTAGAACAGTGCAACTGCTCAAATTCTTAGTGACTAACGTAATCCTGACTCGGAATTTGTGTCTCTTAGCTCACGCTGTGTGTGTGACTGTGAAGCCACCATGCCTTCAACGAAGGCGCTGAAGAACGCACAGTACATAGAACTGGGAGGTTACCAATACTGGCCCGTTCTGGTACCAAGGGGGATACGCCTGTACACCTATGAGCAGGTTCCGGGCTTCCTTAGGGAAAACCCATACATCACAGATGGGTATAGAGCATACCTGACCTCTAGACTATGTATTAAAAGGTGAGTAAACAGGGTTAAGGCTTTTCAGTGAAATTAGGGCAAAAAAAGGATTTAGGTATTTTATGCATTTGGTTGACAAGGTTTGACCTGGGCTAATAGTAATTGAGAGACTGTTCACATTTGATTAGATGAAATGTGGGGTAATGCTCAACTCTCATGAGTATTCTGATATTTTTGTGTTCTTTATAGTCTTTTTATCCTTTCCAACGAGACTGTGAACATCTGGAGTCATCTTCTAGGCTTTCTCCTGTTCTTCTTACTGGGGTTATACGACATGATAGCTGTGCTGCCTGTGATTGGAGCCACCAGAGAGGACTATGTTATCTACTCCATAGGCCTCTTCTGCTACCAGGTGTGCACTTGCTGCTTGTATTAAGCCATCACAGTGTATAATCTATTGTAGGAATATCAGCCTTAGTAGGTAACTACTTACTGAGTGAGTGTGAAAATGTTTTATCTTGGCACGAGTTTAACTACGATCAAGAGTAGATGGTGATTTTACTACAAAAAACCCTATCACTGTAACAAAAGAATCTGTTGGCCACTCACTCATTCACAGTTGAGAATTACTGCTTTTAGTTTCATTTTTGTGGCAAAGTACCAGGATATAAGCAGTTATTTTCAATTCATCACCTTTTAAAGTTAGCCACTCTAATGGTTGTAGGTGTTAATATGCCGTCATTCCGTTTTCGGTAGCTGCAGAAAGATGGAAAATAGCAGCCTCCTACTTTGGCAGTTACTCTCCAAAGCATACGGAGGTAGGATAGACACTCTGCTAATTCCCCGGACGTACACTTTTAACATGATGCCAAAGCACAGGGAGCAAAATACAGCTCCGCCACTGATACAGAGCTGAGGATACATGAGGCAGGCTGAAGCCGGAAACTCGTACAGCTGAAAGTTTTTACATTTGTGAGTAAGAACTGTAGGCGATCCTTAATTGACCCTCACTGCAGCGCACAACTGGGTGGGCGCATGTTTACAAACATGAAACCAGTCTATTAAATGTAGTCTTTTCTTTAGCTGGCAGCACGCAGCCAGTCTGCGGGCCCCATCTCACCGGCCCCTGGTTTGTTTCTAGGTGTGCATGCTGTGCTCGGTGGGCTATCATCTCTTCTGCTGCCACCGCTCTGAGAAGACCAGCCGGCGCTGGATGGCACTGGATTATGCTGGCATCTCCATTGGAACCTTGGGCTGCTATGTTCCAGGCATTTTCTATGCCTTTTACTGCAATAACGTATGTAATGGTCTCTGACGTGGCATGTGTGGTTGGGTCAGATGGCTGCGAAACGGTGGGCGTGGCCTACACACCATTTACCCAACAGAATGAGTCCAGAGTCCTTCACATAAAGAATAAGATGGACTAAACGGTGTGTAAAAGGATAAAATAAACAGAATATAAATATAGAAAATAAAATATATTAAAGGAATGCATTTTGAAGAATATTCAGTGGTTTTGAAAAAAAAAAAGTGAAAAACAAATTGGATCCACAGGAGAACAGAAGTGTTTTCTAGTCTAGATGTATAAGTGGCTTATGTTTGGTTATGTTGCATTCTCATAGCATCAACTGATGAAAAGGCTTGTTTTGACTTGTGATGGCCTCAGCTGTCAGAGACTTATCATTACAAATGCAAGCTCTCTAGCTGTTTAGAGTAAAGTGAACGTTGTAGGCTAGTTCTGTACCACGGCGAATCATGGGTGAAAATAGACATTGTAGCTTTCGGAAGTTCACACTTTTGAGAATTAAAATTTGACCAGTGTAATTATCTTTTGCAGATTATTCATGCATAAATTTAATATCTGGCTTAGCCATGTGATGCATGCCAAAAGCTTGAGATGCCACATTGAGCAAACCAATTGGCTACCACTTGGCCAGCCACTGTTCTCATTTGCATTTAAGTTCATCTTTTTTTTTTTTTCTTTTTTTTCCTGTTCAGACCCGCTCTCACCCCTGCCAAACTGCTGCCTGTCCTCACGGAAAACAATGGGGGTGGTGGTGCTTTGCTCTGCTATAGAGCTACACCACTAGCAAGGGTTAGTGTGAGGCTAGTGCTCTCAGCATTTAGGCTGATTCCGATTCAAGTGGAAGTAAACTGTCCCATGTGATTGACATGAAAAGATGAGTGTTTACAGTGCGCCTGTGGCATGTGTGTATGTATGTGTGTGGGGGGTGAGGTTCAGACAGGGGTAGATTAATTAGTTGGCCTGAGGAGCGTCGTCCCATGGTGGTCCAGCAGCAGATGGTCAGGCTGCTTTTGCTGTGGGCATATGCTACCTGTGAAACAGATACCGAACGAGCGGCCACCTATTACAAGGGAGAACACTTGAGCGTGAAACCGTGGGCGCCGTACTCGGATCCGGGGTGGGTTTCGAGAACAGCTTTTTCCTTTTGATATTTGCCCTTTTTCTGGTTTTATGACGTCCTACTAAACAGTAGTCATTTACTCGTTCAGCAGTGCGTGTAATGTTGCAGTAGTGCTAGCCGCAGCACAGCCTCTTCAGAGTTTCTCTCTCAAAAGTGCTGCTTGACTAAACATGTTTGGCAGAGGACAGAATGGTCTTTGTCTCAGGCGGACGATGAACGGAGCTTTCAGAGAAACTTGGATCCAGAACATTCTGAGCAGGCTGCGTGCTCCAGTCTCCCAACTCCCACTTGCTCTTTGCGGTGCGCCACGGCGATTGGCCATGTTGCTCTGCCCCCCCCCCCCCCCCCAACACACACACACACACACACACACACACACACACACACACACACACACACACACACACGCGCATGCATACATATTGGAAGTGCTGGCTTATTGTGCCCCAGAATGCGGCGGAAATCTGCTCCAGCCCAAAGCAGATGGCCACGTTCGTGGACCCACTCCGTCACTCCTGTTCCCCACCATATGACATTCACACGTGGGTGAGCCATCTCCACTCTCCCCCTGCCAAGTGTTTAGCTTTGCTTTTTGGGTGACTACTCAATCAGCCAAGTCCCCAAAGAGAAAGAGAGACTGTTTTCCCTCTCCCTATCACTTCTCACAGTCACTTTCTAGGTCCATCACACAAGGTAGTTTATTTAAGCAATGCTGTAGGCGCTTTGAGAATTGATTCCTTTGACCATTTCCATGGTATGTTTTTTTCCAAAGTTAGTCTCTCTTGCTTGTGGTCTATTGCAAATGATCATATGTGATGTAGAATTGAATTGTATTTCACACATATCCACTCGATGTGTGTGGTTGTCTTTTCCAGTACTGGCGACAGGTGTACCTCGTCATGGTCCTGGCCATGACCCTGGGACTCTTCTTCGCTCAGATACACCCTCATTACTTGACCAAGCAGTGGCAGAAGCTGCGCTCGGTCATCTTCTGCTCGGTGGCCGCCTACGGCTTGGTCCCCACTCTGCACTGGATCTGGCTCAGTGGTGGCTTCGGATCGGCCGTCGTACAGGTAACAGCAGAGCATCAGTCGCCGAGAACCTCCGAAATGGTCAACTACCATACAGGAGGTCAGCTATCTTCCAGGATCCAAGCAACCATGGCAAAATGACTTAAATATTTTTTAAAAAATCAAATGATGTTAAAAGTCTTGTTCTTAGGAGCTTAAATATTCTTTCCTGTTTAGTTTCCTGTTTGTTGGTTTGTATTTTCTGTTTTATTTATTGATTTACCTTATGTTTTTTTTTTAGGTCTTTGCTCCCAGAGTGCTGGTGATGTATTTGTTTGCTGCAGCTGCCTTTGTCTTCTATCTCTCCAAAGTTCCAGAACGCTACTTCCCAGGTAAAATTCTATAAGGCACAGGAGCTTTTGGTCTCTTCACTCTTTACTGATGATGTTTTTGTGATTTTTGTTAGGAAAGCTTTGTTTAGAAGGATTGTGTGTGTTAGCTCCCAGTCAGTGTTCCTTAACCATTTGTTTGGTTCCTGCAACATTCTTATGCATTAAAGATAATGTCAAGTGTTTCAATCACAAAAATACTTATAGTATGTGTGTGGATGAGCCACAAGGAATCACAGTTGAACATCAGTGTCTGCTAATGCTTTTCTGTGTTTGTTTTACCTGAAGGTCAGCTGAATTATGTGGGCTCCAGCCACCAGGTGTGGCACATCCTGGTGGTGCTGATGTTCTACTGGTGGCACCAGTCAGCCCTGTTCATCACCAGCTTCCGCCACACAAACCCCTGCCCCGACTACCCTCAGCATGCTTAGGGCTTCACCAATATGACCAGAGAATCGGCACGTGCGAGAACCACGTCATGACCGTGTCCCCATAAAATCAAGGGCCTTAATGTAACACATTGCCTTTCTGTGCTCAGAGAACATGCCCTCCCTTTACCCCGAGGGCAGTCTCTGCTCGTTCAGCCTGCTAATGCTGCTGATTAACGCAGGCTGTGTCCTTCACTATGAACGTCTGTAGTGAAGCCCAGATGTATTCACTTCAGTTATCGACCTTCTGATAAACACAGTCGTCTCGTCAGCCATTACTGGACTGAGTTTTTGTAAATGTTGGAAGCGCATGGCTATTTCGTTTGAAAATAGCTTAGCATCGAGGAATAGTGTTTTTAAGTTAGTATTGTTGGGACAGCACATTACTTGGATAGAGGTGGGACATAGCACTGATTGGGAAGTGTCAGAGCTTAACTAAGCAAAGGCAGGGACTTACAAGGTGGGGTCTCCTTTGGGTTTCTGCATTTCATGAATCAGACATGTGCAACTGTTGGCACCTCATGCTCCCAGTTCTCAGTGTGGGACAACGGCTACGAGCAGAGCAAGTACAGTTGGGGTGTCTTTTCTCAGTCAGGAGTGAAATTAGCCAGCCTGTACATTTGTAAAAGGTTTGTGCACTGTTTCAGGTTTTGAGTTTATGAATGACTGTATTGCTTTTGTATGTGCTTTACCTTGTCATAAGAGTTGTCGTACTCCACTAGTCTGACGTAGCTTGTTTAGGCAGAACGAAGGTGAATATTTATATAAAAGCACACATGTTTGAATTCACATTTGATGAATTTTCCTCTCGAAATAGTGAACTCTCATTCACAAATAACCAGGTAGTAGTTGGTACATCGGACAGTGACGTATGAAATCCAAAGATTTTGATACTGCATTGTCACTACAATAACATTCTGAATATGATTTAAGGCCACTGTGTCTTATGTTGGAGTGCTTATGAATTAACGTTAAATAATTTCAATCTTTGATGACAGTATAAATTACTTAATAGTTTAAGATTTGATCACTAAGTGCAATGCAAAATACAAAAAATGTTACAAACGCTTCCTTGTATCACTGAATGCTGTTACTAAACATTGCTCAAGTTTTAAAGTTTTGCCAAACTAAACAGGTTTATTGCTGTAGTACTTGTTTTACTTCTCTCCATCTTTCTTTGCTTGTTGAGGTATTGTCATGTTTTTGTAGCCATTATTTAATTCTGTGCAAAACGGAAGTGATGTTACTCAAATATTTATTTTCAGTGTTAATGTAATGGTGATGGTTAGACACTGCTGTTTTAGGTAACCTCATTACTGATGCCTCTTTTAATAATCAGCAAAGTTTTTTTCCCCCCTGGGATGTCATATTGAAAAATGGTTATGGTGTTTTATGAATTAACTGATTCAGGAAGAAAAATGAAAGTATTTGTTTTCCAAATATTGCTTTGGTGGTATGAATGATCATTTGAATCATTAATGGAATAAAACAAAGATCTTCAAAAAAAAGTCAATATTTTATTGCATTGTTATATAGCAATGTAGCAAGATAAAAGAAAAAATAGACAGTATGTATTGCAATGTTAAAAGTTAAATTGGTAAAAAGAAGCTTAAAAAAGTGGTTTAGTCAATGATAGTGTGCCAAGTGCTATAAAACAACATTTTTTCCAAATATACTGTAAATTGCCCTCCCCCCTGATTTCCAGTGAAGTTTGTATCCCATGGTGGTGCCTTATTTTTTTGCAGGTTCAATCCAAGGCCTTTCTCTGCAACAACAACAACAAAAAACGGAATAAATACATTCAAGTTGTTTCCCTTATTGAAGAGGGCCATCTATTCATGATTGTAGTTTCCTTTGAGTATTTTTGTGTATGGACATTACAGGAGGTATGTCCACATATTGACATTTTGAATATTGCGTTCAGATCAGTGTAGGTGTTCGCAATGTTGTACTTAAGGTTTAATGACATTGGCCACATGGCATAAGCTCAGTGTCAGAGTGAATCCCTTTTCACTTTAGGGGGAAAACCAGGGGTCAACACAGCTGTACGATCTCAGTTTATCAAATGCACTTAAAATGCTCTGCTATTCATAGAAAATGGTACATAAAAGAAGTATGGCAAAGGCCTACACTAAAATGGTGACTCAGAGGTGCCACAACAGTCATTCGTGTGAGGTACAGTGAAGCATGGTGGAGCATACCCATGTAAGGCAATATGGTGGGAAACTAACCTCGTAGATCATGCAGGAAGCAACAACCTACCGGGCACCACTGACAACGTGGCGGGCCACGATTGAGCACGCACTTAAATTTAGTACACTGCTAAATCTGGAATCTACTAAAGACAAAAAGGATAGCGTGTTGTCAGCTGTTTTCACTAATGTTTTCTCAGAGCATTTTGTGACGCAGCATAAAAGGCTTCTCAGCAATCGGGTAGACTAAAAATAATGCATAAAAAGCCTAAAAAATTATTTTTTTAAAAAGACATCCACACAGGTTCAAGTCAAGTTCAGGAAAAAGTGTTACTCCAATGTCAAGTTAGGTATTAAAATAGTTTCAAAGCTGTAAAAGTTTTTTTTTTTTTTTTTTTTTTTTTTTTTTTTTTTTTAAATCTAAAAGGCCTGTGATCTGTTGAGACACAGACTGAGATCACACCACAAAGCTGCCATCTGTTAGGTAAATTTCAAAAGGTCGCTTTGACTTTGCATAACGTAGCAGCATTTGCGCGAGTGCACTCTGTGTGTGACGGAAGAAGCGCTCATCACTGCTTTGAGGGGAATGGTGCGGCACCAAAGGGGTCGAGATCCATTTGCGGGGGTTGCTGAGTCCCACCTTGGATCACTAATTCAGTGAAGGGCACAGCCCCAAAGTCATCCATTTTGTTCCCGTCAAAAGTGGCATGTAGCGAACCAGTCCGTGATCTGCTACTGGCCGAGTGGAGGTCACTTTTGTTGTCCCCCAGACCCGGGAGCTGGCCGTGGCGTACGCCATCCTGCGGGTGAAAAGGCTTGGCACCGAAGGGATCCAGCAGGGGCTCTTCGGAAGACAGGGCCGTGCCCTTGTCCTTAACCTCACCCATCGGCGTGATGCTGATGTTCTCTTTGGAGGCACTGAGGAACTCGTTGCTACTCTGTGAGTCCCTCCTGCCTGCCTTTTTGTGGCGACGGGCGCGCTCAGGGGTGCGGAAGCTGGGCTTGTTGCTCTTCCTGCCGCTTGTGGGTGTGCTGTGGTGGCGCTTGCCGTTGGCACCGTTGGCCTCTTGCTTCGTGCGCCTCTGTCGGGATGAGAGCTTCTGGAGGCTGCGCTGCTTCGCTCGCTGTTGCTGGGGGCTTTGCGCCTCGTCGAACGACGCTTGGCTGAAGAGGTCTTCCTGGCTTCTGGAGGCGGGTCCTGCGTGGCTGGGCTGGAAGGGCGTGAAGCCAAACACGTCCACGCTGGCTGGGGAAACGGGGGGCGTCTGGCCCGAGGAAGGGTCACCACTCTTGCTGGACTTGGAGAGGTTCCTGCTGAAGGGGGCTTTGGTGAACACGTCAAACTCCTCTGTGGTGTTTTCCTGGCTTGCCTGCCTGAAGGGGGCCTGGGCAAATACATCTAGACTTTCTGGCACCGCTTTGGGCTGCCCGCTGCCGAAGGGCACGGCGCCAAAGACGTCGATGTTGCTTGCGCCAGGCAGGGCCGCGGCAGGCGGAGCAGGAGGGGTGATGACGCTGGCTCCAGCGTCGCCTCTGGCGGTTCTCTTGCCGACCGTCAGAGCTTCGTCACCTGGCAGCCTCCCTCTTGCCTTCCTCTGGTCGCATTCAGAGTCGGAGCTGTGCTTGTCCTCTTCTTCCTCGACCTCCTCCTCGGAGTCCATGAGCAGTGGCCTCTGGCCAAGGTTCTCTGGCTCGGTGTCTTCATGCTCGCTGTTCAGACCCTCGTCCTCCTCTACCTCCTCGTCCTCGCTGCTTTTGGGAGAAGGCGGATCTGACTCAAAGTCACTGTCCGACTCCTCCCCAGGTTTGCGAGGCTCTAGGCCAGGGGAGGTGCACTTTTTTGCAGGCTCATCCTCCTTGGCAGGTAGCTGGACATCCTCTTCCAGCACAGCTAGTCCAGCTGTGGCAGAAGGGGCCTCTGTATTTGATTGCTCCGTTGTGTGCACATCAGGTCCTGGCAGAAACAGAATATGAATGACAGTTGTTAGCATCATGTCCTGAGCTATACATCATGTGCAAAAGTGCAGATGTGCAGTGCACAAGTTGAACATCAACTGAATAGGTGCTACAATCACTTTATTATTCCATTTTAACCCAATTTAAACATTCCTCCAAATCAGAAAGGATCTCTACAGATGGGCCATGTTTTAATATGGGAAAGGGTTTAAGGCTCATGAAATGTGAAAGGAGGGGGGATATCTAAGGCTGAGGACGTGATTACTTGTTCTGTATTGTGTAACGATGCTTCTTATCCCTTGTAAACTGAGTGAAATGCTGTGGAATTTGCAAAAGCTGGATTACTGGACCGTGTGATTTGTATTTCCCTAGGTACAACCTTGATGGCATCTTGTTTTAAAGACAAACAAAGCCCAACAAATTGCAAACTAACAAAACAGAAGGCATAACGAAGGAGAATTATAGAACTCATATGGTCAAAAAGCTGCTCTTTTCCAGGAAAGCCTTTTCTGTCTTGGCCATGGGAAGAACTAAAGAATTAAGATTCCAGAAATAAGATCTGTATCACTCCAAGGAAAGCTATCCGGCCATGTAAAACATGGAAGCCTGTTCCCAAATCTGTCCGTCCATAGTACATTTCTAAAAACTCCATTGGAATATTAGAGTCAAGTATTTTGTGTACAGTAATCATAGTTTAGTTCTTCATTGCTGTTTATTTTATAGACAAAATGGAGGGTTCTATCTTCAACATAAATACACACACACATACATTGCTACTGAGCTATTGTGCTCCCCCGCACCAGCCCCCCCCCATCCTTAGTGTAGCTGGTCAGAGCTGTACCTCATGCTGTGCAGGCAGAGTGGCAAATCTGTTACCATCTAAACCCTCCAAACTGGCAAGACTACACAAAGGGTTAGCCAAACACTGTGCTATGAACGAGTATGCTTATAAAAAGGGAAGCTGGAAGGAGCAGGAGAGACTGGAAGAGAAAAATCACAGGCAGGAAAAAGTATTCTCAGAGTTTGCACTGAATCCAACCATATCCAGCTCTCTCACAGGTGGAACAACAGAACAACTTTAGTCATATGAGATTAAATGTAACATTAAAGGACTGGTTAAACCTGGAGGCAGTGATGGGAACAGTGGCTGTGCTGGGCACTCTGGCTGCCACATGTCCACCTAGCAGGCAACACTAGATGGGCCCCTGTCCCAGGTCAACAGATGCTCAACCGGCGGCTCGGTCCATGTTATAGGAAAATTAATTATGAATCACAAATCACAATGTCCTGCTGTTGTCTGCTGCAAACCACTACAATTTCATTACATCATGAAAGTTTTGGTTCATGTATCTGACCAGGTTATCAGTGCCTTTGCTTTGTTTTGAAAATGTTTAAATTTGGTCTAATCACCAATTCAGTTTATTATTAAATGTTGGATTCAGTTACCAAAATTACATATTTTTGTAGCTTTGTTTGGGGTGCACTGCAAGCTAACACCACCTACCTTAAGACTACGTTAATCAAGATCTAACAAGGGGATCAGTCCAGTGGTACACAAAACAACAAAAGACGACGAGTATTCCTGCTTAACTATGCTACTTGTTCACTGTGCTACACTACCACTTGTTTCTACACTAGTGCTCAAAAACAGTGGGATGGGTCCTGCATCTCATGCAAAAAGAAGGCCTACATGGTAAACCATTACCTGAAATGTCCTGCACCTCCATTTTTATTGATTTATTTTTACTTTTATTTTATGGCGTACACGTCAAATTCCAAAAGCTTTCAAAACTGCATTTAACTGATTCATAATCTTCTAGACACTTTAAAGTAAGATTGAACCTTTATGTTCTTGATATTACACATATAGACCAATATTGTTACATCAGGCATATCCACACAATTGGCTGAGCAGAACTAAAGATGTTCTCAAATCCAGTTTCGTTTTTTGGGCTAAGACATTAAATTCAGATGCTAAACATTATCTTTGGACTCGGGCAGGAGATAAAGACAGCCATGCTCATCACACTACGAGCATCTTGCTTGTGTGGTACAGAGGTTGAATCTGATTTTGGTAATCCCGCTTAATAGCAGCTCCGCTCCAATCGCAGGCCTCTAACAAAAATCAACAGAAATGTGTATCATTTTGCAATAAATTTTTATTTAGCATTAGCAGTTTGTGAAGGAACACATTCAGTTGTACATTATGATACATGAGAATTTACATTTCTGTCTCAAAGGAAGAGAACATTCTAAACAACTTCTCCAACTCCTGCTTTTGTATAAATATATGGAAAGGAGGTCACGGAAGAAGGCTGGACTTGTGCTGCTGATGGAGTTTAATCTCTGCTTGGCCCAACGTCCTAGGCAGCTTCCCAAAAGCATCACGGCACGTGAACTGAGAGATGGCAGAGTGAGTGTTCGCAGCCATGCTAACTCTACCGTCAGACAAATCATGGTGGCACTCCAACATTTTGAGGATCCTGATTGGTTACCACCACTCTGCACCAACTAACGTTCCAACCATCCTGCCATAATGTCACAAATGGCACCAAACTGTAAGAAAGTCCAGACAATCTGAACACTCCCTCCCCCTCCAAAGGACAGACTTAGCAGTTGGAGAATAGTGGCTATAATTAACCGAGCTAACATTATCAAACCTTCTACTCTTATTTCCAGTATAGACCAGTAGAACATGGAATAAACTGTATACACCCGTGATGAAGGGCTAGGCAACAGCTCTGAGGAGAGAGCTTTGCAAGGGAAGGACACGCACGCACGCACGCACGCACACGCACGCACGCACGCACACGCACGCACGTTCTGTAACTACATGAGTGCAGGTGCTTGGTACATGGCAGCCACGCACCGGTTTCGTTTCCACGTGCATGCATGATCATAGTGTCAAATGCGGCTCAGGTGTCTTTGTCAAACAAGTCGATGTTTTCACATTGACCTCATTTTAAAAAACAAAAACTTTTTTTTCACCAGTACCTTACTCAACCAAGATGTCTCTGAGAATGGCTGTCTTTATCAAATCTAAAATGATGCATGTAAACATTCCAGTAAAACAGGTACCAGGCGTGGTGCTGCTGGCGTTATGAGATGAATGGGAGAGAAGACTAGGAGTCCAGCACATGGACGCTAAACTCGATGGTCAACTTACCTTTGGCAAAAGAAAGTCTTAGTCATCAAGGTAAGCTGAGCCCTTAAGTGAACTCTTTCCAGTCCACACATCAGTGGGACTGTTCCCCAACACGGTTAGAATCTAGTCATACATTAGAGCAGGATTTCAGTGACCAATCCCCAGAAAGATTTAACCCGAAACTATGTCTGTGCTTAATCTATGTGTGGAAAACAAGCCATAAATATTTGTTCACAGACAAGGCGACGACTTATTAAAGCGTCATGTTCGAGCTGTTGGCTGTTTAGATAAATGAGAGCACGGCAATGAAATGTAGTGATGCGTCGCCCTCCTCCCCGCTTAAGAAAAGGAGGTCCATGCATTCTCAGACACAGCCTGGTTCCATGGCATATGCTAACAAGCGAATAAGAAAAACTAGCATAGGCTACATAGCAAAGCATCATATTTCAGTCGGGGGACGACGAAGACAAACAAACAAACAAACAAAAAAACAAAAAACAAACAAACAAACACCCCACACAGGAAAATGAGGACAGTGCATACTTAGTTCCTTTTGTAGATCTAACAGTCCTCTGATTGTGTATCTAAACTCACCCTAAGTTAATGAACCTGTTTATGTTCTCGAACGTTCCCTAAATTGGCAACTCAAAGTATTTTCACAGTAAAAAAAAAAAAAGGGCGTAACAGAAAGAAGGGAAAAAAAAAAAACAAACAAACCCCAAAACAGACAGATAGGGCTCAGTGAGAGAACCAAAGCCAGCTAACACTGGAGAGCATCTTGGGATTAACTATGAGAAACTGGCATTTTTACGACAAGTAAACACAGTGGCTATGAAGATCTCTGGAAGTATTTTATTAAGTGAGAACCATTAGCATGTACCTGAGAAATCCTGGCTTCTGCCTCAATCAACATGAAGTTAAAAAAAAACCACAAAAAACAAATAAAACCAGCTAATTGAGAGAAAAATATGTAGCTTCTGATATGAACAAAAATCAGTTTGTTCAAGAATTAAGACAATTCTTTCATGCCAAACTGACGCACTTTAGCACGTAGATGCCAAACTGAACGGGTCCAACATTTTGACTCCAAGCACAAATCCAGGCATTTTGGTGGCACTTTTGCCTTTTTATAAAGTTACTATATTATTCTTTTTGTCTAGCTTTAAAATTAGAGCAACTCTAATAAAAAAAAAGGCTGTCACCTCTATTGCGCTGTCTAAAAAAAGGCTCAAGTGAATTATCTACTGCTCCTAACCAAGCTCTAGGCTGCTTACAGGAGTCGGTAAGTGGATGAAAGTGAAGTCTTCCAATAACACTAATGTGCCAAAGCCTCCGTAGTAAAAAAAAAGAAAAAAGGCCCAACTAGGTGATGCAGCGTGGAGGCACTAGAAAGCCCCGTGTCTGTGTGGGTGTGCTAGGTACACACTCACGAAGGTAGCATACGAGAGTACCAACAGCCAGCTTAGGTCCTTTAGGTGGAAGAAAACTTAAAAAAAACAAAACTTGAAAGCCTGAAGAAACGGGAGTAAAACAAACAATGATGGTCTGTGTCTGCCTTATACAGTTTCAATATATTTGGTGTGGGAGTTCTGGAGAGCATTATTAGACAGTCTGCAGTCTGTGGAGAATATTCCTATTGCTATATCTGCCCTAAAGAGGCCTGGTACACTGCTCTACATGTATAGCAAATGTGCATTTTCATTGAATAATGGTAGCCAACCTATGGAGCGCCTATATTACAAACACAGATGCCTATCCGTTAAAACCTTTGGGACTTCAGAACTCGCCTCCCTCCCAAGTCCAGGGTTAACCGTGGGTGTCAGGGTGCCGCATCCAGGGAGCACGGAACAAGGAAGACTTCACGGCTGGGATTTGGGCTGGGGGTTTGGCGTGTGACCAAGTTGGGACTGTGACAGGGTGTGGTGTGGGCAGGCTCTTTAACTGAGGGGAGGTGGGGGGGAGCCAGCCACTAGAACTTGCCTGCGTTGGCCACGAAGGGCACCGAGCCGAAGAGGTCCTCGGGCAGCAGGGGCTGCGGCACCCCCTGCTGGCGGTCTGCACCACCGGCCTCTATGCTGGCGACTCTCTCCACAGGCTTCTCTGTGGGGAGGGAATGGGAAGACAGAGGTGTTACCGTGGGCGTACCACAAGACTCACGTGCCCTCTGCTGGGGAGGGAGAGCAACAAAATACACCACGTACCAAACAGTGATCGTATCATACAGCAACCAATCCAGGAAAGATCTGGGCATGGACGTGTGCCAGACCACTGGTAAAATAACAAAGGAAATAACGAGGAAAGCCTGGCAACACTTGCTTGCTCGCAGAAGGTCAAACTCCCTATCCAGCAGCTCCTCTTCCGTTAGCTTGGAGAAGTTGTCCTCTCCGAAGGGGTTCCAGCGCGACATGTCCGGAGGGTTATTGACAGGTGGAAGACTGGGGCTGACTATCTCCGGGACAGGCGCGGCCATCCTGTCACGGGGGGGGGGACAGGGACAACAAAAGCCAGAAGAGACACACACCACAAGCTTGAGTGTCACAGCGTTCAGAACATGGTTAACAGGATGGGTAGGGAGGGGTGGCACGGCTACCTGGCGTTGGCGAACGGCAGGTCTGCAGGGGAGGGCGCGGCGGGGCTGTAGGAGCCCGGGGGGACCTGGAACTCCAGCGGGGAGACGTAGGGCACCTGCTGGGCAATAGCACACTGCTGCGGCTGGGCAGCAAAGGTCTGGTGGTACTGCTGCAGCTGCTGAGGGTAAAAGCGAACAATGACCTGGCTAGAACATGGACATGATGGACTCCAGAGACAATGGAGGGGGCTGTGGGAGTCTGATGACCCCCCCCACACACACACATACTTTCACTAGAAAAGTGTATTCAGGAAGTGGTATACAGAACCCAGTGCATTTTTTTCATAATTTGGGGGAGAAGGAATTACATTTACATTCAATTAATATGATTCATATGTACTACAAACACAATTAATATATTGAACTAAAGAAAGGTTTCAGCATATTCTTCTACCCAAAACACTAAACTTTTAAACAATGCTTGGGATAGGAGGGGCAAAAAAAAAAAAAAAGAAAGAAAGAAAGAAACCCCCTTTTCATCCTAAAGTGACCATTATGGACACAGAGACGGTCAGAGAGTGACAGATAACCCCTCACATTTTCCTCCAGTGTAATTGCTTCATATGTTACGATTTAACACAGAGAATCGGTCGATTTCACCCCCCATTCAATCCCCTGATGGCTTCGCATGGAGCAGATTGCATCTGAAATTAAACAGATGGTAACCATTCGGTGGAAAATGAGCTAAAAATTGCACCGCCTTAACATTATGTATTTAGAGAGAATCGGTTAGCGGCACTTTCATGTTTAGCGTAAATACATTTTGGAGGAATTACTGACGGACGCGACCGACTGGCATCGACTTGGACTCGGGAGCTGCTTGGCACGAAGTGCTTTTGCAGGGCGCGTGCGTGGACAAATTAGTAGTTGAAGCAGTGTGGTGCAAATCCAACTGGAATTAATAATCGAAATAATGTTCGCAGACATTTGTATGCCAATGACTCGCCCCAAGACCCAAAACAAGGTGTTTTTAATGTCCCACAACAGAGGTACTTAAACTGAACTGGGACTGAGACAGACACAAAGAATACTTGTTATTTGTAACTGTGGATTGAAAGACCATCGCCACACATGCGCAGTAGAGGGAGTGTGAGTGTGTGAACTGGTGGTACTGGGAGCGGGGGATCTGGTGGGCGAGCGCTCACCAGGGCGGCGTAGTGCTGCGTCTGCTGCTGCTGTGGGTGATACAGGGACGGCTGCTGCAGCATCTGCTGCTGGAGCATGTGCTGCATCTGTATGCTCTGATACTGAGTAAGTGAGAGAGAAAGAGAGAGAGAGCGCGAGCTTTCACTACTTTCCCTCAAACAAATGTACTTAAATACAGAACAAAAAACCCTACATTCAACAAACATTCAAAAGTTCCTAATAAACCTGCATTTCACAAAAGGACGACTGTCGATTGATGTATGCATTTTGTATTTATACACAGAGTGGTTTGTGTTTAATCCTCAATTAACACATAACGATGACATTTTAAAGTGTAGTCAGAAAAACACACTGGACTGTTTTCACTTGGCAAAGCCAAACGGGCGAAGCAAAAGGCCCGTGACGCTCACGCGGAACAGCCACAAGCTCGCCAGCGGAGGACGGCGGGAGACAGCTGGGTTAGGCCAGCCGACCCATTAACACAGCAAGGCGTGATTAACCAGCTGACCACCTGCCCCGTTTCCCAACACATGCTGCTTGTTCTCCACTCGAACACAGCCCACAGCGCCATCTGTCTGCGTGAGCCTGAAATAGCCAGACAAGAACCCTACTCGACACAAGAGGGACGTGCCAAATAAAGGCGTTTGATCCTTTTTAGACTGCAGGCCAAAATGGCATAAAAGTAACTGTTGTGCAATGGCACACGTACCAGTGACGGACAGAAGGGGTGGTAAAAATTAATTGAAACTGGGAAGGGGAGATGCTGTGCGAGGCTCCGGAGGCCTTCAAGATCTTGAGTGACAGCAGCTTCATGAGGGGAGATGACATGGCTCTGGAGATCCTCCCAGTTCTCTTCCTCATCCTGAACACGTACGAGGCCAAACACCAGAGAGGACATGAAAGCGTGCGGGAGGAATGGTCTCCATTACCGTCCCAGATGGGAACCTGAATGACTCGGCCATATTCAGAAGATGTGTAATTTATTTCCAGGGGAGAAGTGGGTAAGTGTTTCTTCAAGGATGAGCGTGGCTGGGGCATGCTGCGAGCACAGGGAGCAGGCCACCTTGTGCTGTAGATGGATTCAGAACTGAAGATGAGGACCACCAAACGTCATCCCCAGGTCATCAAATGGCTTGTTAGAACAGGATAACGGTGGGAGACAGAGAGCCTCCTGGGAATCGGGGTAGTGGTAATATGAACGGACTTCGACAACAGTTAAAAGCCCCCCCATCAGAAAAAGCTAAAGAATTTCTGAGTTTCGATTCAAATGTTTGTAAATGTTATGCACGTTTTCAGTACGTTAGCAGATAACAGTATGGATGAAGTTGAATTTCTGTCAAATACTGAAGATGATGCAAATGATTAGAGGTAAAATACAACATAAAATGAATGTCATAGTGCACACATTTAACCTGCATTTACTCTTATAGAATAGAACACTGTTAGTTATACATCATCAGGTGGAGCAGAAGGTTTTTTACTTTTGGCTCCATAACTCATCAAATGAGGGATTTGTTTTTTGGCAAGGCCCTGGTCAAGATTCTTCTAGAAAACAAAGAAACACAAGACAATTGAACGAGTGACGAAAGAGCCAGTAATAAGTTGCACTAGATTTATAAACCAGTGCCTCATCCAGTGAGAACACGCGGCCTCCATCGGTGTTTTGTGCCAACATTTACATTTATGGCATTTAGCTGAATCTTTTATACAAAAAGACAATTATGACTGAATACAACTTGAGCAATTGAGGATTAATGGTCTTGCTCAGGGGCCCAAAAGTGGTGGGACGTGAACCAGCAACTTTTCTGATTACTAGTCAAGCACCTTAACCACTGAGATACCACTGCCTCCAACATCTCTAACATCTTCCCCAAAAAGAAGGATCAGTGTGCCTTGCTTCCCCAGCTGTAGAAATGAGGACTACCTGCATGTACTGCAGCTGCTGTGCATTGACCTGCTGCTGGTGGTGCATGTTCTGATGATGATGATGATGATGATGATGATGATGATGATGTGGTTGTTGCTGCTGCTGTTGCTGATGGATCTGCTGCAGTCTCAGGTCCCCAGGCTGCAGCTGCTGTAAGACTCTGTTCTGCTGATTACTGGCCTGCATCTGCACAGCTGCCTGTTGTCCACTCCCTGCGGCTGAAGCGTGGTGCACGCGCACACACACACACACACACACACACACACACACACACACACACGTTTATTAGCTCAAGTTGAACATGGCTGTGGGCAGTAACAAACTGTAACTAAACATGTAAACACATGTACCAAAACAAGCTTAGTACAGAGGAATGAAGGAAAAGAGAAACAGACAGAAGAAAAAAAAGGAACAGAAACAGAGGAAGAAATGAAGAAAATGGGACAAAAGCAGAAGTGGCCTTCACCTTTCTGGCCGTTGGGGACCGGCGCGGAGGGGGCTGTGGTCATTTTGACGGGCGTGACGGAGTTGGGCAGTGTCAGCACGTTGCTGCCGGCCGCTTTGGGCCGCTGCCTGGGCGCGATGGAGGTTTCCGTGGGGCCCGCCACCTCCATGAGCCTGCAGTACAACGCGCAGGGCCTCAAACGCAGAGTACTACCTCCCCCGCTCTTTACAGGCATGAGCCATCCCCCCCCCCCGACACACAAACGCCCACGCCACTACTGCACGGAACCAGAGTGGCTCGGGCCCCTTGTATTTATAGCCCATGTGGCGTTTTTTTGTAGTTACCCCTCACCTGGCTTTGGTCTGGCTCTTCTTAGCAGCAATGTCACTGGCCGTCAGGGGCTCTGGCAGCGAGGTGGGGACGGGAGAGCTCTGCGCGACACACACACACAGCCCAACACTCACTCACAGCGGGTCCAGGCAGCGCCACGGCCTGGCGCCCGCCTCCTCACCCACCTCTAGCTACTGAACGAGGCGTGGAAGGACTTACACACAGGTTTGGCACGGGGCACTCCCTCCCCGCTAATCTGAAGGCGAAGTAGGAGACCTGGTAGATGTCTGGTCTCTTTTCCTGATCAGGCTCCAGCATGTATCCTGCAGAGCGGCGCAGGGAAGGACAGGAAGAGCAAAGCAAACGTCCGCGGAGGGTTAAAGGATCGGGGCTGAGAGTGTGAGCTCACGCAGAGTTAACTTTGGACGTTATATTGATGTGCTGCTGTAAGATACACCGATTCCTATAATTTCTTCCTGGTAAAATTTACTTTTAAGTACGACATCCAAATTCCATGACTTCCATGTACTGTTTAACTAGATTTTAGTTATTCATTTATTTATTTATTAATAAAAAAAATTTTTAAAAATCCATCACTTACAAATAAAATATGTGAACGGGAGCATTTGTAAATGAATGACAACAGTGTGAATGAAGATAAAACATGCAGTATTTAAACACAACCAGAAGGTGGCACTATTGGTTAGGTAAAAAGCCACACGATGGACAACGGCTGTCCCTTTCACAGTCAAGTGTTAATGCGGAGGTTCCCTTTGCCGAGACCGCTGGGAGCTGACGTACATCAGATCTGCTGATAACATCCCTCTGGTCTTTAAAAGGTAAGCGCCACTTACTGATCAGGCAGTGCAGTTTGAAGGAAAACTTGGAACTATCCGGAATGCTGAAGATTCCGTCACATATGGCAACTTGACTCTCCCCAAATGGGAGCTGGAAGAAACACAGCTTGTACAACAAGCATCCAAGTGCCTAAAAAAAAAAGAAAGAAAGAGAAAAAAAAGAGAGAGAGAGAGAGGTCATTCAGAGCATCATTAAAACAAAACAGGGCACTTAACAGAAGACTGGCCGGTGGCATGTGTTGTATGCTGTGTTAAGGGAAGTTTATTTTTAGGGGAAGTCAAGCTGTCGGGAAGCGTGGTCCATTTCCTCCTCTTATCTAGGCCTGCTCCGACAAGATGCCCTCGGAGCAGAGGCTGCCAAAAGCGGCCCGTGTGGGGGCTTGGCCAGCAAAAAGCCTTCCTTTCCTCTGTGGGGTTCATCCTTGGGTTTCCCCTGCCTTGGGTGTTGGCCCAGCATGTGGGGCGAAGGGGTCGTCTGCCGGTAGGGGCCTCCGAGCCAAGCAGGAAACGTCAAGGAGTTTCTCTCCGGCTTCCCAACACCAATCACACACACCTCGCAGGGCACGCGGCTGCCTGGAGAAAGCTGTCGCGGAGGTTACCAGAGTAAACGAATTTGGATGAACTCCGTATGGCTTGCTCCTACCTTTAAAGACCCTGCGGCCTCATGGGACAACCAGATAGGAATGAAAAGCTCGGCCCGTTCGGTTCGGAGCAGGAGACTGGAAAGCACCGGACCTGCTTCGTGTCTGTCTTGACACCTTAATCGAGCTGTTTAAAGTTCCGGTTTTCATCAGGCTTGGCTTGCGCACGGTTACAGGGGGCACCAGGACGCGGAGCGAAGGAAGCCAGGTTCTTAACATTTCTGTTCCTTTCCCCTTTTCCATGGCCAGAGCATAAACGCAGGGAAGGCCAGGAGACTGCCTGCTTCCTCAGGGCTCTTATTTACAAAGGAAAGTGGTTCGGTTGGGGCGGGGGGGTTGCGTCATCCTTCCAGCCAAACCAGATCTCCCGCATCCCTGTGTATCAGAGAGGTGTGTGTGTGTGTGTGTGTGCGCGTGCGCACACACACACTTACCCAGATATCAGCCTTGGTGGTGATGGCTTTCCCTTGGTACAGGTTAATCATCTCTGGGGCTCGATATGACAGGGTTGTGTATCTGCGCACAGGGGGTGGATCAGAGGCACATGTCAGTGTTGCCAGGTCCGGCGGGGCACCTTACATGCGATTGCATAAGCCAGTTTCTAACCTAAACACGTTAGCTGGTCACACCAAAAGGAAGGTACTTCCCTCCCCTAACATGATACAGTGGGGACAGGCAGCAGAGGCTGTAGCAACAGGACACGCCCCTGAGACATGTCCTCTGCAGGACAGCAGAGGAGCACACCACTGCTGAGCTCAATTTCAGCACACACGCACGCATCTCCCTTTGCATACTTTTGCTATCTGGCACGCCAGCTGTCACGCTGCACACCCCTTGCCTTCATACGTTCAGTGAGGACCTCACTTGTTCACTGTTCATCCAGGGACGCGTGCCTCTCTCCAGGGCTTTACACTAGGTTTGGTCTTACCTTTTAATCTCATCCTCCACGGCGGTCACACCATCTCGGAGCGGGTGCAACACCTTGTGGGTGGCGCTTCCAAAGTCGCACAAGACGTAGTTCCCCTGGTCACTCAAGAGGATGTTTTCCACCTGCCAAACGTGGTATACAGACACACAAGAACTCAGATTACCATGTTTAGACAAATACATACACCCCCCGTCGCCACTGTGAGCATGTTCCACACACGTGCAAAGATTCAGACGCACACAGCCCACATTTTACAACCCAATCAAAGCAAACGTAATGACTGCTAATACCACACATTTTCAGACCTCTCCATTTGATTGCTATAAAACGCTACGGGTTGTATCCTAACTTCAGCTTTGCCACGGCCACCAGGACTGTCCAGAGAGCACTAAGCGCCCTGCTCCTGGGGGGGGGGGGGCGGAAAGTCTGAAACTTCTCCCCCTGTTGGAAAGGGAAGCCAGGCCCTCGTGGGAGGGCAGATCTGGGGAGCACTCAGCATGCCAGGCTATGCCACATCGCTGCGGAGATGGCATCTGATGATACTAATGATAAGCAACCCTCACCCCATAGTGGGCGGTACCTACGGTGAGACTGGGGACACCTGGGCAAGTGAGAATTAGTACCAACCAAAAATATTATATTACATATAAAATAACTAACAGCTAAAAAAAAAAAAGTAGAAAGTCAATAAATAAATGTGACTGGTACCAACCTGAAGTTTTAAAGCAAAAAAAAAAAAAAAAAAAAAAAAAAAACTAGATAGATTTTCTTTTGGCAAGGGCCTTCAAAGGAATTCTTCACCCAGAAAACTGAACAGACCAGTCAGAGGCTAGCATCAATGCTGGTGGGACAGCAGTTAGCATGACCGGGACTCCGGTGACTGGCACCACCACAAGTTCCCACAGGCTCCTGCCAAAAGGGCATCCATGTTCCTTTCAGGCGGCAGCACCCATCTGCTTTGCCAAAAGGCGAGGGCCGCGCCTCAGGCCTTTCTGACCTAACGTCTGGGGCAAACAGCATTAGCCAGGGGGTGGGGGGTGGTGGAACCTGGAGGATGAAGGGGGGTTTAAAAAACAAGGCCTGGTCGTATTGGCAAAAGTGGTCGGGACTCAGCGCGTTCGTGGATCTCCTGCCTTTGTTTTCATAGAAAATCACACGCTGGTGAGGTGCTGAGCTTGGAAACCTGGAACGGTTAAATGCCAAAGGGCGAGAGAGCGAGTGAACGCTGAGAGCTGAGAGAAGCCGAGTGGGGAGGCGCGAGCGGGGGCCGATTCTCATACTGTCAGGGCCGTGCCCAAGCCCCTCTGTGGTCTCTGGGTGCTGTTTGCCAGCGATGGCGCAACGAGCCGGACACTTAGAGACGGCGTGAGACGGACAGCCTTACCCACAGCTTGTACCTATCAGTATGGTGGCGTGTGCTTCCTGGAAGTTGAACCCATGACCTTGGTGTGGCTGCCACCTTGCTCTACCTGCTCTACCAGACAAGCTGCAGGAGCGCTAATCATTTCCAACGTGCCGTTTAGACAGCCAGCAGGCTGCTGGCAGAGCTCGGTGTGCAAGGGGGAGATGCGTGGCTTTTTAACCTTCAGGTCCCGGTGTATGATGGGCGTCTTGCACTGGTGCAGTCTGGCCACAGCCTCACACGCGTCACAGAAGATGGCGAGGACCTCGGCCTCCGTGAAGCCTGCGCGCAGGCGCCGGTTCATCTGCTTCACCACCTGGCCCGCTGCGGGACACAAAGCAGGACCGAGAGCGGGATGGCCATGGGCCGTTAGGTGGCTAGAGTCCGCGCACCACTGGAAGGTTGACTACAGGGCTCTTTCACCAACTAAAAGCACAGAGCTGACGTATTCAAACAAACACACACTGGTGATTACTATGCTTAGCCTTTGGCAGGAAATTAAGCCTTTGTGACAATCATGGTGATGGGGATGTGAAACTAAGTGACCCTGAACAGGAAGAAGCAGTGTAACCGTCTTGGCCAAGAACTATTTTAAAACACCCTACTCTCATGTCCGTTATAAAGAATTTAGCTACAACTTTGTCTTGGTGACCTTCTAATGGAAGATATGGATATTGAGAAAGGCAGCGTGGAAGTGCATGTTCTGAATGACAGGTACTGCACAGGTGCATAGTGGGTGCTGACCTTTACAGTACTCCATTAGAATGAGCACCTCCCACACGCTGTCTCCTACCGCGTTGATGGTGGAGTCCAGGTAAGTCACGATGTTCTTGTGGCCCGAAAGGTCTTTCTGTGCAGACAAAACAGAGCAAAGACCTTAGTGAAAAGGCACCACCCTAAATGGAACGTGGCCACTTTTTCACACTTTCGGAATGAGCGGTTACCATGATCGTGATCTCCCGCTTGAAGACGTTCAGGTCGGGCACGTTGTTCACGTACATCCTCTTCAGGGCACAGCGAACACCACTGTAGCTGCGGGCCAGGAACACCATCGAGAAACCGCCTATGGACGCGCACACACACACACACACGCGCACACGCACACACGCGCACACACACACGAGCTGTTACAGACGCTGGTTGGGACTGCACGCAATGCCGTCTGCGGAGCGCAGCCAGAGCGGGCTCGGGCGCACAGGCCAGTGCTCTATGAAGCGGCAGGCATGCTGCGCTCTTAAAAAGCGGCCCGCCCAGGCATAAACAAAAAGGGTGTTTGGTGAGAAGTGACCGTTTCAGGCACACGCGAGCAGATATTGCGCCACACACTGTTAACCGAGCCCGACTTTAATTACCCCTGACAAACGTGACGTGAGGACACCGCTGCACCCGCTCTCCACCCATCACACCACAACCTGCTCCTTGGAGCGCAGAATAGCATGGACACGGCTCCCCCAGATCACCCGCGTGCCTTAAGTAAGCCGTGGGCTTTTCGTCTGAGGAGATTGTACCGGCAGTACCAAGAGCAGCAGGAGAAAGGCCTGCCTGATCAACTCCTGCAGGATTTCTCCAGAAGCGCGCCACTCCATCAGGCCTTAGCAGCAGCAGGAAACATGAGCCCTGGTGGTCCCAGGTAAAGATCTGCATGTTGTCGTGCCTTCTTTACACACTTTGCGGAGCAGGCTCAGGAGGCCACACGAGGCTAGACTACTACCACCTTCACTCTTTGTTTCATAAACTTAATCTGAGGGGAGAGCGAATAGAACAGAGGCCGCAGCTCTGCATGAGCTTCGGGTCGGGCCCATTGGGCGTGGGAGCGGGTGGACGGTCTCTGGAGAGCGACTGCAAGCACAAACCACAGCGGGGTTCTGTCTGAGACAGGAGGAGGAGGCGTTAGAGGGGCCCAAGGAAGGAGACGACAGCTCGGACAGCTCTCACGCTTAGGGAGCGTGGAAGCATCTCAAGCTCCTGCAAGCAAAAAAAGGGAAAGGACATTTCAAACTGAACGTACTGCAGTGGAGCTTCTTGCTCTCGCCTGAGGAACGGTGTGGTCCCAGAGAGCACGGGCAACGGGGTGACGGCAGGCATGGCAGCAGGGGGGGTGGAGGGTGGGGAGGAGTGGGGAGTTTGGCTGAACTGGCAATAAGTGCTGCAGAGGAAGCCATGCCTGGAAAAGGCCTTGTACACCCGACAAAACAGGAATGAGTGCTGGCAGCGTGTTAGTGGCCAGCCAGTTCTCATTAAGGCCAAACTGAATGGCAGAGTGGAGGAGAAGCAGTGAGAGAAGCAGTGAGAGCAAGAGAGAGAGCAAGAGAGAGAGCGAGAGAGAGAGCGAGAGAGAGCGAGAGCGAGAGCGAGAGCGAGAGAGAGAGAGCCCAGACCAAAGGGAGAGCTTACAAAGGCACGCTTGTTGTCCGAGCAAAGTCGGGCTCACTCAGGCGACCTGAATGGGGAGAGCAGTTTGGACAAAGAGCCAGTAGGAGAGACCTGGGAGAGCGGGACAATGTGCAGTGGCCGATCCCATGGAGCTAGGGCTGGCATGCACCCGGGCGGACAGGAGGGATCAGGTACATGCGCCCGAGATGCAGGCTTACGGACTTACACCCAGGACACAGTCAGCCTGCAAGAATTAGTGCAGAGGTACATTATTAGTGGATGTAGGACAGGGAATTTGCTTCATCACTTATAAATGTTTTGTGTTGCTTCTGGCCTTGAAACAACATGAAAGTAAGCATGTCAGAACACATCGTTAAGGAAGATGATTATATTTAAACTTGAATTCTACTGCAAACAAAAACAGAGCCGCACATACGAGATTTGGCAAAAGGACACTGGCATTGCTGGATCCTTTCGGCGCAGCAGAATTTGGCAGCGAGTCGGGATGCTAAAAACCCTTTAATAAAAGCTTTTCAAAAGCTTCAGCGCCTTTGTTTTTGCCAAACTTTGGCCCTGGGTATTTAATTATCATGTCCTCTTTACTGTACTCGTGAGCCAAGATGAGTGCAGGCTGCACAGCACTGCACGTTTCTGTCTACCCACTGCTCAGGGGAGACGCTCATCTCTGCACGCTACGGCGAGCGGGAGCAGATTGCGCACGCGTGCACAGTCAGACCCTGACACTGGGCTTCTCTGCCCCTCCGCAAACCCCCACGGGCGCCGTTTCTGCCGCAGAACGGCTGTGTCTTGGAAAGCAAAGCAAAGCATGTCAAGGTTTGCTGGCGAGCGAGTGAAGGGGCGCTCACTTACAGCTGCATGTTGATGAGTCAGACTGCGACCGCTACAGAGAAGAGGCCTGGGCCTCGTGTTTATCTTGCCCTGAACTCAGGAGCTTGGTATTACACACAGCTGGTTTAATGCAACGTTATAAAGCATTTATAATCTGTCTGAAGTGCACTTCAGCTGTCTTGAGGAAGTGAGGCGTGAACGTGTGGGAGGATGGAAACTTCACTGGAGAAAAACGGCCATACTGTGGTAGACCCAAATGTTCACCTACACGTTCACCTGACCTCAGTGCAACAGTCAATACAGTAAATCACGGCTTAGCTGACAAATTGTAGGTCTGGTGATGAGCACACTGTGTGCCGTGTCTAAAGCAATGCACACTGAAAATGTGCCTCAAAGTAGTTTCTTGCTTTCGTAATGTCTCATTTGGTCAAATCCCTCAGAAAAATACAGTAACGAAAAATACAGTAACGAACCGCAAAGTCTTTTTTTCCCCCCTCATAGAAGGAAAACAAACACTACTGAAATCTAAATACATTAAAAATTAAACAGAATAAAACATCTCTATGAAAGGATGCATCAACACACTTATAAAACATTTGAAAAGGCAATATTTTTCAGGAAAACAAGTCATGATCTCTAGGAAATATAACATTTACTGAGAGTGAAAAACAGGGTCAGATTAGGTAACTCACATGGGGTATAATATGAAAGCGGAGTGTCTACAGCAACAACAACAACCAACAACAACAACAACAGGCTGGGAAAAAAAAAAAAAAAAAAAGCAGGAAGCGGCCTCCACAGCTGCTGGCAATGAAACCCTATGTGCACATGAATTGTGCATCTAAAAGTGAACCTTTACAGACAGGCCTCGTGCCAGGCTGCCTGCCGAGGTGTAATCAGGTCATATGCCCCTGTCACTTTAAACCCTTTGAACAACCTGAAAATTCACTACAGTAGAAAAGGGGGCAAAGAGGAGATGAAATGTCTGCATTATGTGCTTTACAAGGAACCAATACATTACCACACTCAAACCCATGACTGGAAAAACAGGGATTTAACACGTCCTCTGGCAGGAAGTGCGAAAAGTCTGCAAGTGTAGTGCTTATATCAAAACTGAAAGAGAAGGAGTCTCACTACCAAAGGTATCAGCACTGAATTTAACTTAAGAAACGGCTCATCTTTGGCATATAGCTGTGCTAAATGTGTGAGTGTTTGAGTTCCAAATGCTGCCAAGTTATCATTTTGAAATACTGGGAACACAGCACTGCACTTGAACTAGTTAACTGGCCCAGTCTAGAGAAGGGACCCTGCGCTTTGGAGATGCAAGAAACAACAGACTTGTGGGCCTGACCCAAAACTGCTGATAAGGCAGGACAGGACTGAGAACTCGTTGGGCTTCACAGGCCACGCATTGTCCTCTTGGAAAGCCCCTTGCCAGTGTCCATCCGTTCACATGCATGGCAGTCGTCACGTGCCTGTCTGTAGGCGGCCTGTGATCCCACAGGCGAGGAGTCTCGGGACAGCAGGTGGCTTATGAAAGCCAGAGTGGTTCGCGTCCCGGTGGCGCGGCCCCGGCTGGCCGCCTGCTGATGGGGCCCATGTGCTTCAGGATCAGGTTTTCAGTGGGTCACATGGCAGCGGGGTTTGACGCCTTTATTTCAGAGGGCTTTCTGTAGATGAAGCGCTGCATTCCTCATCAACTCTCGGAGAAAATTGGGGGCGGGGAGAGATTAGGAGGTGTGGAAATGCTTTGCCTGGTGTCAAAGCTCTGCATTTGTGTTTTAGCTTTGCTCTTGTATTAGACAAGGCGGTCAAATGACTGTTTGTGGGACTGATTCCACCGGTTACGAAAAGAAACAACAGGGCTAGTGGCTTTACATGGTCCCCATACACCCAAATAAATATGAACGAGGATGTTTCGATGTGGACGCACAGTTTAAACGTACATGCTGTATATAGCTGGAGCAGTCTTGTGTCACTGAGCCTCTTTTTGGAGCATGGTAACACAAATTGACCAGGGCTTCAGCCAGCAAGGCAGCATTTCTTTTAGAAACAAGATCCGGCCCTTAATTGCCCACATTGTATAAACATTAAATGCCTTTCCAGTGGCACAAAGGCAGAGTGCTGATGAGCAAATAGTCCAATTCAAAGGAAGGAATCAGCCAAAAACAGGGATATGAATCAGTGGTATTAGGCATTATAATCTCCGAAAGAACAGCGTCGGCATTTATCTGACATGTGAGTGGGGAAAGCCGCAGAATCCTTGGCGGGCTGACGCATCTTGCCTGCTGGTTTTGCAGCATGCCTCTGGGGCTAGCTTGCCTGGGCTCCCACAGCCTTGGGACAACCGGCGCAGCCAAGCTACCTGGCCGTAATGTGATCCGACAAAAGTGGAGACGTGGGAGAGCGAGGCAAAAGGTAGTGCCCAACCTCTTCTCCAGGTTTGGTGAGAGGATACCACCAGCGCTTGGATGGGAGCTGTTTTGAACACTCTCACAGTATGCTAGGTAAAAAAATAAGACAAAAGCAATAGCATAAAACTTTGCACAGGCTCATAAACCAAGATCCAATGTCATGGTGTTATAGTTCAGGAAGCCAGAGGCATGATAGGAAGTTATCAGCCTTAAAGTCCAAGTCAAGTAAGGATTCAGCGTTAGCAGCAAAAAACATTAACGCTCAACAGACAAGAAACAGAAGGCTTTTTAGGGGAAGGCAGGAATCCTCCCTACAGGAACTGAGGCTGGACCTGCCACTCACACTGAAAAGGCCCCATCATTTCTCAAGAACCTTCCTGTCCCGGTTCCAGCAGCAGCCTCATTACGTCACGGGGTCTTCATGAATGGCTGTGGCGATGCGACTCGCGTTCCTGAACAAATGCACACAACAACACAACTGCAAGGGCAATTGACAGTTGTTTGAGGTCATCGTATCAAGAATGTTCTCAATCATGAATACATTCAAGAAATTTCTCGAGTCAGCCTGGCCTCTACATTACGGTCAGTGCACTTGGTAACCAAACTCTTGGGGGCTTTGTCGGATGGTCTAGAGCCAAGACTCTCGGAAGAGATCCTCACTGCAGCTGTAGCTTGTAACTAGATTGTGCAGCTTGACCACCCACACATGCTCAGAAAATTAGATTGTGAAATCCTAATGTCAGCAGTTTCCCAACAAAAGATTTTCATTTGCATGCACTGTATCCATGACTTGCCATGCTGTCTCAAGATTGCGCGCTAGCCAACTAGACCAGGAAAAGCCCATTCCTGAGAACAACTCATCACTTAATGGCTCTGAGCCAAGACAGTGTGAGGAAATCAAAACAGCAAATGAGAAATTAATGTTCAAAACAATAAAGGGAAAAGAGAGAACGGAAAATGAGTCCTATTATGGTGAGGCATTTAAAGCAACCTCCTCTGTGGCCTGCAGAACAAAATGAAGTGAGACAAAAAGGGAACAGCAGATTCTAATTCAGATGTTTTCTGTATTAAGTATATCAGTTAAACTGACTGTACTGTGCCACTACAGTCCTCTATGTCTCGAGACATTTTGATCAAACTTCGCCTCTCCATGACACAAACAATACTGGAGATTTTGATGAATACTACCGAACTGCTAGACAATACTAGCTAAAAGAAAATAACTTCACCTACAGCAAGACAGTCACAAGGTAGCATGAGCTGTGATGAGCTGAGACAAGAATACGTGGCATTAAGAGTCACAATCAGGAAACCTCAAAGAAGTGAAAAACACTTTAAATATGCTAATATTTAACGTTAACATTAATCGACACGGTAAAACATTGTTGCAAATATGCATAAAATCACAAAGGAATAGGGCAAGATTCCTCTTCACAGTGTACCCAGCGGTCAGATGGAAAGACAAGGTGTTCTGAACCCCTGTTTAGATGGAGGCCTACTTTTCCCACGTCTCCATCACACATTCTGTGTGGGCCAGGGGCAAAATAAGAGCCCCCTAGAAGGCCGTTTCCCCACTGGGATCTTTTGGCACTAATCACCTTACAATGGCATTCAATCTGCAGATCCCCTTCAGCCCCCCACACAAGGTAGCCTTTAGCATTTTTGCTAAAAAGTTTAATTACACTTTGCTATGAGGGGTTCACACATATTAAATATAAACAAGGCTTATCTATGAGGGCAGGAGTCCTGCGTGGAGCAAATAAACTGCAAGATCTAAATGAAACCTTAAATAAATGGCAAAAGCTATATTTAAACATTTACAAAGCAGAAACCAAAAATAAGCACCCCCCCCCCAAAAAAAAGACAACAAGCAAAAAGTTGATGTCACAGGCCACATTGTCCTCTAATAGTGCACGTTATGCAGTGACTAAAAACGCACTGCCTATTGCAGCCTGCATGTCAACGCGAAACGCGTGTGGACAGAGTTGCTGTTTCCCAAGCACTCAGATCAGGTAATCCTTGGTGGTTTGTCACCGGCTTGGCTTTAATTGCCAGCTATGATCCCAGATTCCCTGGTGCTTTAAGGCAAATCCACAGAAACTGGTAGGGATGCAGGTTTTGATTCTTCCTTGTTCCTAGTGTGAGAAATGCAGACTCCTGTCATAAAGGCACCGCGTAACCTGGCGTGACCCCAGACCCATCACGTTCACCTCGCCAGCATCATGAAAGAACCTGAACAGAACGTAAGCCAACTTGCAACTCTTTTGCTCCCTCACTCAGCTCCATCTCACATCTGTTTCATACCATGCAGCTAAGCAATCCATCATACGCCGACAGACGTATCCTCTGTGATCACAAGGCGCTGGAGTGGCCCACATAGAGCTCACAAATATCTGCTAAAGAACACAGCTTAATCTGTTTCCCATGAATCCATGCAAGTTACACCACAATGATGCCCACAAACCTATCTGCGGAACAGGTTGGCATGTTATAAATAGAGTCCTGCTTGCTTTTGGTGTGCTCTTGAGAGATTCTGCACTTGGTCGCATCTCCCCTGACAGTGCAGCAGGACAGCCTGTCATTCTTCTAAAAATTTCCAAGCTACAAAGTCCAGCATTTTTGTTAGCAGAACTGGCTCTTGCTATTTCTCAGAGAATCAACACAGAGTTGAGAATGCTCATCGCACATGCCATTTTTAGACGGACCTGCCACGTAGCACTCCTTACAAATATATCCCCGGGAGAGAGCAATACTCAAAGTGAACTCATAATTCACTCAGCAGTACTATTAAGACACTCAGCCTTGAACCTCTCTTCAAAACACACAACACTGTTTCGGCAGAGGAAAACTCAATTATTTATTTTAAATCATAGTGGGTTTTTTTTTGTCATAATTGCTAACGTAGGTTGTGAAAGTGTATGCTGCACAGTGTTAAAAACAGTCCAGGTTCTCTGGAAGAAATAGGGTTTAACTGAGCAGGCCGTCCCTCGAGAGAGTTACGGCCACGGGACATGATGAGCACACGCAACGTGCTCCTAGGAAACCCTTAAATCCATCTGGGATCTCCACAGGCTTGCATTTACGTGGGGGGGGGGGGGGTGTTGTGGGTGGGTTGGAGACAAATGCTGAAAATGTGACCATTCAGACAAGGGTCATCTCTATCTTTGTCATCCTCAGCAGATGATTCATTTAAAAACACAGCTGAAACAAATGTTTCAGTTCAAATACTTTTCATAGCAAACAAATAGTTAAATAAATAAAACCAGGAAGAGAAAGCCTGAAGCATTGAAGCAAGAAGAACAGCTTTGAAAACACTACACATGAGTAATTGGGAGATTAATTGGAGGAAAGGACCAGGGCAGATATGAGTGCAGAAAGAAAGTCACCCGCAGACTGACATGCAGAAGAAGCAATAGGGCCTAGGTTGAGAGTCACCGGGGACAGGCACATAATAAGCCTAATTGGTCACGCAGATCTAACTGAGAGATACAACATAATGACTTAATGATGATCATGTGACTTTGCTGCACACATTTATACTCTCTAGCGTTGGCACAATATTACCTGCACTAAATCTGCTTGGGCCACATCAAAAATCAAATAAGCAGGATCATAACATGGTTTAGTTCTCCTTTAATCAGGCAGGGCTAAGCTAGAGGTTAAAATATGGGCTATAAGCCTCTTGATATCAGGTCAGTCCACTGTGTTTCACCAACTATACCATAAAATAGTCATTTTACATATGAAAATATAAAAATCAAGTGGAAAACAGTAGCTTACATTGTAACATGAGTTAGGCTTATGAGACTTCATAAATAACCAATGTTATTTACCAAATAAACTTCAGATAGTGTTTATTAGTGCTCTCAGACTTCCTCTGCTTCCTTTCCCAAGAAAACAAAAGGATAAAGTGATTTAAAGGAAGCCAAAAAAGGGGAAAGAGGGGTGTGTGTGTTGCAAAAATGTTCATTAAAGAGAAGAAAAAGTCATTCTACTGCAGTATTTCAACAATCATCGATATAAACTTGGCCAAAGCAGCAAAGCCAGTCAAGTGAAAGTCTGGGACATTCCAGCTACTGTTTCAAAGATGGATGTGCACAACACGATGGTGCCATGGGTGTTAACGTAAAACCCCTGATGGCACACTTCCTAAAAAGCATACAAAGTTTCTGTTCTCCAAACATAGCGTTTATTGCTAAGGACATGCTTGATTGGGATTGTTTTTCTTCTTTTCTTTTTTTTTGGGGGGGGGGGGGGGGTGGTGGTGATGGTTTTGTCAGTAGCGGTTAGCATCAATACCCCCTAGAGCATCTGGTTAACATCACTGGGACCCTCAAGCACCGGGAAGGTCATGTGAACGACCCACTGGGCCACACATGCGATCCGAGCCACGGACCCCGATGATGACGTTACCAAATGCACTACCTCAACGCAGTCATGATAAAGATGACTGGCCCAGAAGTGGCAATAAGCGGAATTAAACAAGTGACACACAGTTCTGACAGCATTACGCTCAAACGCTTCAAAACGCTGACTTATTTTGGTCAAACAGCTTAACCGTTTCTACACCCTGGCTGCGAGCCTTGTACTGGACATCAGAAGACAGCTGTACTGCTTAAGCCTAATGACTGGATGTTTACAGGCCTACAGCAATGCCAGGTGCAACACCGATGAGTTATCTGAGAATACGTGGAGGACTGTTTGAAAGGGAAGAGAGGCTTAGACACAGGAACTTGTTATTCAGCTTCTTTTTTTCCCCCAGATTTTACTGTTCTTCCCAACTGTAGAAAAAGCAAATCCATCCAGTCTCATCTGTCTGGCTCCTGCGTGGTAACATATTAGGGATTCATGGGTTAAAGATCTAATTTTTGCATTGCCTAATTTGGAACGCATGGCTTTGATGTCACTGCAAATTAATTTCCAGTCATGCAACATACTCTTCAGGGTGCAGCTGAGAAGTGTGGAAAACATTACAAAATCACCCTGAGACTGTCGATTGACCTTTCCTTCTAGTAGCAACCCTCAGACAGGAATTATTTTGTAGTTTTGCAAGTCACAAATTACACACTAGTGACACTTAGGAATTTATGTTTGCAACAAAGTGATGATTTACATTCAGAGTTTTCACTGCAAACAGCATAAAGTCTGCAAAGATTTGGTGAATCCTGTGTGTAGTACTTCAAAGTGCGGCATGTGGTTTATTAAGTGGTCTGACTGTGTTGCCTATGTGATGAATGACTCACGAGTAAGTCTCACCAAACTGCCACCTTTTCATCCAGCTGAACAAAATGATTAATATTTAAGATGAGCTCCCCCTTCCCTCAAAATGAGAAGGGTTATATATTGGTTGGCGAGTATATACAGAAGCGATGCAGTCATCTTGAAATATAAACAAAACATGCAGCAGACAGACCATCTCTGTTCACATGGCATTTCTTCCATTTTTCACCTTTAGTCATTCTGTGCTTGACAAGAAAACGATTTAGTATCCACTAAAACCTAGTATTTTTTTTTGTAACCATTTGCTAATAATTCCATTAACTAGTAAATGAAACAGTTTAGCATTTAAGGATACTCTGTCCTGTTGACATTTTAATGAATAAAATATACATAGTTGCAAATATCTTCTACCCTGGCACACCACAGGAAAAAAATATCCAGGAAGTCATAATAGCTTGTTCTGAGTCACATGGCTCTTAAGAAGTGACCACATTTCATTACGAAGGAGAAAGGACAATAAGTTGGTTCTTATACGGTCACCAATTTTAACACGTATTGTTTATTTGACACATGGGGACAAATGTAACTTCTCACTCCTGTTTCACTTAAATCATGCATAAAAGAATAAAATGTGCATGACCTCCAAATAGGTATGAAACTTACATGAGTATACAGACTGCCTTGCCATGTATTTCACTTAGCCAGCTATGGCACATTTAGCTTGCTAATTGTCAACCCATTTAGCTAGTACCCTTTTTTAACAGGTTTTAAACACTATTGAATTTTAACTATGAATTGTAAGATGAGGGGAGGAGGTTTATCCTACCATGTAAAGTGGATTTTTAAAATGCAGCTAATAAATTGCAAGAGATGCCTTATATGCCTTTCAAATGATCATGTCTCCATATAATTTTGTGTGTTTCTTATGAAAATTAGTGGCAGGAGTAACAATTCTTTTGACGAATTTTCCCAAGTCAAAAATATCCTCCAATGCTGAACTGACCCAAATAGCTAAAGCCCTCAGTTCCTTTTCAGCAGACATATTTTTTTCCTACTACTGGGACAAGACTACAGAAAGCAAAGACCATGGTGGTCTTTACTAACTGGTACCTACCTTCATGACATCAGTTGCTCTTTGGCTTGAGCATGCATGTAAGACAAATTGAAACCACTCCGCTTAAACAAACCCTGGATCTGACATTTGATGCCCCCCCATCTTATCTGCATTGTTCAGAACAAGAAGCAGGCCAGGTCAGACTTTAGAGAAGGAGAACACAAAGTTCACGCTGCACGTGAGTAGACAAAGGGAACTCGGCCCGCCCGGTTGCGTTTGCTACCCTGAGAATACGAGACTCCTGCCCCGCATGCAGGTGCCATGCAAGAAGCTGCGCTGTGAAAGTTGTGAAAGAGTGGATGGCTCGAGCGCACTGATGCCATTTTACTGACAGCGCTCATGTTGAGTTGTGTCAGTCTAGTCAGAAGGTGAAAGAACACGTCACAGAACAGCCATTTAAACCTCATGGGACCAAGCGATAAATGCGCACTGTTTTTTTCCGATAACTATGACTAAAAGTAAATGAGAATGTTTCATTTTCAAGTAGTGGTGACATCATGAAGATAAATGGTCCATATTTATGTACTGGACTCAGTGGTCTAACAGCAATGTGCAGGGAGAAAAGTGCTTTGAACCGTTATTTGCCATCATGATAAATCACCCTTATTTCATGGCACTGGTAACAAACATTCCTTAGGCTGCTTTTTCTGTGACCGTACTGACTTAACTTCTATATCTGTGACAATGCTGCACTGGCTACAGTAGAGGGTGTGCTGAGCTAGGACAGATTAGATTGGGCAAATGAGAAAACACACCAACATACACCAGGGTTACGGTAGGAGGCCAAAGCCTGAGCTGCTGTCAATAATTAAATAAAACAAAATATCGACTGGATTAACTTGGACTGCATCACTGTCTTATTATGGCTGCGAAGGCCATCACATTTTAGCATGTAGTTTATAGCTGCTCTTAAATTAAATATTAACTTTTTTTTTTATTCTATTGAACCATTAAAGGTGCAAAACGAAAACTACCATTGGTGTCAGTTGTTCAACCCCAACAAGGCCCAAATACATGGGTACTTTCACTGGCCTGTTTTCAGTGCAGTGAACATTCTTATCCACCGATATAAAAAGAAAAATGATGTTAGTGTGAGAGGCAGCAATTCCAGTTCTACTAATTTTTTCTCTAGGAATTAGAATATTACACTGTTTTGTTGTATTACATTACATTTGGTGTGCACAGACAATACCCGGAATGAAACTGACACCACAGAAGCATTAACAACTCACACAGGCACCTGACTGTGTTGTCTAATTTTTTGAGTTCGGACGTTGTTTTCCTTCCGCTTGCTGTGGTGCTAGTAGCATATGCGTACGTCACAAAAGGCTGGGTAACAAGAATTTAAAAAAAAAAAGTCAAATAAATATTTTACAAAAACGACAACCCATTAAAATATAGGTAATGAAAGGTATTCTGAAATGAATCCCATGTTACTATGTGGATGTGCTCACAAGCTATACTATCCAGTCCTATTTAAACAGGATACATTTTTCATAAAACTGACATCTTAAAATCAGGCAAGCTCATTTAGCTTTAAGCCCATGATTCCTCTCTCTCACTAGTCTCTGTAACTAACAGACCAGGTGTGCAAACAGGACTCTGAACCAGACCTTGTTCTAAAATGCTATTGCATAATATACAAAATACACACAATGGGAGGGGAGGGACCCCCAGATGGGCCAGGAGAGAGGAAATGAGCTGAGGACCGGACGCTCTGGCCCATAAAGAGCTGCTGGAGCCACCAGCCGGCCAGGTCCTGCCTCCCTCTCGCACGCTATCCACAGTGGCCAGGGGCAGGCAGCCCAATTGAAGCGAGATAAGGAGTGACTTTCAGTTGGTCACGCGCCACTGCTCCTCATGCGCACGTGCTCCGTGCGAGAGGAGATGCCTCCGCTCACAGCACGCGCTCAAGGTCAGCCGGCGCTGCAATATCCAATGTGCTCCTTCATCACTCTGACGGAGCACCATCACGGTCGCGCCAAGGCACCACCGGCACTCTGCTTCTGCACATCCTTGATTCGGGCAGTAACACAATCAGGCCTCTTGTGCACGTTGCATCATGTGATGAATGAGAGAAACGGCTTCCAACTACACAAGGTGCCCAACAATATTTGGTCAGCAATACCTTACAGCAACATCAAAATAAGACATTTGGATTTGTAACAAAATCAGTCCAGGCCACAATCAAGCAGACACTATTGTCATTGGAAATGTATACTGTCTCAAAAATGTCTCTACACGTTTGTGTTAAAAAAAATCTGAATAAGACCCTGATTTGTTATCATCTCTTCTTAATCTTAAAAGGCGAGCCTGAATTACTCAAAAGTCCTAATTGCCTCATTACGTTACCTGCAAACAGTGAGAGGTACTGTGAAAGGTACTGTAGAGAGGGCCACAATGTCAAACAGTGGCAAGCCCACCCCCGACCCACCGTCCTGTTCTACTGCTCCTCACCCAAATGCCAGCCCACATCGTTGCAGCTTTGCTTCCTCCCTCCATCCGTCCGTCTCTGAGGATGTGGGTGACGCAGTCCATCACCGGGCCCCACAGTTGTAAGGGGGGGGGGTGGTTGTGGGGCAAAAACAGCGAGCAAAAAACGATGAGCAAACACAAAAGGAAGCGACCTCCAGCAAGGGGGAGCACGTGCCGCATCGTGCCAGCATTCCTCCATAGTGCGCTCGAACGAGGCAACAAAGGGGCCCACAGTCCACCCATTTGTCTCCAGCACAGCACGCAAACGATACAGATGTGCGATTCCATCACGGCCATGGCAGGGCTGCAGACACGCGTCACCATGCCGGCCGCTCACGTTTAAGAGCCGCGCTAATGGCAGAAGGTTAACTCAACAGCTGGCATTTCAATGGGATGGTCTACTAGAGCGTAGCTGGAGAGGGCATGAGATTGCACACTGTGAAACACCATGAATGTGTTGAACAATTACGATGGTGAGCAAATATTGAAAGCTTGTTCTAGAACTGCCCTGAGAAGACAAGGATCATGGTCACAGAGGTAAAAATAGTCAGAGAGAAATCCAACATCGAGCTAACCCACTTACCAGCCAAATTGACTTGCATTACATAATTTTACTGTAGTTGGTCAGCAAAATTTCAAGAGATAACTCTTCAGATATCGTGAATAAAGGCCAAGTAAAAGCTTAAACTAAAAGGTGAAATTCAACACCTGCACCCAATACAGATACCTAAATGTAAAAATAATCATAAATCAAGACTGTATACAAATTAACCAACACAAAAGGTACATGCTGAGAATGGTTAGCCAGATACCATCAAATATGTTGTAGGGCTAAAGGCTGTTTGGCCATTTCCCTCTGTACAAGTCCGGAAAAGGAGCACGAAAAGGGGAACTGTGAAAGCTGTGACCAAAATGCACAGTTGTTTGTGCAGTTGTTGAACTACTGTGTTGGCAGAAAAATTATGTAATTTTGTTCGGTCAGCAAATTCCACACTGGGGAGACCCTTTTACTGGAAACACATGTAAAAAATATCCATCAGACCTTTTTTTCCTCTTAGAAACGAAAGATCCGCTGCTTGTATTGTGTGAAATACTGGCCCATATCAGACCATGTACTAGATTTGAGTGAAAGCTTTAGAAAAACAAGAGGATTTGAGACACAGAGCATACTGGTCTCAGCAGGCTAGCTAAGCAGTCTGTCTGTGTTTAGCCTAATGGTTTTCATCCTTTAAATATAGCATGTATTCAGCATGCAAGCAAGTAAAATGCCAAACACTACCCATGTCATTTTGTTATGTTATTATGTTAATAATATACTCCATGAATATTCAGGCACATCCCATGACAAATCCCTGTTGACCATCTGCATGTGCTTTGGTGGCAAAACTCATGAGACGCACGAGTGTGCGCCACAGGTTGTATTGTTGAAGCAAACCTGAAGTGACAAGTAGTAAATTGACTGGTGGCAAAAATTTGGTTTGTTCATCCACAGAGTGGAAGGCAGCAGAAAAGGGGGCCGGTGGAGAAGCCCCTGTAGCGCCTGGGAGGCTTGTGCCGACTCCTCTTGCTACAGCTGACATGCGTGGGACTACAACAACAGGATGGCGACATACTGCTACTATGACCAAGGCCAAGGTTAGGGTTTGTCCTCGAGGATACTGTTAGCTTTTGTTCAAATATCACAGCTTGCCAAAACGACAAACACAATGCAGTAATAATTTCTGGCCTGCCTGGATTAGGTGTTAATTTTATGTTCGGAATCTTTACAGTGGCTCCATCTTTTGGGTTGCATGTGAGTCTTGGTTGATATAAATTGCAAGAGAGATAAGAAACCTCCAAGTTCCTTGTTAAGTAGGCAGCCTTTCATAAATTGTCAAATAGCAGTCAGGTGGGCTACTTAATATTATCTTAATACACACTGAGCCATCCATGATCAAGAAAACCACATGAAACTTTTGAAGATAGCAAACGTTTGAAAGACCAGAGGCAAACCCATTCAACTATCATGAAAGGCAAGCCAAATGCACTTTTTGAACAAACCGCTTTTACGGCATGGTGATCATACCGACGTTTATCAGTTAAAACAAGTACAAAGACGGTCTTTCCTCATACCTTCCGCAATGAGCTCATCCACGGTGACTTGGTATCGTCCGATAGCAAAGATCCTCCCTATGAAGTTGCTGCCCCCGGTACCAGACCCGGACCCAGAGCCTCCTCCGAGTCCACCGCTCTCGGACTTTGGCATGCGCGAAAACTTTTTCATTCTTGCTTCTATATTCTTCGGCCTTCCCGAGTGGCCAGCACAGACAGTTCAAATCACATAGAAGGACGGAAACTTCTATCTGCTCATCTCCCCTCTTTGTCCTGCAACGTCCCGAGATGTGCAGAGGTCCAGCACTCACTGGAGTACCATCGCAGAAGTACACACGCACAGCAGAAACGCGTAGCTGGTGTTCAGATTCCCCCCAGTGTGGAAACCTGTTTTGTCACGGTTTTGACGTAACTTAACAATAGCGTTTACCAATAATGTCGTTTACGCTAGCTAGCAGGTAGCTACTCACTAGGATTCCAAACTGCAGATTTAGTCAGTAGTGCTAGCCAGCTAACAAGACTTCAGACACAATTTGTAGACAATTTGGTCAACGAGACAGCGTTAACGAACAGCACAAGCCGGGGTTCAGTAACGCCTGACCAGCGCTTAGATCAGTTCCGTGGCTTCGTAGCTGGCACGAATTTAGCCTGTGTCGGCGACAAATGTGGAGAGCTGTTAAAAGTGGGTGTGTAGCGTTAGCGAGGCTAGCCACAGAAGCTAGGCTAGCAAACTGTCCGTCGCCGCCGAGAGCGGAGTGAAGAAAACACCTCCCCACAGCTCCACTTCCCCTTTCACAGTTAGCCCGCTAGCTTACTAGCTGGCGTGGAGCTCTGCGAGCCCGAAACATAAACCCTTCGGGAGGACGGCGTATGCCAGAACCTACGAGACAGTGCTCAGCCGAGAGACGCGCGGCTCCGGCCAAGCTTCGCGTGGAACGTCGACGAACTCAGTTACGGCGCGCGCTCCCTCGCGCCTTCCTCTCCCACCCCGACAAACTTCGAACGCTCGTGACTCTCCGTAGAATAAAGTGGGAGGTTTGTTGTTATTGCCCAACGCGGCCGCCCGACAACCTAACCCGGCGTTGTCCGACCCTTCCTATTGTAATGATTGGTGTGAGGAGCATACGCGCCGCCGACGCCCGTTTCTGATGGGACGGTGCGGATGGCTGTCTGCTCGTGTCGCCTTCGTGCCGTTTGGTTGAGGACGACGTGAGAACAACGAAGTGAATGAACTGATAAGGGATCAACTCTGGCCAATTTGTCGGGGGTCAAAGATCCGTTGTGTTTCTTACCATGACAGTCAACTCGAAACCTTAATATTTCTGACGCGGTTAAATATTTCACATAAAATAACACACTAACTTACGAGTATATTATTGTTTTTGAAATCCACGTAATGGGTTATTATATTGTTTAGTGTAATGTCAAATACTCTCAAGTTTTATAATTACCACACTTGGGGACCCCCACGACCCTCCCAAAAGTAGAAGCAACTTAGTATTCATATTTCTGTACTATCAGGTCACGCAGTTTTTTCACTTGGCAGAGATAACATGATCCTCACAATTAAACATGGGCAGACGTTCCTCCAGCGACGCAGCGTCCTTGCCAGTATGGTCCTCAATTACTGTACCTCTGAATTTTTTAATCTGGAAATATACTGCCCTCTGTTGGTTGTTGATCACTCGTTAAAATCTGTATTATTTTCCGGTTTTAGTGACCTTATTTGAGCGCCAAGACGACGAACTATAGAATTAATAGACAACACACAACGTACTTTATCAGTGGCAAATGTAAACAATCATCACACGAAATGGAGATGGCAGCAGCTGGCGTCGCACGTCGGATTAAAACATGATTTAGGTTAGGAGCGAATGCTTATGAGGACCTGAGGAGAGCCTCCTGATAATAGCAATGTATATAGGTCAACAGCAACGGAAGAAGAGTGAATTGGGTGTGTAGTTATTTCACTGAGCTTAATAAGATTTGCTGTTCCTCTAGGCTGTGTTCTGCCTCAATACAGAGTGACTGCACTGATGCTGCAGTTTTATCTGCAACTGTCACAGATTTATAAGATATGACTGGCCTTTTTTACTCTCTAGTTTACATAAATAAGAACAGGGGGAAAACAATTATTTAATAATTTTCTATTTAAATAAATCATTGTTGGCACCTCATGTGTTGTTTTCTCACCCAAAGCAGGACAAAGACAATGTCACATACTGGGAGGAAAGCTTGAGCAGTCTAGGCCCGTGATAGGATCCCACAGCCCGGTCAAGAAGGCTGAGTGGGCTGAGAAAGAAGTCTCTTGAGGTAAGAGGAACAATAAGGCTAGCAGAACACTGCGCTGCCTCCATACAAGCACACTTCAGAACTCCTTTATTCCAGAACGCTCATGAGAAAGTACAGACAAGACAGTGCTCCAGTACCCAGAGAAGACACTGTCCTTGTGGGACGGAGGAAATAATACAAAAGGGAACAATATCGGAGAGTGTGTTATTGGAGCGTGGGGCGCCACGGAAACTCGGTTTCGTAGTGGACAAGGATGGGAAAATAGCGCAGGGCAGCACACCGAAACGACCCAGTTTTACTACACGTGAATCACTTAGCGGTCGCAGGTTTGCCCTCGCCTCCACAAATCATCTTCGGTCCCCCAGGGCGCTGCCCGACCCCCCAGCCAGAATTAAGGGACGCGGTGGGGCGCCCGTAACGTAAACGTTCGGCGAGGGGATCAAACACGGGTGACGGAACCGGGCACCCCGTGCAAAGTGCCAGGGCCCGTCCTGCAGCCGGTCCACTTGTCCGACGGCATCGTGCGACTTCGGCATTTGAGAGGAAGGGCGGAGCTGATGCGGTGGACTCGAATGACTGATAGTTTTCGTGTGAAATTTGCCCACTGGTGCTGGTGGTTACGCACTGGATCAAGCCAAGAGAAGTTCCAGTGCAACTTCAAATTTTCTGGCCCCAAGCAGACGTGCCTGCTAACTGTACACAGTTGGTATGCCAAAACAAAGTCTTGCCCGCTGGCGTTGTACTTGGCTAAGTTGGTTACAGCTAACTACACCCTCCATGTTCTGGTGACACACACTGAAACTAGGAGATGACAATGTAGGAATTTCCCTTGCCAGTAAGAACACTGAGCAGATGGTCACAAAACCTAGACCGACAGAAAAGACTTCACATGGCTTAAATATACAGCAAGAGTATAGCAGAAAAAAACAAATGTCTGTTATAAAGGTCAAGACAATATTGTTGAATGTTGTGGCATATTTGGAATATCCGTAGGTAACTCCCAAAGTTGCCAGCATTGACAGAACAATGGCGTCCCAAAGAGGACGTCATATAAAAGTGAAAAATCTATTCAGAGGCATCCGAAAGCTGATCGAACCGAGTGATTATGCAGGTCCCTTATTTAAACCTAGTCAAGCTCTAGGTGTTCCAGTGAGCATCCATATTTGGATTGAGCGAGTTTCCAGAATGGAATAGTCACAATGAGACATTACTTCTTTCAAGGGCAGGAAAGAAAATAGAATTCTATGCATTCCAAATGCTATCGCTGGCATATCTCCTAAGTGCTGCAGCAAAGCCCGTCATTTGACCTTGAGGCTGAGGTTTCTATTAAGGTACTCTGGGTCGCTGTACCACCTTGAAAGACATTCTTTAATCCATCTATGAAATTTACATAATGAAAAAAAAGAAAGAAATAGCAATAGTACTGCAACAACTAAAGGCATCAGTGGATGACATTGACAATAACCTTATAATGATAGCGCTGAGATTCGCCTTCCCTTTGGTGGGCGGTACTTCTGATGTTGTTTTGCGTCCTGTTTTCATGCCTCTCCAGGTGAAAACAGTCCCTGTGAATGCTCCAGAGGAGTAAAACATCTTATGGTGTATCCAAGGTGACAAACGGCCTTTATCGGTGATCAACTAAAGACATTTATTTTACCATGCACTGTTTAGATTCCATTACTTCTCCCATAATTCTCTCCCTTTCTCTCTTAAAAGTATGCCCAGCTGTGTTAGCCTCCCCTACAGTGGCCTGTGTGAGTCAGCTTTGGGTGCAGCCACACCTTTCCATCATGTCCAAAATATAAGGTGCGCACACGCAGTGAGCAGAGCCAACATCTTAGACAAACACACCATATTTCCAAGCAGCAGGCATGGTGAAAAGGTACCGTCTGGCCCTTCTGACCCTTTTGTCTGTTCAGGTATTTAACCTCCCCGGCTACTCCATTGTTCTTTCGCAAACCTCCACCCTCCTCCCTCAATATCCACTTTTTCCCCCCCTGAAATTACTTGAGGCCTGTTGAAGGCTGAGGGAAATCTTTCATCGGACTATATGAAAGTTTTTCATTGCCTGGCTCGTTTTGCTGAAACGCAGCACAGACGGAGGCGAGTCAAACCAGAAAAACTCAGAAGCTAACCGAAGCCAGTGTGAGGAAATCTCAATCCAGTGGCTAAAGGTAATGTCTTTTACAGATGTCTTCTTTATTACTAAAAAGGCACATAGCACAGTGTTCAAGAGCATCATCACTTTTCCACACAAATGACAGCACCAAAAATATGTTCTATCCAAAACTTCCCACTGTTCAGTAGGCACGGCATTCTGCTAAACGGACAGAAAAACACCACTGAACAAACAAACAAGCAAAAGAGAGGTACGAACGAGTAACTGAGAGAAAAATAACTTATGCACATAAACCACTGTGTTATGGCGATCTGGGGCCACAGACACAGAACAGCACTTCTCTTAAATGAGCAACATATGATGTGTAACAGAATCTTAATAATGCAACACCCGAATACATTCGTACAGGCAGTTACATCAAATGCGCTATACGAATTGAATAATATTAGAGTAACAAAATACATAATGAAAGATAATATATAATCTTTTCTTAGTATTGTAATTGGATACTGGAGCTCGCATGTAGAGTAATAGAAATTCACATGAATGTGGAAAAATAATGCTACAGCACTACAGTAGTATGATATGCAGTTTAAAGTGGTAGAATGGTGCACAAAACAATCAATTCTGTTAGTGTTTCAAAGAAGTCAGCACTACTGTATGTACTACAGTACGCACATGCATACCTCTCAGAGTTCTCCAAACACGTGGTTTGTCGTTAGCCGAATACAGTCATATACTGATGGTTTACACTATTCAATAAAAACTTTAGATTTGGATTCAGAATCAGAAAAATCGCACTTGACAAATATCAGCGTGGCACGACGGTGATCAAGCGACAGGAAATTAAAATCACGGTAATAATCTCCATTAACAACCAACGATATGGGATGACGGTCATCGTGTAATTGCACTTTATAAAGGTATTTACATCATTCTCATAGTCCAAAAGAAATGGCACAACCTGTGCATAATACTTCCTTAGTGGTTTTACTAAATCAAAAATATGGAGTGAATAAGAATGGACTATTCATATAAAGAGGTGAAGCAGCTGAGCTACCAGTGATGGCTGGATTATACTCATCTCACAAGGGCTAAAAAAAAGGCATACTGGCATAAAATAAATTTCAAGAACGTATAACTGCAAACAGAATCAAATGGATGTCCTTTGATTTGACTGATGTTTAAATGTTTCTAACTTCCCTGAGGTAGCTCAGTTGAAATGATTTACACTGCATAGATGACAAACATTTTCCCTATTTTTTTTTCCTTATGGTCATATAAAAATACATAAACAATATCTCATTGCATTAATACAAACATTGATAGAAAATATGTTTTTTGTTCAATTTCTTATTAAATACTTTAGTTTTTTTGATGGGGGCAGGGGGTGGGGCTTAAATCAGACTTCAGTGCCGTCGTTCAAATTGTTGTGGAGTTTGACCTCCAGGTTGACCTGCTTGACCTTGGCCCCGTTGACCTTGGAGGCCTCGTTGCTCTTGTTGAGGAGGTTGACGTTCCTCACTGTGCAGTGTTTGCTGTTGAGGTTCTTGTCCAGGCGTTCCAGGCAGACCTCCACTTTGGTGTTCAAGGGGTACTCCTCAGCTTTGGGAGGTTTCTTTCTCCCTGCCCTCCGGCACTTCCTCAGGACGAGGCAGAAAGCTAGGATGACCAGGGCCAGCAGGAGGACGGCTGCGACTCCACCCCCCACCGAGCCTCCCACCTGGGGGTCGAAGGTGGCCGAGGGCTCCACCTCCAGCTGCAGGCTCTTCATATTAGTGCCGTTCTTCACCTGGTCACCCTCGTTGTCATAGATGAGCGACTCGTCTAGCATCAGGCGGCCCGAGCGGTCCACCAGGTCCCGGCGGCTGCGCCGTAGCCGGTAGGTCAGGGATCGCTGGACTCTGGGGCCGGATATGGACTCCGGCCCGATGATGTAGATCACCTGGAGATACCACTGGTGCCCAGCCTCCACCTGGTAACCATAAACATGAACCTGTAGTCACACATCTAGACCAGGACACACCAGTACAACAAACTAGGATACAGTGACATTAGCAGCCATCTTAAAAACGCAGAAACAAAGAGCTAAAAAGCAAAAACGCTCTGCACTCGGTGGAGAAGAGAACTCCAGGCACTTTCCAGCAGTCACTAATGGGTACGGAGTGAGCTGGATGGTGGTCAGGGTGTTCTTGGTTTAGAACACTAGCACACTGGTTCTTTAGAAAACAAACAAGGGAATTCTTGAGTTGTGGCCAAATTCCAGTTCCCCATGGCCATGGTACAGACTCAGTCTGGCTCCATGGTTTAGACAAGCAGACTGGGGCAACTGCCTGAAGGGCAAGTTAAAACTATGGCGCTAGCATTTGCCCGAACTGCAACGTCAGGCTGAGGAACTACTTAGGGAACTCGACTTCCCTGTTAGTCTGCTGACCTTATACAGGGCGTCGACCTTCATGGTGAAGCCATCCACACCAGGCATCGTAGTCATGGACTGTAGCTCGGGGATGTCTGATACGAAGTTGGCTTCAAATGGGACGTCGTGGAAGTAGCGGTCGCAGACGTCTGGCTGCTTCCGATCCTATAGGAGACAGATAATGTTATCGGAGCCTGCTTCCGGTCCTATTAGAGATAGTGCTAACTGCATTCATGGAGACGTAGCTCCAGATACTAGAAAAATGACATTGATCATCATCATAATAGTGTTCAGGGCCATGTTTTCAGTTCTAAATGTATATACTCTTTGATTGTGCAAAATACGGTACTAGCCTATCTGAATTGTACTCACATCGTTCACAGAATTCCATGAGGACTGGGAAGTTTTTCTGTACCACCACCCCCCAGCAAAAAACCTGATATAAAATTCTGAACTTAATAAACTATTTCTTATCATAACGTACCAGGAGAAGGAAGCGGTGCTTGAGGTGCTTGTTGGGCTGGATGCAGCCATATTGGGGACCCTCATTGTAGAGGGTTCCTGTTGGGTCGAAGAAGGGCACGTAGCCATCTCGGCCCGTGCACAGGTAGACCTTCTCCAGCTGCAGCTTGTAAGCTGCATTCAGATTTTGGTCTGGGTTCCACAGCACCCTGCCATACAGGGTCTGCCCTACATGTCACATAGGAAATATATGTATTTATTATTGCAATTGTGCATAAAACTCAAAACTTTGCCATACATTTGTTATACTGTCAAATATTTGGCTATAGTCAAAAACTGACAGGAACAGACATATATGCTTATGTTATGTCTTTGGAGATTATGATTTAAGTTAATATTTTTCTTCATATTACAAGCTAAAAATTTAAACACTGATGTGGTCACATCGTTTAAACAGCTAATGGGCTATATCACACACATGGACTGGAAACATGACATCATGAAACAGAACCACCATTTTCTCGGGGTATGATCAGACATCACACAGGTTGATTTCATTTTGATTTAAGGCAACGACTGCATGTGCCCAAACAACAAAACCATTACTAGGACCTCCAAAATCAAACTCTTATTATTTGTTCAATTACACTGCATATTCTGTTCTTTTTCTTTTACCTGAAATCTTTTGCCCAACAAATGCATTCGGTAACATGACCCAGAATGTCACAGCTATGAATCATAAATGTTTCACAGCGTCTCCGGTGCTCTGACACCGTTCTTCTCCATACAGCCCTGTGATGTCTGGTCTATGTGGGAATGACCGCTGAATTGCAGGCCTGATTCACTGGCACATTGCCAAAAACTACTGAGCAACTGGCACGTTTTCAATCAGTAACTTAGATATTATTGACATATCCCTTTAAGACTGATATCCAGGCTATATTACTATGAATATATTATTATGGGATGTGTTTGCACTTCTTTTGCTCAATCTTATCCAGTTAGAATGCGAGGCGCGTTCACCTGTATGTGTTTCTGTGAGGGTGTAATTAAGTGTGTTAGGTCAACAGCTCAGCTCTCAAGTCTAGCTATATTAACTACATAAACAGTTACAGCCATACTAAGTTAACCTACTTAAGGGCTGTCTGAATAATCTTTTTAGCTAAACAACAGTAACCTTCAAAATAACACTGCAAATTACATTAGCAACTACTAGGGTTATGTTAGGTGACATGCAAAGCATAAAAAAGCAGGGATGGAGGAAAAAACTTATTTACCAGCAAGGTCAATGAATAATATTTTGAGTCTTTCGGCAGCAAATTATTTTATGTAGGAGGGCCATGTCAGTCAGTTCTATCCTAGAATCCAAGCAGCTAAGGGCAAAGCCTTTCCTATCCCTTCTAAGGGGTCAAAGGAGAAAAGAGGCTGTACCCATGGAGAACGCTCCCTTGTAGTCCATCTCAGCCATGGACATGTCTGTGGTGGCAGGGTCCATCATGAAGACTTTCTCGTTGTTGCAGAGCTGGAACTCCGTGTTGAGGGAGTAGACCACAGGAACAGGACGGTTGGTTTGCTGAAATGCGATGGGCACCAGGAATCTGTTGGCACAGAGAGAACAAAAAGTTGCACCACCACGCCACATGTGGCCTCTTGAATCTTTCTACACTCGTGCATGTATACTGCAGACTATAAAAATACAAGTTGAAGACTAGAGTTACCCACAAAGAGACTATTATTACAGTACTGTAGCACTTTTAATAATTAAAAATTATAAATTACGGTTACTTTTAATAAAAACAAGCCTTTGGCACTTTATAGGTGTCAGGTGACTTCTAGTGATTGGACAGCCAAAATCTGGAACACCTACTTTTCTGGAGCATGTGCTGTACAGGAGAGGGGCTTGTCGCCGGGGTCGATCCACGGCTGGGTGGGCTGCACCGTGCAAGGAATGAGGAAGACCGTATACTCCCCAGAGTAGTCCTTCCTGGAGCACACAGGAAGTGTTCCGTCAGCATCAGGGCCACGCCCCGCATGACCTAAAATAGACGGGTGGTGCCCGTGGTGCCTACCTGCTGTAGGAGCTGGTGGCCCTCCACAGCTGGTAGGGCGAGTCAAAGGTATGCGCACTCCACACCAGCTGCAGGTTGAAGTCGATGCCGCCCAGGTGGTCTGGGGCCATCAAGTGGGACTTGTGCCCAGGGAGAGTGTGATGTTCTGGTACAAACTGACCTGCGGGGCAGAAATGGTGCATTTAGTGCAATTAGGCACAGGCGGAAAGCACTTATGGTAGCCAAATGTCAATTTGCTCACATAGCAGACATGCCCTTGCGAAACTCATTACAGATATAGTATGGTGATTTACTATAAAATTGTTAAATGCAGTAAGTGCCGGTGGAGACGCACCTCTGAATTTAGCATGTGTTTTAAATTCTATCACTAGCTTCCCGTCTTCCCTAATGAAGATTCGGATGATCTGCAGTCTGGCAGCCAGCACACTGTCAGTCTGGATGCCTGCAGAGGGTAAAGGATATTTAGCTGCCACAGATGGGCTGACCATTTAAAAAAGGAAACAAACAAAAACAAACCAAAAATAACTGCACATAGCAATTGTAAATATTTCATAGATTGTAATTATATACACAAGACTTTTTTTTTTAAAAAGAAAGAAAGAATAACGACTGATCCTGCAGACATTTCGTAGCTTTGTTGTTGTTGAACAGCTCACAGACAGTTACGGATTTTCAAGACGCAACAAGTTAGTCAATCTTGTTGAATGAGGTTAATATGCGATCGAAGGGGAACTTTAAAAAATTGCCACGCTGTGTGGTTTTGGCTAGAGCTCAGTAAGTCAGGTGCACGATGGTGCATTCCTTAGAAGTGCTGCCGGGTGTGTGTCGCTGGTGACACGTACCTGTCCTCCAGAGCACAGTATCGTAGAAGAAGGAGAACTCCATCTCTGTGTGATGCTCCAGAGAGGCCCAGCCACGGGGAGCCGTCACATAGATGTAAGACACGTAGAGAGGCACCTGCACCGTCAGGAAGGACTGGGCCGAGTCTCTCACCTGTGGCACCCACAACACACCGCTGCGTGTTTACATGCCAATCTGGGCTTGTGGTCGTATTGCTTTCTCTTACACATTGCACACGGACAACTGCGACATGGATTCTGAGGCCTACAAACACATCCGTGACATCACCTAGACCAACAGGTCCTAGACGCCACGCGTTCACACATTAGCCGAATCTGCTGGTGGAACATGAATGCTTGACCGATATACAACCCGGACATCTCCAGTTTAAGTTGCTGTGTGACCTCAAGAGTCTAATTCCTTGTGACGCCATCGCGCTAACCTGGAAGTCGGCGGTGACCGATCCGCCGCACACATCTATGAGCTCGGTCATGTCGTAAAAGGCGTCGAACGTCCAGATGCAGCTCTTCAGATTGAGGTGCTTGTAGAGCTGGATGGTTCTGGGGTCGCGGACGCTGCGGTCGAACTGGTAGGGGCGATCGTAGCCAGGGCCCAGGGATATGCTGTCGTAGGTCACGTCATCCAGGAAGCCAGTTTCTGCGGAGAAGAAAAGGCAGGTATATTTCCCAACGCTGTCTGTAATTCCTTTGAAGTGTTGCGGATAAACCTTCATCGTTCATCTCACTATCCTCATCTTTTTATATCGTTAGAATGCATTGTATTATAATGTATTGTTGCAGATAAAAAGATCTCCATGGAAATCAACAAATATCAAAACACAAAGTCATCAGTGCCAACTCTTAGTCTTATACACAAAGTGGAAAAGCAAATGTTTGCTGAAATATCTTTCATATCTCAAGCACTGCTCCACTCCAGGAGGGGGCACAACTAACCAGAGATGCCCTGTAGGTCTTTGAGCGTGACCAGGTTGGAGCAAATGTGCTGTTGGCGGTAAACAGACTCAGAGAGCAGGAAGTGCAGGTTGTGCAGGGGCATCGTGGACACCAGCGGAAGCATGCCGTCCTGATGAGGGATCTGAACCGAGATGTGGATCCTAGCGGGAAAGCCAGACAGAGGGGTAAAAAAAACAAAAAAACCCCAACAACGTAAGCTGTTGATTCATGTACGCCCCTGAACACTTCTTGGTATTGCCGGTAAAGACCCTGATGCACTGATGCATGCTGGGACATCTTGCATCATCCGACAAGGCAAAGCCGAGGAGTGTTTAAGTTCATGTTGCGTGCTTGATGTTCCGTGCTGCCTCCAACCTGTTGGGATGCTCTTTGTGCTTGACATCCAGATATTTGAGCGTGGCGATGAAGGACTGGGCCTGGAAGCCGCGGGCGGTCCCCGTGGTGACGGGCGTGTGGCAGATGGGGCCCTCGGTGCCGATAGTGACGATGTTGCTTCTCAGTGGGGTCCCCGGGTGGCCGGCCCTGTCCCGCGCCTGAGCCCCGCAGCGCACATGGAAGCGCCTGCTGAAGTAGATGCTGTCCAGAACCTGTGCAGAGCAGAACCATGTATGCCACGAAACCTGCCGAACTATAAAATGCTCACCAAAAGACTGAAGTTTTTGCCTGTGTAGCATGTAGGTGGCATTATAATTCACAAATAGATATGTGTATGATTGAAAAAGAAGATGTAGTCACACAATCCCAGCTGCCCCTCCCCCCCAAAAAAGACAACCTACACTACTAAGTCTAGTATGTTTTGAGTGAATTCTTCAAAAATTGGAGCTGGTCTAAGGTAGGAAACTAACCATATGGTTAACGGTTGTGTAGGGTGTGTTGTCTGTGACTGTCTCGAAGGGGGACCTCGCGCCGCTGGCGTCGGTGGGCGCCGCCACCTCCCAGCTGAAGTGGATGGACGTCTGGTTGATGCCAGCCTCCTCACAGCGCTCCCTCATCAGTGAGTACTTAGGGTAGTGGGGGTCGCAGGGGGTCACGCAGACCAGGGGGTAGCCCGGAGAAGGAGACTTCTTACTGCTCTCCTTTGTGACCTCCTGGACGTGGTCATAGTCTGAGAGTGACACTACCTGCAATGACAGCAAATGAAACATATTAAACTGGGAAAATAAAACATTTAAAATATAATTAACAAACCACACCTAAAATTAGTCTAGGCTTCATGTACAATCAAACAGAAGTCAAGGGTAAATGTGCTGACTGAGAATAGGGCAATGTTCCAGATTTGCTATGCTAACTACAATGCAAATTAGCTCTCACAATGGGAGGAGCTGGGAGGATTAGGCTTCCAGCTGCTTCCTGGTCTAGGATAGTAACGGTCGACACAGTGATTTCCCCCAGCACAGCTTCAACTGGGTCATCAGGGCCAAGAACCAATGAGAAAGACTCGTGCCACTCCCTCTCTTCGTTCGACAAGATTTCGACTTTAAAGAGTATATGGTCCACACCTGGGAGGCAATAGAAAGAAGTCTTGATTTGGAATCCACAAAGTTCCATATGACAAAGCAGAAAACTTAAAGAGAGTCAAAATATCTTAGAAAATCTGGTCTGGACTTTCTTTAACGAACCGGGGCTGAATTTGAGAACCCGACTCTTGGGGTTATAATCCACTCCGGACTGGGCCGATCCATCACGGGTGCTGCAGCGGATCTTGGAGGTGCGGTCTAGGTCCCCTTTGCGGATCACTTTGACGTTGAGAACCTCGACGCCATCTGGACCGGGAGGCTCTCGTACTTGGTAAGAAGCTTGTTCAAACTCAATGGTGGGTGCTGTGACATAAAACAGCAGCGGCAATACCGCCAAAGAGTGTTACTGCCTCACGTACCACTGCATCGTGCTGTAATCACTGTGGGCTAAAACACTGCCATCACCTTCCAAGTTAAGTACATGCTAATATGGCTAATAGCGAAAAAATTACATAAAGCTAATTGGCCACCTACGAATGTCCGCTTCTTATTAGCGACAATATAGGCAGATAGTGCACAGGTTAAGCTTAATACTAGATATAAAAGCATTTGTAATTGGAAAAAAAATTACATCTGAAAATATTAAGGAACGCGGTCAAGCCGACATCAAAACATCAGCCTACCGTCCTCATCGTTAGTGATGGTGACGGTGACGATATCGTTGAGGCCGATCATGGCTCCACTCCAGTGGTCCCCCTGCGGCGTGCCCAAGTGCACCTGGAACTCCTCCTCAGGCTCGAAGACCGAGTCGTCGTTGACGTGGACCGTGCAGTTCTTCACCTGAGGACAGACAGGTCCACGTTTACCAGGAACCGGCCTTTGACTAAGGCAAGATCACACGTGCTCATAGGCGGGAGCGGCGAGGGCCGGGCCGGACCTTCTCTCCTCGGAGGAAAACGACACGAGAGACGTCGGCGTTCCTCCTCTCCTCAAAGTCGTCCGTCGCCGTGGCCGACATGGTGCGCGTGAAACACCGAGCAGAAGACCTGTAGCTCAGGTCGCCCGTCCGGACCACAGGGACGTGCAGGGCCCTGTCCTCCTCTTTCACCGTGTAGGCCACCTTCTCAAACTGCATGCTGGGGACTGAAGGACAAACACAGGGCTGGGGTTTGCTCCGAGAGCACAGTGGAAATCTCCAGGACGCACTTAAAGTGCATGCACGGCGAACGCTTAGCGTGGGCACGTACTGTCTTGGGTGGTATCGACGATATAAACCGAAGCTTCGTGCGGCCCTGTGAGGATGGCGCCGTTAGGAGAGCTGAGGAAGACGATGAAGGACTCCTTCCCTTCGATGGCAGGGTTCTGGATGTCATCCATTATGGTCAAACTGCAAGTCTAGACAAGAGCGAGACATCGTTTTGGTAAACTGACTTCCCGTCAGTCAAAGCAAACTGGGAGGTGTTTCTCTGGTTTCATCTGGACCCTCGAGCTTGCGTTATACCTCCTCTGTCTTGCCAGGCTTGAACTCCACTTTCTTGGAACTGGGGATGTAGTCCACCCCGGGCGTGGCCGAGTCGTGGTCGGCGGGGCGCGTGGCGCACCACACCGTGGTCACAGACGAAAGGTCGCTGCCCCGCCGCAGCACAGGGATCTCGATGGTGCCTACAAAGGTAGCAATTAATTAACTCCTCACAAACATACACTCTGACTACCAGATACAAAACAGTCTACTTTGTTTCTTCAGCTGTTTCTTTATATTCATACATTGTTTAACCTACTAAGAATTCAGGAACTTTTAAAGGAGACAGAGTAAACAAAACCGCATATGCTAAATAGTTTTTATGGAGAACATGCAGTTGAACAAGTTGTTGGTATTTGCTGCTCAGTGCAATATCAAACTGAGCAAATAGCCAGCCCCACTTGAAAAACCACCACTTGGACTCCTAAGTGTCTGTCTCCCACAACTATAAAAATCTACATTTAAAACCGATATTCGATGCAACTTCCAGTAATTTTCAAAGGAATCAGAAGTCATCAAGCAAAGTTTAAAAAAAAAGGTGTTCCAAAGCCCAGACCTGCATCTTCACTGAACATGAAGGAGGAGTTTCCAAGGAACACCGTGGAGGCGTCGTTGGGGCCGTCAATGACGACCTTGGCCACCGCAACGTCGCCCGTCCGGGCGTTGTCCGACGCGTCGGACAGCACCAGCTCGAACTCCTCGGCCAGCTCGTACTCGCTGTCGTCAATCAGCTTCACGTCACAGGTGGACATGCTGACGCCGGGTCCGAACACCACCCGGTTCTCTGCACCCATGCCTCGGCTCTTGTAGTCGGAGCCGGACTCCAGGGCGTGGAGGCTGCTGCCCCGGGCTGACTTGGGCACGGTGTAGCAGAGGGCGGACACGGTGCTGCTGGTGTCGCCTGGGACGTGGAGGGGAACAGGGACCAGGGCTCAGGTTCTAACTGCGCAGTCATACTGGGGTGCGGTGAGTGCATTTGGGTTTAACATTATCGGTGTCATGCAGGCATTAAAGCTCAAATATTAAATCGTAAATTCTTATATATGCAGAATATATAATATATATTTAATGAATTACTCAATACTTAGGATACCAGGAAATGTATGACAATTGTATGTAAACAGCCATAAATGTGCAGGATATGTGCAGTCACAGTATTTACTCATTAATACATTTGCATATATGCTGTATTCTGTACATATAGTATACACTGCATATAATATTCACATACTGCACTTCTTTTCCATATATACATATAGATATATTACACTAATAAGCAGAACTTATCACGGAAGAGCACTGAGCACCAACCCTTCCTCTCGACGGGAGCAAAGAGAAACCCCGCGCTCTCGTCAACGTTGTAGGTCTTCTTGTCAAACTGCAGCGTGGGCTCATCCTCCGTGTCATGGATGTGGACGGTGGTACGCGTCACCCGGCCCAGGAGGGCGTACACAGGCATGCCGAGCTCCACGCTGAAGCTCTCAGTGCTCTCGAAGACCTGGTCGTCGTTGATGGCGACGGTGCACACCTTGGTGTCCTCTCGCTCGTCGAACTGGACCTGCCAAACCGGACGCGAGAGATGCACGCAGCGGTTATTACATGCAGGGCTTTAAAACTTACACTTTTAGTAGAGTGTAAGTAGACGGTGCTCACGGAGACTGATAGGGGCATGGCACTCTGTCATATTTCATAACTGCGTTTCCATTTAATTGATGCGGACTGAGAGAGATATATGGTCCTGTCATTTCCCTGTCCAACTTGGTCCGCGTTCACTAAACTTCTCAGAAGTAGATTGTGGCTAATCTAAAATGAATTTTCCTTCCTATACGTCATGACTTATATGATGCATACATTAGGAAAGTCCCGTCAGTGGGCATCGGAACTCTGAGATGCTTCAGAAACATCGTATGCGATAATAGCCTACGCATGCCGAGGGTAACATGGGGCGGGCGTAGGCCCTCGGGTGGAGGTGGGGGTCCTCCCGCTGTGTTGCACTACCTGCCCCGCGTGCTCCACGTAGTCGTGGCGGCCAGGCAGCGGGCCGGCGGCCGAGGTGGCCGTGCCCTGTTCGGTGCGGCACAGCACGATGGCGTACTGGTTCAGGTTCCCTGTCCTCTTCACTGTCACGGCTACCGTGCCTGCTTTCTCGCTCACGTTGTAGCTGCAGGCGGGAGAAAGCACACGTCACCATCGACCGCTCCGGCCGCCGGTGCTGCGCCCGGCGTCACGCTCTCCTGCTGGGCGCAGTTCGGACTGCGTACACGCGTCTCGTGAGGTTGAACAACATTAAGGTCCGGCATCGGAAGGACTGGCTCGCGTCTGCGACTGACGCACACTCCGTGGCGACGGCTATGATGTGTTACCGATGCAGGGACACACCCACCTGCTGTGCTCGAAGCTGATGAGGGACCACTGGATGTGAAACATGTTGTCATTGACGACGTTGGGCTTGCTGTCCTTCACCAGGAACTTGAAGTTGTCCGACGTCTCCTGGACTCTGTCCTCGCGCAGAACGTAACGGATGAGGCCAAGGTTTATGTCCGCTGCAAGACACAAAATGTCCTTTCAGGTGGTCAGTCATGCAATGCTACTGACCATTAATTAAGAATAAGGCCACGTATTAGGCTACATTTTATGCTGATCTTCCTGCCTCTGTTATATAGAACCGACAATAACATAGAACTACATTACTGAAAATTACATTATTGCAGAGATACGGCACTTGAAGGCATGGACATGTTTTAGCAGTACCTTGTGTGAAAGACGTGATGGGCGCCCCTGGTTTGATCTTACTTTCCAGGTAGCCGTGTTTGGGTTCAGCAGTAATCTCATAAATCAGCTGACCATCATCTGTGTCAGGGTCGATGGTGTAGAGCTCCTTCTTGGAGATCAGGTTTGTGGCCTAGAACCCAATTTTAGAGTGCTAAAAAAAAGCTTTTTTTATATCTATATCTATATCTATCTATAACTACACACATATATATATATATATATATATATACACACACACACACACCTCAGAGATTTCATACCCAGAGTGGATTTCTTCACTAAATCACAATACAGTCATTCATGGTGGTTGTGTTTGAATATGGCCAGAAGGGGGCAGCAGTGCACCATTATTCAGCACGTCACTGTTTTTGCTTGCGTGTGGTTCTTTACCTTGTTGTCCATATACTCCAGCCACTGCAGGCCCAGATTAGTGACGATGCGCGGCGTGCCGTCGTCGACCGGGAGTATGTCGATCTTAAACTTCTGCGGTGCTGCGGTGACCACCTGAGACCAAGGCCAAGCCGTTTCAACAAATTGCTGCATCTGTGCCAGTACCGTTCACAAGTGACACGCACAACCCACACGGTGCTCTATATTTACACATGGTCTCGGATGCGGTCCGTAGGGTCTTGGTTTACGTGCAGTCACGGCAGGACTGCCATATCGTGAGCCTGTGTCAAGGTGATGTCCCTCCCCTGTTACAAGTGTACCTAATGATATTTAGCCGCCGGCCTTCCTGACAATGTGCCTCCATAGCCAGAAGGCGGGAAAGCTTCTACCCAAACTGAATATGAGAAGACTAAGAGAGACCGAGAGCATGAGAGGAGGAGACCTCGTGCTATCCCTGTTTTAGGAAAACTGACAAGTGACCCTTGGTGAAACTAGACTTTTATTAACATCGACAAGTGCCTTAGGTAAAGTAATGCCTCCACAGACCTGAAAATTCAGTTTTCACCTGGTTCCCATTTATTGTATGTTCTAAGACGGAAGAATGCGAGAGCTCGTCTTGGCTTGCTGCTAGACAGTGAAACAGTGTAAACACTGCCTAATCATGCACAGAACTAGCCCGGCCCTCCCCCACCCTAATAATAATAATAATAATAATAATAATCATCATTTAACAAATAAAAACGAATCAGCCAAAAGCAATCAAAGCGAAACAAACCACTTAGGCAGTAGTGGTGTACTTTCCCTTAGGCGTGGCTGACCTCTTTCCCGCCTTCCTCCATGATGAAGAAGTGGTTGGCGCCGTCGCTGACCGTGAAGGTGAAGCGGTCTTTGAGGGAGTTGCTGCCGTCGTGACTGTAGCTGATGCGGTTCTGATGGATGTCGTCCATGGTGAAGGTGTTCGTCTGGCGGTAATGCTGACCGTTGTTGGTGCGCTCGATGGTGCCGTGGCGAGGAGCCTGTACAATTGTGAACGTGATCACGTCCTCCTGAGACACAAAGGTACAGAGAGAGAGAGGGAGGCCTTTTTTTTTTTTTGTATTTTTACCTGTAATTTTTTTAATTATTACTTCTGTTATCTCGCCAGTTGTCAAGTTCAGGTCCAAATGATTAGCTTTTGCCAAACTGTACCTGGTATAGTTATGCCAGTCAATTTACCTTGAATTGAAGTGAATTCAGAGAGAGACAGAGACAGACATGGAACGGAAATACATGAGAAATCCTATCCTATGGTATCAGCCATCTGAAGCGCTTCGGATTAGATTAAGTTAATGTGATTTATTTAATCACAGAAATCATGAAGCAGCCTTTGCTACACAGACAGTTTTGTCTGCGGATCTTTTTAACAGCAATTCAATACGACTCATATTCATACCTTTCTAACCTTCATGAAATCCTCTAACACTCATAAGCCATACACCGATTCTCTGATCAAATAACTCTTAAGCCTCTATTACACAATAACTACAAAAAAGTCACATTTGCGCACACTGGAAACCTGGCCACATCCTGCTGTTGCCTGTACTCATGGTCGCCAGGGTTACCTCCGTGTCAGCATCCGTGGCCTTCAGCTCAAACTCTGTGATGGTCTTCCTCACTCCCTCCTGCACCTTCATCCCCGGCACATGCAGCACGGGCAGGGAGTCATCCACGGGTCGGATGGTGATGTAGAAGGTCTGGGAGATCTGCAGCAAGCACGCAGGGGCACACGGAGCAGTTCTTAACTGTGGCACGTTCGCAATCACAAGTCGTCATTAACTGTATATCATTCAGCCTTCAGTTTGAATATGTTAATATGCTAATACTGTTATCATAATGTCATCAATACGTGCCAGAGTCCACTATAACATTGTGTATGAATATTAGGTATTCAAAAAGAGTATAGCAAGTGTTTAAGAGACCAGGGTTTAAACTGCTACTGATAAAGATGTGGATATTTAACTAGCACTGCTAGGCAACAAATTCAATTTTTTATACTAATGTAGCAAGGGAACTTACACTAGTAAGGGAAATTGTAATTATCATTATTCAAATGAGATCACATTAACTGGTACCCACCAGGTTTGTTTTAGTTGTTAATTATCTATATATATATTGTGGCAAAACATTCCTTTTAAATGGGTAGCTTTGATCTTCTGACAGTTGTATCACCCGGAGTAACACCACTACCAAAAAGACAAAATCTCTTAAAAAGTTTATGTGCCTGGAAGAAATCTAGTGTTACCGGACATGTTGTGCTTTCACCCTAAGAGTCCAGAACCAATCAGCCTCCAGTTTCATGCCCCTTCCACGGGAACATTGCTTTGTTCCCAGGCATCTTTGCAACACAGTAGATCGTGCACAGGCCTACTCGGCAATTCAGATGCCCATTTAAGCACTTTTAGGAAACGAATGCCTTTGCACCATTATTAGAGTGGTGCTTCCATTATACAGTAATTCACTGGATTCAACCGTAGGAACAAAGACTGCTGTTATAGTTTTTTTTTTGTTTCTATATTCTGTTGTGCTCTAGCTAGATTGTTTCATGAGCGTTTGAACTGAGCTGTGAAGAGGGTTGATTAGAGCGATTTCATGTGTTTGACGAATAAAACAACGGTTGATGGGGATGAATGATTTAAAAACAAATATATTGCATGATGGTAGTTAATTGGTCAGGAAGTCATTTATGGAGTTATCCTATTTAAATGAATATTTAAGAAAAGCACACAACAAGAACCCCAAATAACCTCATAGCCATGGAGGGAAAGGAAAAAATGAGATCTTAATTAAAGCCGAGCGCCTTAATAACCCATTCGGCTTCGGCTCATTTGAAATCAAAAGCTTTAATTGTCTGTGCTGACTCCACATTGTTTAGAGGGCCATATGCTTCAGAGCTCATTCTCTCTTGTGAAGAGGCACTTCCTCATGCAGCAGCGGGTTTTCCACTCCAGCACTTTGTGGCGTCGTTGTATTGTGCGCTAACTTCAATGCCCTGCCAATATAATCTCTTTTAGCAGCTCGACAGCCATCTTCTGTGTGTTTATTCAAGCACGTCTGGCACACAGGCGTGCGTGTGTGTGTATACCTCATTAGCCCCGTCTGACACCGTGAAAGAGAAGTCGTCTGAGTGCTTCTCTTCTTCGCTGGTGTGGACGTACTGCACGTTGCGAGACGCCAGGTCCGCCTGGGTGAACGTGGCGATGCGCTTGCCTGCAACATTAGCATCGTGCATTAGCCTCAGAGTGTCAGCTCAAAGTGCGTTTTAAGCACCTGCTCTCAGCAGGGCGCCTCACTAAGCAACACTAAACCGGACCAGCGTGAAATGGACTACCATGCGCCGAATCATCGTGATGCGAATAGAAACCATTTCCGCTGTCATTTACTGGTGATCCCAGACATGGAGCGTAGAGTGAGAGTCTTGGCGTGGGCGAGAAACAATAGCACTATGCTTGTTAAGCTTAGTGACCCACTGCATCCCAAGGAGAGGAGAACCCACCCCAACCTTAGTTCCTTTGCTTTGCTTTCAGTCCTATTGTCTAATCACAGCCACTTATTCGGAATATACCGCAAAGCCTATAATCTGAAACACTCAGCCTGTGTTTCAACACACGTTTCAACACACATTTCTAAATTCACATTGTTATATTGATTATTTAATGGCCAGGCCAAGAGGGAATCCTTATAAATGAAAGAACATGGAGAGCTTTGGCACAGTCATTAAAACCACACGGCCCCATGCAGACTGTAACTGGGAATTTTGTGTGTGCCTGTCATGTATAGTGGGTTTTTGTATGCACTGGTGAATGTCCCCATGGTGAGAGAGAGAGAGAGATGTGCAAGAGGGAGAGAAAAAGAGAGGGAGAGATGGAGAGAGGGAAAAATCAGGGTAGAGGGAGACGCATAGAGGTATTTCTCTGAACACGCATCATGGACATATGTCTACATATAATGTATGATCATATATGTGTGTTTGTGTATGTACCTGGATTGGTGGTGAGTTCAAGATGGCCCAGCTGCGTCTGTTTGGTGATGCGGTAGACAAGTTCACTGGGTTCGCTGTCTTGGTCTGTGGAGGACAGCTGCAGGGTTGTGACCTTCTTCACCGAGTTCTCGTCAAGCATCAAGCCCTTGTTGACCACCACTGAAGGGGGGAGCTTGTCCTCTAAGTCAGAAACATGAGAATGCGAGACTTTACAATAACAGGATATAATAATCCTTTAGAATCATCACATCCAGTGTTGTGATGGCTGCTATAAGAAAGCGGCGTACCAAGGATGCTGATGAAGAAAGACTCATCAATCACTTTATTGCCCTCCGGATCCTCAAGGTTAAACTTAAAAGAGAGGCTGCCTCTGTTCTCTCCTTTCTCGTGGACATACGTCACAAAGCCTATGGCAGGAAAGACCAGACGCCGTGATACGGCCTTCGAGGACGCCTGATACACATATGCAGACAATAGATCCGAAGAGATGCCGTATGCCAAACCTGCATTCGCTACGTTCTTACGAATCATCTCCAAACATTCAGATTATATGCTCTTAGAGTGTATTTCTAGTTCAAATGTTTTTTAGCTAACTGCCTTACTTGTGACATTACTTGTGGATTTTTGTGAAACTGAGGGAGAAACCTTTGTTGATATCCTCCTGTGTAAAACTTTTGATTGGTCCTTTGGCAGAGATCTGCACTTTGCTCCACCCTTTTGTTAGCTGCAATGTGCCTGTGCCCAGGTCTTGGGTTAGGGTGAACCTGAGCTTCAAATCATCCGAGTCCATATCTGTACCCCTCAGCTGCTGCTCTGTGATCTTAGATGAGGAACCTGGTAGAAGTAAGTAGAAGATAGTAGTAGTGACAGTACCCTCATGGCCAGATAGGCTGCTAAGCATACATTTGGAACAAAATCACAAAAAGATTTAATATGAGTTGTTTATAATATCTCGCCCACTCATATGCACACACACACACACACACACACACAAAAAACATATTTTGAACATCCAGTTCAATGATAAAACAATCATCCAAGGCTATCCATAAAAACTCTATATCCCATGAGTCAGTGCGTGGTGTTTTTGTTCTGACCTGCTGCTAACTGAAGGCCTCGGTTGATGGTCACTCTGGGTCCTTCACTCTTTCTCACATCTATGCTGAACGTCAGGTGTACTGTCTCAACGTGGATTCCGTCTGTTACTGTGAGCCGGACCTCGTCTGTCCCAGAGCCGTGTCCATCTGGAGTGTACACCAGCAGCTCGTCCAGAATGTCCTGGTAGGTGAATATGGAACCCTGATGGAGAACCTTGCCGTTATCCAGGGGCTGGGAGTAGAACTGCCGCCTGCGTAGCTTACCTGTGAAACGGCAAGGAAAGGGTTAAAAAGGATCTTCTTTTTTTTTTTTTTTTTTTAAACCTAAAACTGGACACAAACAACAAACGAATGCCAGCTTTTGTGAGCTCACCAACAGTCCCTAGCTTTTCTTCACTGGCTTCTATTCACTACTAGCTGTATTAGTATGTTCGTGCCAAACTATTTTCACTATCACACATTGTGAAACACACTGTCATAAACACTGACACATCGCTTCCTCATGCACAGCTTAATACAGCCTGCATTTGACCTCTACCAACCAGCCTCTGTCTGCTGTCCACAAGGCTGTAGTGCCACGAGCGCTCCTGCCCTATGGGATTCTGGAGCTCCGTCAGGTCACACCGTGCCCTCATTCCTCAGCGCTGACATGTAATGCAGACTCGTTATAAAACAGTGTTCAAGCCACCACAAACCCCCCTGACGCAATGGACATAAAGCTAACAGCAATAGTCCTCTGTCAGCCGAGGTCTCTCCTCACATCGCAGCTCAGCCCCAGAGGCCCCGTTCCGCTAAATGGTCTGGCATACAAAGAAAGGGCCATCAGTCAACCTGAGAAGAGCTGGACACAAAGCTCTGTAATGTGGCATAAAATGGGTACAGGGAAGGCACAGGGTGGAAGAAAGTGAAAAAGTCTTTTAAGGACTCTTAATTATACGCAATCAAGCCGCTGAACTTTAAACCTTAATCAGACCAAAGGAAGGTCTTTTCCTTTGTAAAGATACTGATATTACCAAGTACTTTTTGCCCCCAATACACTTAAAATGCAGAGCACATGCAAGGAAGGCCAACCCTATCCTAGGGCACACGCAAAAAAGAAAGAACAGAAAACAGAAGACTACGTCACGTAAAATGCCATGGCACTGGCAGAGAGGAAGACGAAACTGGGGACAGACCGTAAGAAGGCTTCTTGGTGACAGTAAGCACAATTTCGTTTTCCGGCGTGTCCAGGTCCAGCACACTGAGAGAGGAGTTGGTAATGATGACACCTGTGTTTTCCTCCAGATGGATACTGTTCACAGAGATAACTGGAACCTTTTCTTCTTTAGTTTGCTGAAAGGTTGACAAAACATACCTCATTACCATCACATTTCATTGCCAACCTCACCAAATATTCTAACAAATGTCCTCCTCTTTCCTGCAATGCTGGGATTAGAAAGAGTGGTCCAAAATGTTTTGACAAGCACTTTAACCGTTTATATCGTAAACGCCCCGGAACTGAAGCTAAAGCACATACGTGGATATCTATGGCGATGTCAAAAGCTTCTGTCTGGCTAGACCCATCACTGATGTAGAAGCTGAAGACATCTTGGTGGATATTTGCCTGGTGGACATTTTGGACGTAGAAGATGCAGTCTGTGGTGAGGTCTTCCATTGTAAAGGGGACATCAGGGCTGATTATATGGGTGCCACCTACTGAACCGGCTGCTGAAAGAGTGGACAAAGGTGTGTGTGTGCGTGTATATGTGTATGTATATATATATATATATATATATATATATATATATATATATATATATATATATATATATATATAACAGCTAACAAAAATACAAATAAACCTATGAACACACATTGCAAGTAATAATATACATATACATATACATATACATATACATAGGTCCGTGCAAGTGTATTCATCCCCCTTAAGATTAGATGGTACACTTTAACATATTGTGCTAGCCAGTATTTCTATGTGCTCTTAAAGTTTTCAAAGACAGAATTCCCCATTATCATCAGCATTCATTAGTTTCTACAAGGTTTTCACACTGTTTGGAAGTCCTCTCTACCCATCCTTCCCAGATTTGCTCCAGGTTGTTTAGGTTGGTTGGATGATGCACATAGATCACAATTTTTCAAACAGTGCCACAGATTCCTGATTCCTGACTGAGATCTGCACTTTGATTCAGTCATTGTAGAACATTTGCCTTTTGTTGTCCAACCACTCGTGGTTGTTGTGGCTTTGGGATCATTGTCCTGCTAAAAAGAGAATCACTCCTGATGGTCCCGTTCTTGCTCTGATAAGTTTTGAAGAATGGCCTATTCTGTTTCCATATAATTGTAATCTAGTAGTGCTCTTTGTGATATCCGAAAATGTATTACAGGTATTATTATTAAATTCTTATTATTATTATTATTTGCATGTCTATAACTTTATCTGAAATGTTTTTACAATGTGCGGTGGTCTTTAATATCACATCTGTCCTTCAGATTAGCAATCTGACCAAAGGCACTTGAATCAAGGGACCTTTACCCCAGAAAAGGTTAACTTTTTTTTAATGATTCACAGGTCGAAGCCAATTCTCAGCCTGTTGGGTTAGTGCAATATAGCTGGCTAGCTCTGTAGCTAACAGCAGGCTAAGAAAAAACAGAAATAAAAGTGCTTGTGTTAATCCAGTGTGCTTCTCAGTACTAGTATATTGTCCTCGTTAATCATTTCAGCAATGGCGGCTCTGTGCTGCCCAGGCCATGAGGTGCCTTATTACAGAGTCTGAGAGCAGTGGGTGCGAATGACCTCACATTCTGCTCCTTGACACTGCACAACTATTTCAGTCTATTGAACGAGCTTTTCTGTCTGATCATGGTTATGGGGGGGGGGGGGGGGGGGGGGGGGGGGTGAGACACGATGATTATGCGTTTGTGCATCTGATGCTTTTATCCAAAGTGACTTACAATTATGACTCAATAAAACCTGAAAAATCGAGGGTTAAAGGTCTTGCTCAGGGGCCAAACAGTGGCAGCCTGGTGGTTTTGGGGCTTGCAGTGGCACCCTTTTGATTACTAGTCCAGTACCTTAACCACTGAACTACCACTGTTCAACAGTCCTCCCGATAATGAGCCAACCTTCTTGATTAATTTAAGTCACTGTCCAGCATTCGTTGCAATGCTCTTGCCCCAACGCACAAAAAAATGCAGCACAACATAAAGCCCTGGTGACAACAGACTGGTAGATAACCCAGAGAAAAGATGCGCCCACACTAAAGGTCCTCGCTTTCCTCGGGCTCTTTTTGTACATGGCATCCAAGTTGGAAATGCATGTCCGAGTGCATTCTTGGATATTAAGTCCCTCACCACCTCAGTGTTCACACTGTCAGTGGTGGCTGGTGGCAGAGGGGACCTGGACCTCCTAGAGTCCACCACCAGCTCCTTGTTTTTGTTGACAACCGAGTTGCTGCTGATTCCCTTTGCACCACTCAACAAAGTCCTGTACTTGCCCTGCTGTCCACTGCTCATACACCTCAATGGCTGTGTTGTCTGAGATCTTCTGCAGGTGACATGAACCGGAGTTGCACGTAAATTACAAGGCATACACGCCAAAAAGGAATGCAGCCAGCGCGCCTCTTTGAAGAACTCCAGGGCTGCACATAGCCAGGTCTGACACACAGGCCTGCAGACTCACAAGCTGTGATCTACAAGTCAGGTAGTCCATTAATTACCTCAAGCTTCTCGCCCGGTAGTCTAGGCTATGTGGTGTTAAATGCACTGGGGAAATCGAAAAGCATAGTCTTCACAGTGCAGCCCATTCTGTCCAAATGAGTGTACACTCTATTCAGAAGGTAAGATGACTGCATCATGCCAATGCTTTCCTGTTAAGTGAACCGCAGAACCAAAATGTATTGACTTGTGGTTGGAGGTGAGCTTATATCAGCCTTTCTGTAGTCTCCATCAGGTGTGATATCATAGCCACTGTTCTGAAGTCGTTTAAGACTTTGGGGTGCGTTTTCCTGGGGACTGGGACTGTACACAATGTTTTCCGCATAACCTTTTGCAGCCCAGCTGCTCAGGTTGAATATGCACTGCAGAATTTTATCCAGATGCTCAACACACAGGTTCAGCACTCTGGGATCAATGCTGTCCAGCAGCCTTGTTCTGCCTGGGGTTTCCTTAACATTTTACCTGGTCAGCTGTGAATATTAGACCTGGCAATGTGACAGTCTGCTGTGGGGGGGAAGCGCTGTGTGTAGATGTTCACTGTGTGTACATAAGATGGCTGTCCACTGGTGTCATGAATAATGGAGTAGGGGAGTTAGGTTCCTGTAGCCCTCTTTAACCTTCAACAACCTTTCATTTGTGGTTGAATACTTATGCAACCAGCATTATTCAGTTAGTAAATTGTGTGTTTTCTTACATAAATCGAACTTTACTTTTTGGAGTCAGTCTTTTAAAATATGACATGTTCATAACATCAAAATGGAATTTGAAATCCTGAAGACTCCAATTACTTTTCAGGGTGCTTAATACTTTTGCAAGGAAATGTACCTACATGCAATTGTAGCACAGAATGATGTACAGTAGCCAAACATGGAAGTCAAACACATGAAGTACATGATCCCTGACTGAGAATGAGATTTTTAAGACAAAAACACACACCGGTTGCAAGATATAAACAATATGTAAGTAAATACATATGAATTTCAAATAACAGGCATAAAACCCAACATAACGAGACGTAACAAATAAAAAACAAAGACAATAAAAGGAGCCGAGAGACTGCTCTGCTACTGGGGCTTAAGATGACAAATGCGCTTCCTTTTTAGCTACAGAACTCAAGCCAAATATCCATGCTCCAATCCACTCTTTCATCTTAATTCCTTAAAGAGAAGTTCGGAATAACAAATACAAATTCTCTCAGATTCTAGGACTATTACTGATGCCTCTGTAAAACTGAGAGTTCACACTTGAACTTTCTGAACAGCTGAAAACAACAGGGACCAAACTCTAAAAGAGGATGACTCTAAAATGGATCCATGCTTTAGTTCAGTTCAGTTTCATTTGGGGAACTTTTTTCCTCCCACAATGGACAACGCTTTATGGAGATCTGGGTACAGATTCCTATTTAGCAAATTAAATGTGAAAGGGTCTATGAGTGGGAACTCAACCTAATCTAACACTAGAGAGTAAAAATACAGGCAAAGGAGACCTAAACAAAATTAGTTTCATAGTAGTGCATTACATATGATGCAAAAGCTGTTTAGTGCTGTTTTGAACTTCTCTTTCAGCCGTCATATGTAAATGAGTAATTTCAAATGCACCCGCCTGGAAGTACAAAGAAAGTTCCACTGAAACAAGAGTTTTAAAACAAAGCAAGGCCGGACAGGCTTGGCTTCAGAACCCACCTCGTTTTGTGTTCTCAATAAAGCCGTACTTTGGAGGGCTGATAAGCCACACCAGCAGATCCTTCTTGGGTGTGTCGGGGTCAGATGCGATGATATGATTCGCTGACAGCTGGACTCTGCCTCCCTCTGGGACCTGGCAACCCACATGAGCATCGAATTTGGAAATGAGTTTAAATGCAGCTGGAGGTGCAGGCGGGGGTGGGATTTGGCGGAAAAAACGCTAACCTTGATGCCCCCACGGACAGTCACTACAGGCGGCTGCGTCTGCACAGAGGTGATGGTGATGGTGCATATCTGGTTGTCCAGGCGATTGTTTTCGCCATCGTAGACGACGAAGTGGAAGATGTCGGTGATGGGCTGGTTATCGGTTTCAAATGAGGTGACGTACCTGTCATCGACCCATTAAAAGCCAATTAATGTCTTACATACAGTGCTGACTGCATTTATAAACAAACTTTGTTGAGAGCCAGAATTGAAAAAAAATTTGCATTTTTATTACAAAAACTTAAAAAGAAGTAAAAGGTAAAATAAAAAAAGAAAATTAATGTAGATGTATTACAGCGCAGTCCTATGGCATAAACACATCCATAAAAGTCTAATGAAACTGTTTTTGCTTCTGAGTGAAAAAAAAACTGCCCACGTTCTCAGCTATGGCTTTAAAAGGATAAACCAAAATAATTAAACAACTGAAAAAGTTACACTGTAAGGTGACAAGTGAGATGAATGCCAAATAGATGCTTCCGAAGGGATGTGTACTATATTTCTGTTGCAGCTGCTCGCTGATTTAAGGCTGATAAGCAGCTCAGTATGAGAATACACCAAACATGTTAATATTTGGCTTTCACTTGAAAACCTCTCAGAAGATTTTAGCATACCATGGGAGAAAAGCTTAGTCCAATTAGGTGAGCTAATGTGCTAATTCACTGGGAACCTCCCCAAGTTGTGGAATCGGCAAAACAGGTTAAGGAGATCAAATTAAGCTCTTATATATTAGCATATTGCTGAATAATAACATATTTTTCACCATTTTTAATTACTATTATTGTTGAATTTTATCTATAACCTAAGACAAGCTCAATCCTTATCTCTAAGTTTGCAGATATTACTACACAGGTAATATGGCAAAAAAGTGTTAAAAGTAATGATGAAATATTCCTTTAAAATGAATATTAATATTAAAAATGATGGTACTAATGTCAGTTTTAATATAGCCATCATTTAGAAGCCATTTCTACAATTCTTTGTACCGAATCTTGTGATGGTTGATGTCCTCCATTGTGAAAGAAGAATACTCGTTCAGTTCCTTGTGGTCTGTTTCGGAATTGGTCTTGGTTAGGATTCCATACATGGGCACCGAAACTAGCTGGATGCGAATTTGAGCATCCGAAGAGTCATCGTCCTGGATATGTAAAACATACAGGAAACTGATAGATAATATCTGACTGACAATGTCTGAAAACATTTCATGAAATCTTGAGCCATTCACATGTTTAGAAAAGGGCATCTATGATCTACTAATGAACTAATCATTTATACTGCTTTCTGGAAAATGTTATTTATTCTGCTTAAATAACTTAAATAAATGTTTAAAGTTTAAAAACAAGTAAGTTGTATATTTTCATCCATTTTTAAATATTGAGACCCATTAAACATCATCTCACCACATAAGCCAGATGTGAGCGTCTAATCACAGTGCTACTCTTCTCTGCCACATCCATCAACAGCAGCGCCTCGGGGTCACGTCTGGGCCCGTCGCCTTTGACCCCCGAAACCATCACCTGCACTGTGGTGGACGTCATGGAGATCCCATCGGTCACCGAGAAGATCATGTTGTCCTCCTCAGTGTTGAGGCCAGCGTGCTCATACTGAAGAATGTTCCTGGTGATGTCACTGAAGGTGAACGTATCACCTAACGGAAAGGTTTTAGATCACAACCGACCTGGGTTTGGTCACTTTCCATTAACCACTACACAGGACTGCTCCCGAGTGCCTTCACCGGCATATGCTGAACGATATTAGCATCCATTAAGGAAGATGTGGAGGCACTTTACAGATCGCTTAATATAACAACTTTAGGTTGAAGAAATGCATTTTCCAGTAACCTACCATTAACCATTTGTGTCTGGGTGCTGTAGTCCACCCTGAGGAGGGTACCGTGCACTGGAGCCTCCACCAGCTCAAACTCCAGCTCATCTGGAGCGGTGTCTGCGTCCGTCACTGCCAACTGCTGACCACCTACAGCACATGGAGATCCACAGAGCTTGGCATGATACCTATTTTACATCTTACGACAGGACTTAGGTAACCTGACGTCTAGATTATGTGATCAGTATAGGACACAACGAAAGAGGAGGGCCTCTGCTACTTAGGCTAATGATGCTAACTTCACTCATTTCAGATCTGAAGGTTCTTTCTTTTTTTTTTTGGAAATGTACAAAGTTACAAAATTGTCTTTTGAATACCTTTGCCCCACATTGAAGACTTATGAATTGGAATTTGTACCTTCCCTGCAAATTCACCTCGACATGCGTGGCTCTGCAGAGTGAATGATCGCCGTGAAGCAGCAAGCACCGTGACGTTAAGGAAGAGGTGGTTTCTTACCGATTGGCGTTCGGCCTCCCAGGCTGACCTCCAGCACTGGGTCCAAGATCTGAAAGACTGGAGGTTGCTGATGGTTGGCTAACAGCAGGATGGCAAAGTCCATCTCCGGGGTGGTGTGCTCTCCGTCAGACACTGCAACATAAAAGCAGACTAGGTCATCACCCGTACCTGCGGCGCAAGTACCTCTGACTGATATGTTTACGCGATGACACGAAACAGCGACAGCTGTACTGAATTTATGGAATACCTCAAACATACATTACACATGAATTAAAACAATGTAACAATGCCATGTTAGAGTTTGCTAAATTTAAGGTGCCATGAAAACACTCAACAGAGAATATACAGTATGGATTCATTACTTTCTAACTATGTCTAAGGTAACAGTTCAGCGTGATATACAGCTGCTGCCACTGGCAATTAACGGCAGCAGGCAGAAGCGAGGCAATGTGGCTGGAGCTAACAGAACACGGCAGCAGGGAGAAGACACGCTGACAGGCGCGTGAGACTTGGGGAGAAACAAGTGAGACTGGTTGGCTTTGAAGCGTGGGCTTTTTCCAGGCAGGGCTCATCTGTGGCCACATGCAATCTAAAAGCACTTCACTCTCTCCATATATCATGTATAGGAGAGAGAGCATAGGCAAAGTGTCAGGGGGAGAGAGGAAGAGAGAATGAGAGAGAGAGAGAGACTGAGGGAGAGAGAGAAACCATAAGTCAGGGGTCTGTGAGTCGGACTGTATAATTGAGCAATTTCTCACTTTTTTTCATACAGAGGAAAAGTTACAAAAAAAACTTCAAATATTACCTGGGCTTATAATCGCAAACCACAGGGGAGTAATGGGAGGAGAGTTTACCATTAGCCAGTGTTTAATATCTGCACAGACAGAATGATCAGAGTCTGCCAATAAAAAGCTTTATGAATTCCAAGCACACTATAACATAAAAGCTAATCCTCCCTAACGTTTTTTATATCTTTTCTCCCAGAATTTAAGGCTGTCCAAGAGCATAAGTATAAAAATGCCCATTTTCTAAGATGAAACTTAATTAGATTCCTGAAAGCCAGGAATTGCTAGTAAACACATCGACTGAAATGTCAAATACAGTGAATCGGTAGTAAGGGATTAACTGGTTTGTGACAATAAACTGCTTTGAACTGACTGAATCTAACTAACACAATGGGGGTGTGAATTCAAAATGCATGGCCCGGCTCGTTCGATTTTTTTGCATGAAAATAACATTTAACATGCTTCACTCTTGCCAAAGAAAGTACGATCAGAACGGCTCTTCTGCTGGACTTCATGAACACAGCACTGCACCTCGAGAATCGCAGGAGCAATACCTGTTTGATCGTGTTTCTACTCTGTATCTGTTTGCATCGACCCCACTGACGTGGATATGTGCGGTTCTGATTCTCAGCTACCGTGAGAGGGTGAGGGAAACAGTGTTGGGGAATGGTGGAGAGGGAGTGCAGGGGGTTGTCCCAAGGAGAGAGCCCCCATAAATAATGGACATAGATGGAGAAAGGTGAAACAGAATTAGGCTACTGAAGGAACTGAATACGACGCAGAAAAGAGAGAAAGAGAGAGGGAGCTGGAACAAGGGAGAGAAATAGGAAGATTGAAACAGAGAGAAAGAAAGAGCAAGAGAGTGCGAGAGAGAGCGCGAGAGAAGCACAGGCGCATCGTAAAGGTCGCCAAAGTAATATACCTGTGAAATGGAAGTTCACTGACTCTGGCAGGCCTAGAGAAATGAAACACTGTTAGTGCGTGAGGGTGGAGGTGGGGTGGCACACAGCAACCAAAGCTCAGCGAGCCGCAAATAACAGTCAATAACTCAGTCGCTCCAGACTGCGGCTGGCACGGTGGTTTATGTCGGCAAGGTACAGACTGAAACTGCTTCACCGAACTATACTTTAAACGCTATTTCTCACTCAGCTAGGTCATACAGTTACAATGCCCTTGGATGTCACCAATCTCAGTCCTTATATGGGCTTAAATACTAATGCACCATATCCTTACATTTGTGCCACCGGAGCTAAAAATAAGCCTGATACGGTTTGTCTAATACAGGTGTGTCTAACACAGGCATGCTGGAAATTAGTCCTGGAGGGATTTCGGCACTGAATTCATGGGGTTTCCCCTGATGTAACACACCTGACTGGAGTCATCAGCTAACCAAGCATACAGTGGTGTGTTAAGAGTCGGGTGAGCAGTAACCTCGACGACACTCTCCTACATCGCTCACGCCACACTCAAACCTATATTCCTTCAGAACTCAGTTCCTGCCTGCATCCGGCCCTCAATGCAGCCAATCAGGGCTTCCGAGGAGGCCCTGGTTAGCAGGACGGGGTGGCTGGGACGAGGTCTGGAGCAGAGCCGTGCAGGAGGGGAGAAGCGTGGCCGGCCCGGGCTGGGGCATGCGCCGCACGCACCGGTGAACGAGTACTGGTAAAGCTCCTGCAGGTGGGACGGAGCCGGCGGCGGCCGGTACGAGATCCTGCCGGCATCCACATCAGCTTGGGTGAAGACGCGGACGTGCGAGTAGGGTCTGTCTCCATGCTCCAGCGTGCCTGAGACAGAGAAAGAGGGAGAAAGAGAAAGAAGGAGAGACAGAGAGACAGACAGCGAGACAGAGAAAGAAATGAACCACGGACATCAGACATAACAGAAACGTGCAATGTGCAGTTATGCACCTTCTTCAGCTGTATCAGAAAAGGTCTCACATTTTTCACACCTCACCATTTTTCTTTATCTTTTGCATGTGTACATGTTTTGACCCCATTTTCCTTAGCTCAGAAATTTGCTCATGATATCCTAATCTTCGTGACACGGCAGTCTAGCAAGCCGACATAATAAAGAGCCGCTGTCTGGTTGCGTGTTCAGTTAAGGGAGGTTTGGATTACCCAGTCCTGGGGCGAGGGGCTTGGTGATGTTGTAGATCAGCTTGCTGCTTGGTGTCTCCGAGTCAGTAAAAGAAAGAGCTGAGGGAGTGATCAGAGTGACACGATCCTCCAGTGCCTGCACACATACACACACACACACACACACAGAGACAAAGAACAGCTGTGAAGTACAGAAAGCCACCCATTTGAAACACAATGGTGCCTGGAGATTATATAGAGATCAAGTTAGCGTTATTACACATAATAACAAAGGGCAGGAAAATGCACACAAAAGGCCTTAGATTGCAGCATCTAACATTACTTAAGGAGTCATGCAAATACATCTTTTATATTAATTATATATATATGATTATATGAGATTGTTATAGATTATTATTATTATTATTATTATTATTATTATTATTACTACTACTACAACAACACTATCATATAATAAAACCAAACCAAAAATGATTCATACTGAGAAGAAAAAGTTTCCACTAAAGAAATCTGTTTAGACTGTCTGCTATTTCCCGTACAGTGATCTGTAGGTCAGCGCCGGGGGTGAGCTGGGGTAGGCCTGGAGTCTGGGGCATCACTCCAATTGTGAAGGTCTGAGTGTCGCTCTGTGCATCTGGGAAGGCCTCGCTAGACACCTGTAAAGGCATCCACACACGCGTGCGCACACACACACCAGCAAATGTTGAACTAACACTAAAACCAACACGTTTTTCACGCATCCGTCTCACATCGGTTTATCCAATACGTGATTGGATAGATAAACAAGTATGCACACAATCGCCTATGAGTGTCTAGCTCACACACACGGTTGTGTACGATAGAGATCACCAAAAATGTTGCTCACTAAAGGATATGCTGGATAAGGATGGCTGCAGGTGCTTAAAATGCAAGCAGAGTGATTTTATGAGATGGAAAATGTTACTGTGCCAAGGATGATTAGGTTTGGGCTGACGCAAGTAGGTCTCGGGTACTTCTTTTTTTATATCAGAAAGCAGCTTCAGGTTTTATGGTGCTGGGTAGACTAGACTGAGGTAAATAATTCTGAGAGTGGGGGATAAGAGAAAAGAGAAAATGGTTAGGCTAGCTGGACCAGAGAGGACACCAGCGGTAAACTGAAAAGACAAAAGAACGCCTGGAACGAGACAAGTTGTTTTTCTTTCAGAAAGCTTCTAATGTCCCCTGCTAATACATGAAAAGAAAATTAAATGAGATAATGCTGAAAAGATATCAGCTAAAGTAACCTTGTCTGGTTGTTTCGCTGTTATTAAAATCTAGGAGACCACAATCTTTGGTGATGCCACAACACTGCAGAAGTGGTGACCTTGTGTTTAGAGCACATTTGAGATAGTCAGATAGACGTTGTACGTGTGTGTGCGTGTGTTACCTGAAACTGGAAGCGGTCTCTCTCAGTGCCTCTCCCATAGTGCCTGTACCACACTGTGCCCTCGTTGACATCCTGCTGGGTGAAAGTGGAGGTTGGCGTCGAGTCTCTGCCCAGCGGAGAGGCCTGCCAGTCATCCACTGGGCCATCAGCTGGCATGGGCACTAGCACTAGTTCACCTAAAAACACCCACAGTCGTCATCCTCATAACAACATAACACTGCTTGAATCCAAATGACAGAAAATGACACCATGTATTAAATCTATGTACATCCACACGGTCACCAGCTGTTATATCAAAGTGAACACAATGTGGTACCGTGTTGGGGCTGTCCACTGTCAGAGTGAACGGTGTAGAAAATCTCAGAGTCGCTGCTTCCTCTGTATTCAGCATTCAGATGTTTCTTAGAGAGCTGCACTATCCCTCCCTCTCTCACCCAGGCCTTAGGAACCGACAGCATGTGAGGAGAGAGTCCGTTCTACAGAAACACGGCACAGGAGTCAACAGCAGTGAAAGGGCATGAATAACTGCACTGGTAACACGATAAATGTCCAATGGCAACATTGGTCCAATTGCAATAGCAATGAAATCTATCAAATAAAATGAATAGAAAAAATAAATAAAAACCTCAATGTACCGGGAGAATATTTGGATCTCTTTTGGGAATGAATATGCCGTAATATGTGAGAAAAATAACTAATATGCAATAACTAAACTGGAAAAAATATTCCCAAATATTCCCAAGATCACATTCTTGCAACAGATCCATCTTCCACCATCCAAGATAACAGATGAGCATAACCTGATAACAGGCTGCTGCTTCTCACCTATTCACACTACACCACTTTAACATTCCTCAGATTCTATCCTGGGTCCGCAGGGGAGTCTCCAAGATCGTGTGCAGTGAGTGTTATCACCTGCTTCGGAGAAAATCACCAAGCTAAGAAGGACAATTGGATGAAAGATCGGGGACTTGCTGAGGGATTGCTTTGGTAGCACTGCACCAGAGCGCTATGCCAGATCTGCAGCCTTCACAGTGTGCAAGCTGGAAATTTGTGCACCGCTTCAAGGCGGATTTTCTCAGAACTGGGCTGTGAGACGGCACGCTGGCAGAACGGTTCACACTGCAGTTTTGGGTGGAACATGAACCGCGTGATCGCTATCAAAAGTCTAGCAAAAAACACAAAATTGTGCTTGGTGGCTCAGTGTTTTAGGCGAAACGGCGACGAGCTGCTGATGCGTGACAAATTAATATAAACATAATTAGGACACATAAAACTAGGCACGTCCCAGTCAACTGCTGATGGAAAACTCATTTGCTTTATTTAATAGCAAAAACAACATGACAAAAAAGATCGTCTGAATCTAAAGGCTTAAGCTCGCATTCTCTCTCTCTCTAGACATCAAAGTGTTCAAGGGGCCCTCAAGAGCTCGGGGCCACAATCAGGGATTAATCGCCACTGCCAGACACTTCAGGGAGCCCAAAAGCTGGAGGAATTCTTACCAAAAAGCTCAATGAAAGTCAGGTTTTCCATCTATCCCCCTTTTTCCATCCACTCATGAACTCTCACAATGAGATTCCAAGAGCCAAAGATTTGCTCCCTGAACCGGAGTCGTGCTAATCCATTGCTGGTGGATGGCTTGCCGCCTCTCTGTGCCTGTCCGTTGAGCCCAGAGCTTGACCATGCCATTCGATTGCCCAAATACGCAAATACCACAGAACGCTGTGAGGGATACGGTAGCTCAACCAAAACCACTTACATGCTGGTCTTGGTAGTTAACATGGCAACCGGTAACACTAAGACACATTAGCCAAATTTGGTTTAACTATCCTTATAAGCATCCTTCTATGCAAAGACCTTAGGAATGTAGCATGCCCTGCTGACTAAACTAACCCATAGCACTTCCGTGCCACTCTTCTGAAAAGAATTTGATATTTTCAGACCATGTATTGCTGCAATAGGTGCATCCTCAGAGGACAAGAGCAAGGGAATGTTGAGCCTGGTCGGATGATAAATGTGTTGGGAGGCGTATGGACGGGTGTGGAAAAGGTGGACTGGAGCCCGAAGGGAGGAAAAGAAAGGCAAGGCATGGGGGTGGTTGGGCCAGGACCAAAGCATAGTGCTCCTATCGGTCTAGACATCAGCGGGGCTGAGGAAGACGCGTCTGGTCTTGTTTCGGAAGTGTGACGGTACCTGACTGAGTGAGTGGCGATGAGAGCCTCTGTGTGTATGCGTTTATGTTGGAGATCTGCCAAACATATGCTGCTCGAGATGTACTTAGATGAAAAGTGTGTAGCGCCATCCACTATGTACTCTTGGCCAGTAAGGAAACAGCACCAAGCAGTGCATAAATGCAGGGATGTTTTGAAGCTATACTGAGGATTATTGACCACATAGCTATACTTTTGTTTACTTCAGGAAAAAACGATGGCGGTGACATTTTACGGCAATCTCAGTGGTCACTTGTGATTTTTACAGAACTCCTGAAAATAACTTTCCAACTTCAGCTCATCACCAGAAAAAAAGGATCTAAACAACAAAACATATTATTGGTCAGGCAACATGGACAGTTCCAACAGTACAACAGAGATGGTTAACTACCTTCTGAGCAATGTTGACGTGGAGCAGAATGTTCTGGTAGCTGTGTCCGTCATTGATCTGCAGAAGCAGCCTGTCCTGGCTTCCGCTGGTGCCATCGTGAACATACTGCAGCTGTTCACGAGACAGTTCTTCCAGCATAAACTGGGCCACCTGCGCCTCTCCATGGACTCGAGTCAGGCGGCCATGCCTAGGCGGGTCCAGGACCATTAAAAGGACGTCTTGAGGGTTGTCGGGGTCCATAATGTGAAGAACGGACTTGGTCAGCACCGCTGTCTCGCCCGATTCAATGTAAATGGGTTGATTGGTGACCACCAAGGGTGGCTGTGGAGGAAAGAACCATAGCTGAACATTAAATTTCACTTCACAACACTTCACAACGCTCTTTCCAAATCACCTCAACGGAAGAAGACCTGGTAATGGCGCAGCAGGCATACTGTAATAGATTCTGAGGATTTAAGAGGCTAAATGTATGTATTACCCTCTACTCAACGCCACGGACTTGTGTGTAAAAATGAGCTGTTGCTTCATTCGAGTTTCCATTAGCAAGGGTTATAGGGCAAAGAGAGAATGAGGGATCACGGGGTTCTCGCTGAGCAGACGGACGATAATCTCCTTTCCTGACTGGCTTGTGCAGAGCTGCAGAGGACCACCCAGAAAGATTTCACATCTCCCCGCCATAGATGAAAAGCAGATAAGACGCTAATTAAAGCAGCTGCGGGACATTTCGCTGAACGTGATAGACATGATGCAAAGTAAGTAAAGCAAAGTATGGGGTAGTTAGTATGAAGAAGGGTGGAGGATGAAAATGTGTAGCAGAGAAAAACAGTTTAAAACCATAATCAGTAGTCAATTAATTTTGCCTTACGGATAATGTTAATACCGCATGCTGTTGAATATATCAGAAAACGGTCTGTGCAACCGAGTGCAAGTGGCGATTTAGATTTCTAGTATCAAACTTGTTTCCAGTTATCATCCATGAATCTGTGATCTGACATGACCTACAAGGAATAACAAGGGTATGTGGTGTATTTGTGAGGAAATAACATAATATTAACTACTTGTATTCATTAGGATTTATTCAAGTGTTATGTGATGATGTGTATATGACAACACAAATGATTTTATATACCTTCAACAGTGTATATGTATATACACTGAGACATATAAACACAGACCATACCTAGTCCTGTGTGTATATACACAAGACATATAAAAACAGACCATACCTAGTCCTGTGTGTATATACACAAGACATATAAAAACAGACCATACCTAGTCCTGTGTGTATATACACAAGACATATAAAAACAGACCATACCTAGTCCTGTATGTATATACGCAGAGACATATAAACACAGAATATACCTAGTCCTGCTCTAGAAGTAATTTTATTGGAGAATCCCTTTATGATTTAACCTAAAATTACATAGTCTACATCTGGAAAACCTCTATAGTTTACACAGATGTTATGGAAACTATAATTTTGTTCATGAATCACGGTTTCATTTCAGTTCTAAGTTCTTAACAAAAAGCCGACATTTAATCCTCTCATTCTTTTTTTTTTTTTTGTATTAATACATATTTGGTTTCCCATACTTCAAAAAAAAGGAAGTGTTCTTAAATGTGTAGTGGATATAGCTGGAAAAGAAACGTTATAGTTCAGCGGAGAATCTTGCGAGGTTTGGGACGGTGGGACATTATGATGGATTACTTTTCATTCTTAATAATGGTGCAATAATGGTGAGATCCTGAGCTTATTGGTGTCACTTCTCAAACATGTCATTTTATGCTTGCAGTAAAGGAATGCTAATACTACATCCTTATCTCTCTTTCTCTGTTTTTTCTATTTCTCTCTCATTTTCTCCCCCTCTCTCTCCCTTCAGTTTCAATTCAGTTCAATCTGAGGTACACAAATGACATGACAAATAACTGCATCTGCACTGCCAGAGCTTGGGTTCTCTCCCTGTTCTACCTGTTATGAAATCAGGCAAAGGTTTTTTACCCAGTAAATTTACGCTATAAAAGAGAGAAAACAAATAAGAGACGTGCAATTACAACGTGTGCACGAATGTCCAGAACCAGTGGAGCTGGTTGCAGTCTCCTCAGTTCAGGAGAAGCTGTAATGTATTTTGAGGGCTAGATGCTGTGAAGCTGCAGTGGTCTCCAGTGCAGAGAGATTGAGTTTCTTTGTGTGTGAGTGGCTGCATGTGGTTAGACAGACACTGATTTGTGGGAGACTGTTAAGCACTATCTTTAGGAGATGTAACAGGAAGCCAGATAGGAGAGTGCTGTAAGGCGTCTCGTTTCCCCCAGTGTTAGTTACTGTAGTCCCCCTTATGAGTGAAGCTTAAGGGGCAGCTGATCAATGCGGAATCCAGATTTGAGAAGGTTCAAGTTCCCCCACGGCTCACACACACACACACCCACACACAGACACAAACCCTTTATGGAAAAGAGACAGAAATGGAGACTGGGGAGCGGGCAAAGAGAAATAGCAATAGCATTGAAATACTATTGACCGCTGCAATGTTCATTTTATTTCTCAGCCTATAGCGTGTGTGTGTGTGTGTGGGGGGGGGGGGGGGGGTACCTGTTGAGAGACAGCTTGTATATGAACCGTCTGTGGCTGGGAGAATAGTTGTGCATCTGCTGCCCTCAGAGTGAACTGACCAGCCCTGGAAAAAGGACAAATTTCACATACAGTGTCTAATGAGCAAGGGGAAAATATGATGCAGGAGAGACAGAGAGAGAGAGAGAGAGAGAGAGAGAGAGAGAGAGAGAGAGAGAGAGAGAGAGAGAGGGAGAGAGGGAGAACTTGAAAGCTACTCACTAGTCTGCTGGATTTAGTGAGGGCACCACAATTGCTGTGGCTTGGATAATGTGTGTACATGTGAGTTCATGTGTATGTGTGAGTTCGTGTGTGTGTATCCATCCTGTCAAATGCTCCACTGCAGTAATTAAAGCTAATGACTGCTCTCTCTTTCTCTCTCTCTCTCACACACACACACTCACACACACACACACACACACACAGATATACACAGTCTATCACTAACTTTGGATAATTACATATCTTCAAACACTCATTCTGAAACAATGCATTCAGTATCTTTGGACATGAAGTATCAACGCATTATATATACACTATTTGCAATATACACACATTTTTCTCAGATTCCAGAGTTATAGTCCAGTGTAGTTTAACTCACAACACACACAAACCAATTTCATGGGCTCTAATGAAATTACAGATAGACTTCAAAGACTCAAGCTCCGTCAGGTTAAACACACAGTGCCAGTCTACTGGACATGGATTAGTCTTAAAATTGGATTATAACGACATGTCATCGGTGAGCTACGGCTGAAGGTCCTTCTAGTCTGGGTTTAGGACTAATTTTGGTCTGGTTACCCCCCGACCCCCCACCCCAGACGCTCTCAGCCAACTCACTTGGCCTGGTGGGCAGAGTGAGTGAAGCGTACAGCTCTGTGCCTCAGCTGGGTGAGTGTGAAGGTGTCGTCGGGGCCCAGTGCGCGTTCCCTGCCATGCTCCGCCACCACCAGTAGGCCAACGCTCGGTGGCTGCAGCAGCTGCAGCACCGAGCCATCTGATTGGCCGTCAACGTCCTCGACTGAGAGGAGTGCGGGGTCCAGCGGGCTCACACCCCCGATGGGAACCAGGAGCGGCCCGTGAATGCGGAGAGATGGAGCGTGGGTGTTGGCTGTGGAGGGAGGGAGAAATAGGGCACTGTAACACTGTAGTCAATAACAAGCATTTGTTGAAAACCCTAAATTGTGCAGCGGGGTGCTCAGTGGTTAAGGTACGTGACTTATAATTAGAAGGTTGCTGGTTCGAGCCCCACCACTGCCAAGTTGCCCTTGTTGAGAACCTGAGCAAGACCCTTAACCCTCAGGTTGTACTCAGCATAATTGTAAGGTTTTTTTGGATAAAAGCATCTGCTAAATGCCGTAAATGTGCATAATTCTTAATGATTATGTATTGTTTCTGGCTTTTAGGGTATAAAATCAACAAAAATCACCAAAAGAATTGTTTAAAAACTTAGAATTAAAGAAAATGCTCATGTTACCTTTGCATTGTCTGGCCTTCCTGTCACCATAGTATCCACGACCACAATCAGGAGTGCACTGTCCGTTCTTCCGGAAGGTGTTTTCCATGCATACATGACACTCTCTCGCACTCCCACACTCCACACAACCAGATGGGCATGCTGGGAAATAGAGTTGAGTCAGAGAAGTATGTCGCCCAGTCACATTTATGTAGTTATGTGACTATGAAATTGGTATGTATGCATATATAGAAAATATGTAATACTACATATGGCAACATTCATTTCAGTCCTTATTGAGAACAAAACCTGGTGTTTGAAATTATTGCCTAATCACAAGCACAAACCAATTCATTTGAGTACATAATAACATGATATTAAAATTACATTGCCTACAGAAATGAAAAACACAAGCCAATTACTTTACTAATTATTTTGTTTAATTTGATCTCCGCTGGGTGTTCTGCCACACGTTCAGTGTTGATTACAGCTGAGTGTGGCTAAAAATCTCATTAAAACACGAAGGACCCACCAACGCACTGCTGTGTGGCAGAGTCGAGGAAGTGGCTTCTCCCACAGCCCAGCACGCACTGGCCATTCTGGAGAGCATAGGGCACTTGACACTGCAGGCATCGCCCAGGCCCCTGACACTGCTCACAGTGATCATCACAGTCTGGATGGGGGAGGAACGAGAGAGAGAGAAAGAACGATGGAGGGAGAGTGAGAACCAGAGAGAGGGGGCGAAAGAGAGCAAAGAGAGGGGGAATGAGAAAGAGGGACAGAGTGAGAAAGAGAAAGGGAGAGAGGGATATATATGTAGAGAGAGAGGATTAAGAGAGGTCTCTTAATTACAGGTGCAAAAAAGCAGACTTTTGCATTTTCATGAATTATAGATATTCTCTTCATAAGAACATTTAGACTTAACACATTATTCAGCATATGTCACTTAGTATTAGTATGCTGAGAGAGAGCCTGTCTACACAGTGGCTTCCTACACAAGGTTGTAATGATAGAACAGGGTTTGTAAATTCATTACTGATGTAAACTTTTTGGTCAAGGTCACACGGCTTTCCTAAGGCGAGGCCTATTTTAAGGGCGTATTTGTAAAGCCCTTTTCCACCACAGTGGCAAGCACAAAAGATCTGAATAATAAAGCCTATTACATGGCAAGATCCATCACCTTGGGAAAGTTTTTGCAAAAAAAAGGAAAAGAATACAAAACACAATTTCTTTAAATACAATATATATATATATACACACACACACACACACACACAATATATACAATACAGGTCTCGAGACGTATCTCAGCATGCTTGACTGACATTGTGTCATGGATGACAGCCCACCAACTTGAAGCTTAACCCCTTTAAAACCAAGCTTCTGTACATCCCAGGTACTCCCAACCCTTACCTTGACCTCACAGTTTCCTTTGAGAACTCCCTGGTATCACCATCAGAAGCTGCCCATAGGCTGGGCAGAACTTTGGACAACCAGTTGTCCTCCTCAACTCATGTTTTAAATTTAACCCAGTCTTGCAGATTTCTCCTTTTTAACATACAAACGATTTGGCTCTTTCTCTCGCAGGAAGCTACCCAGGTGCTTGTCCAGTCTTTTGTGATCTCAAAGCTAGACTACTGCAACTGGTCTTCCTCTAAGAGCCATCAAACCTCTACAACTTGTCCAGAATGCAGCAGCATGACTGGTCTTCAATCTTCTGAAGTTCACACACATTACTCTGCTGCTGTGCTCCCTTCATTGGCTTCTAGTAGCTGCAGCCCCTTCATGCATGAGGTCAATGGTCAAAGCCCAATCCGTATCTCGAGTACTTCGAACTTCAAGTATGGCTCAGCTTGAAATACCGTGCTTCAGGTCTCATGGAAGACAAGCATTGAGACTATTTTCTGTCCTGGCTCCAAGATGGTGGAATGAACGCCCACTTGCTGTCCAGACAGCAGAGTCCCTTGCAGTCTTTAAATGCAGACTGAAGACCGATCTATTTGCAGAATAATTAAAGGACAACTGACTCTGCTCCCATATTGACTGACTAAATTAGTACTTATTGTAGGGTATTGTTTATTACACTGTTGTCTGACAAACTCTAGCACTTATTGTTTATTGCAATTATCATTGTCTAAGATAGAGCTTATGTATTTTGTACTTCTAGGCATCAGCATTGATCCCTGTATTTCTACACTATTCTAGTTCATTGGAATGTTGGACTCTAACCTACCGTACTGTACTAGGATGTATTCTATGAGCAAATGACAAAGTCTGCTAAATGCCGTAAATGTAAATAATAATACAATTAAACCCATCTGGTTTAAAAACAAAATGAAATATTATAATGAAAAGAAGGAAACACTGATTACATAAAGGGCCAGTGAGCCTGTTCAGCTTTAGTATGCCCTCTAACAGTGACTTCCTGGTTCCCATCAGTCCCTCAGTCTCCCCAAGGGCACGAGAGTCTAACGAGGATGCCACCGAAGCGCGTTCGGAATGGGAAAACAGGATCGTGTTAATGGAGAAGGGCTATCGTTCTAGACGGGCACTGACTCAGGCATCTGTCGCCGTCCTGGTAGGATCCTAGCGAGCAAGCCGGGACGCAGACTCCGTTGTGCAGGACATGGCCTTCCATGCACTGCAGGCAGTCACTCCGCAGGGGACCTTGGCAAGAATTGCAGCTCCAGTCACATTCTAAGCGCGAGGGAAAGACACACAGATACAGAGAGAGAGAAACCAATGAGCTACTTAGAGATGAAGGCAATAAGACAGGAAGCACAAAGAGCCACAAGCAATATTATTTTTATTATTATTATATAAGTCTTATTAACTCCATACTCCCAGAAGCAACATTTAATGGTCCACAAGAGAAGCAAACCACAAGCTATAGAAAAGCTACAGCTCTCAAACCCCCCCCCCATGATCCCCAACGGATGAACTCTGCCCCCTCCCCTCTTCACATACACTCATTTCCCCTCATTTGCCATGATGTCCGTGTTCTATCAATCTGTTAAAGGGGCCGGCGTTTGTTTTCCAGAAGGATATCTTCATTAGTCATTGTTAGAGTAAAGCTCCTCGTTAATGGATTGCTTTGTTTTTGTCTGCTCTAAATAGTTTCCATTTGTTCAGGAGCCGATTTGCATCTTGATGCTTTATTTATTTATTTAAATGATTTGTTAGTTAGTTAGTTTGTTTATATTTCCTGACACTGCAGGTCCTCATTATTGATGGAGATATTCAGGTCAGCTTCGCTTCCTGAAAAAATAAAATCTAAAATTCTGATGTCCATCCATCTACCTTAACTCTATCCCTTTCCAAACATCTAATCCCTCTTCCTGCTATCCAGAGAGGAGCATTTTTAACTTCTAGGTCAGACATACAAAACAAAACAGGCAACACCACAAACAACACCAACGACTGGCATTCACGAATATTACTGCAGTGCAGTCACCACTGTTCCAAGCTAATTTTCTCTCTCCTGTAGGGGTAAACATTAGTCCTAAAAACAAGCACAGCACACACTACCAGGCACAACGTGCTCTCTCTCTCTCTCTCTCTCTCTCTCTCTCTCTCTCTCACAGTCTGTATGCTCTCATACCTTTTTCCTTTTACTCTTCCTCTGCCATCCCTCACTCCATCTCTAAGGACTCAAAAACCATCTTTTTTCCCATGTAATCTCCTCTTCCCTCTTATATTCTTTAATAACCTGGACTCTCTGGGTACCAGAGCCCCACATGTTTAAGTCAAACAGAGCTAAATCTCATTAAAGCATTAAAGCGTTCTCTGTCTTAAAAGGAAAATGTGTGCAAATACCACAAACAATAGTTTCCTCTTAAAAAGTCTAAGATATCCAGTAATGAAAGATCTGACTTTTCTTTGCTCATTATAGACACAACATGCATTCCTCGAATAAACAGCACCATAATTTAGTAGCTTTCAAGGCCATAATGGACTGCTGTGAAAAGGAGGTTTCACCAATTGCTGGTTGTTGGCTGACAGTGGAAAAGAGGCAAAACTAGTGAATATGTTCAATAAGTTTCACAGGACGATGTGCTCCCTTAGTACACACACACACACACGCACACGCGCACACACACACGTGCACACACACGCGCGCGCACACACACACACACACGCACACACACGCACACGCGCACACACACACGTGCACACACACACGTGCACACGCGCGCGCACACACACACACACACGTGCACACACACATGTGCACACACACGCGCGCGCACACACACACACACACACATGCACACGCGCACACACACACGTGCACACACGCGCGCGCACACACACACACACACATGCACACATGCACACACACACGTGCACACACACGCGCGCGCACACACACACACACACACGCACACATGCACACGTGCACACACACACGTGCACACACACACGCGCGCGCACACACACACGCGCGCGCACACACACATCAAACCAGCCATTAGCTGACTGCACTTTCTACATTTTGAACTGCAACAGAACCTCCATTCTGCTTCCTCATTTCAGCAGCACGTGGTATCACATGCAGATACGGCTCGAGGGCTGGCTGCTGGTCTCACCTCTGCAGGTGCGCGTAGTGGTGTTTAAGTAGTACTGCTGAGCACAGCTCTCATACTGACACTCTCCGAACAGCAACACCTTGGCTGGGTCCCTGCAGGATGTACATATTTCTGCCATCTCGCAGCTCAGACACTGGTGGTCACATTCTGGGAAAGGTGTGGGCACACACACACACACACACACACACACACACACACACACACAACAGGAAAGCAAAATGTGGTAAAATACTTTGCAACAGTGTAAATATTTGCAGTGTGCCGTAGTACTCACTTTGACACATGCGGTTTTCATCAGCGTAGTATCCGATGGCGCATCGAGGGCCACACACGCCGGATGGGGCCAGCACAGCAGGGGCCACGCAGGATGTACAAGACAGAGGCCCCTCCCCATTGCAGGCTGCACAGGAAGTGTGGCATTCTGGGAAATGTAGGCAATGAAATGCATGAACTGGGGATGAATTAGTCAGGGCTTTCTTAACCACAAATGTCAATGTTGCCATAGTTTTTTTCTCCACAGGCATTAACGCCACCATATTCTTTGCATGCACCCTCAAGCCACTTTATTATAAACACCTGCCTTGCACCTACACCCACTGACCACTATATGGTTACTTTATAAGTGCATTTTACTGTAGCCTGCAGATCTACTCCATGCCAAATCTGTCAGTCACATCACTACACGACATCTACACTGCACATCACCTGTCGACCGAAAATCATGTGGGTGGCTGGACATTCTTAGCACAGCAGGAAGGCATGTTTCAGGAGGGCAGAGTTTGCAGGCACGCACTCATGTACAGCTGACACTTTTATCCAAAGCAACTTACAATTACAACTGAGTACAACTTGAGCAATTGAGGGTTAAGGGCCTTGCTCAGGGGCCCAACAGTGGCAACTTGGCTGTGGTGGGTCTTGAACCAGCAACCTCCTGATTACAACCACCTTAACCACTAAGCTACCACCGCCCGTAACATGCCCACAACACTTTCAAATTTGATGCTAGTGCAACCTGCCGGTTTACCGAGGCCAAGCGCACAACCACCCTTGGCGATGCCAGTAGTGCAGACCAAAAGGAGCGAACTTCAAAAAGTACATGTGCGCACGAGCCATCCACAGGCACGGACACAGATAAAGGAGCATGTGATCGTTCAGAAGGCACTGCTGTAAATGCCAGGTATTAAAGCTGGCCACTGCATCATGACAAATAATAAAGACAGTTCTAGCACATGGTAGGTCTCAGTCTAACGCACAGGGGCCCAGACGTCATTGCAGTCAGGAGATCTGATCAGAGCCTCTGTCTAACAGAGCTACGCAGCTACGCACAACGTTACGAGACCCCGGGGTGGGCATGTAGAGTGAGACATTCCAGAGTGAACAAAGCCCGGTGCCTAGGATACGTGTGTCGACGGCCGTAAGTCTGGACAAAGCCGCTCTAGGCTGATGTTAAGAGCTTTGATGGGGGTCTTTGCCCAAGTGGAGGAGAGAGAGCAGATGCTCACTGATAACAAGTGGTGCTTGTTACCAGGGAAGGTGATTATGATGTATCGCATGCAACAGAGCAGCAGGCCTGTATTCCTCTAGGGTGAGCCGAGTAGATGGACCGTTGCAAACCAGTCTCTTAGTGGTTTAGCCAAGATCTAAAGCAACCCTGGCGGGGGATGCCCTGGCGCGCGCTCCGGTGCCAACGCAGGCGCTGGTTGGTCCTCTGGCCTCTACTCACTCCTGCAGGTGCCGCGATGCTGGTGGTGTCCCGGCGGGCAGCGCTCCACGCAGCGGTCTCCCAGCAACAGCGGCTGGCGAGGCCTCTTGCACCACAGGCACACGCTCCCAGAGCCCAGGAGCAGGTCTTCAGTGCACCGCTGGCAGCTGTCCTGGCACTCTGAGGCCGAGAGAGGGAGAGAGAGGGAGAGAGAGGGAGACGCTGGTGTTTAAGAAGTGTTTTAAGTATTTGTCAAGGGATCTGTCCTCCCCCTCTATTTGATAAGTGCAATCGCTAAAGGTGATGTAGTCACCAAGGACTTCATACATTCTGTGCCACAATATCACAATTTTTACAAAGAGATGCTGTTAAAGGACTTTGAAAAGGAGTAAAAGAGTGTAGAATGTATGGGACTAAAAACAACACTCTCATCTTTTCATCTTTCCTGGCTTTTTATCTTGGGGGGGGAAGGGGGGGGGGTGTTACCCTACACTACTGATACTATGAGATTGTCTGCATTGTGATGAATATGCAGAATATGAGAACCAGCTACTGGTCAAAACCTTCTAGCAAGGAGATGGGTATAGGAGAGAAAAAACATTTTCAATTGAAGATACAGACTGAACTGAAGCAGAGGAGGATGGGAGTGGACAGGTGCCATCTGACTGAGCTGAGCCACGGAATCTGTCTCTTAGAAACCACTTTGATTAACGTAGTCCAGACAGGTTGGGTGTAGTTTTATATGGTTCAGTCAAAGCATCTGATCAGCGTCTTCAGATGAGATCTTGGGATAAGTTTTAACAGCAAGACCGTATGAGCCCGTGTTAGGGAGATTGTGTGTGTGTGTGTGTGTGTGTGTGTGTGTGTGTGTGTGTGTGTGTGTGTGTGTGTGTGTTCAGGAAGTGATCATAACACACACATGCACAAATTTGAAGATTTCAGTAAGCTCTTCAAAAGGGTGGCTTGGGTGTGTGTTCGCCTTTGATGATGTGTGCATGGGACATTGTCTGTGTGCATAAGCGTGTGTGTACGTGTGCACGCCTCAGAGACAGATGTGTATGCCTGTGAGAGTGTGTGTGTGTGTGTGTGTGTGTGTGTGTGTGTGTGTGTGCGTGCGTACGTGTGTGTTGAGAGGGGAGGATCGTTTCTTGCTGGCTCATTGCCAGGTGAGGACTAGCACAGGAGAGGGCCACAGACGCGTGCAGCTTTCCCCCTCCACCCAGCACCCAGGTGTGCTTGGCCCCGGAGGCTAAAACCCATTGTGTGCTCAAAGAAAACATCCAGATGACCCCCCTTAAAAGCCCCCCTTCAGTTGCCTCAGCGGGCACAAAACTGTGGCTGTGACGCATAGTCCCGCAACCCCCCACTGCTCAAGGAAATCCTTCCTGAGAACAGGAACAGGAAACTAACATTGGTAAGCTGTGGAGGGCACTCAAATTGTAAAGACCTTTCGGCCAGCACAAGGTGGAAGGGCTCAGCAAAAACCAAATAAACCCTTCCAAATACACCTCACGTCATCTCATGTGACCTGACGTCATCTCATGTCATCCAACTGCATCTTTTTATATATTAAACAACCTTCACCATCCCATAATTCCAATCTGACAAAGTCAGATTATTTAACATTGTAATGTTGACTGTGGGGCTTGTTGGTGTTTGTTGGTGAACGTCAGACCACTATGCCGTAGAACAACACCAAAATGGCGCCTATTTTACTGAGACGTGACATAGAAACCTCTGCTGGAGACACCCACCGTCACGTCAGGAGGGTCCCAACGGGACCCTGCAAGCGAGGTTAGGCGTGACAGACAGTGAGACACAGCCCCGAGAGCTGGTGCCACACACAGCTCCTCCATCCTAGGAACGGCTCTCCTAACAGCTGGGATCCACAGGACTGCGGGTGGACGAAGAAAACGTCCAAAAAGTGCAATTCCTGCCTGTAGCAGTGAGTCATGGCGGGCCTCCAGCTATTGGGTTGCAGGTTGGGGGGGAGATGGGAATATTTGATTAAATAAGAAAACCCAACAGACACTTGGTATGGATCGAGCTGGGCTGAGGAGAGGACATTGCTTTTTCGTCCTGCTCCTTTTTGGGGGGGTAATCAAAAACAGTGCATTTGATCAATTTGTTTGCGCCGCAGCCGTGCCATTCCCCCATAACCCCCCCCCTCCTCCACCACCACCACCACCACCACCCCACTTGTAGCTCATGTCGACCTGCAGTCCTATCAGGAACAACTGGATCTATGACTGTGCAGGGTGGCACTTGTAATCATAATCATCTGAGATCTCAAGCGAGGTTTCTCAGCCCAGTGTGGAAGAACTGAGACCAAAGCCAAGTTCTCAGGTTAAGATCCTTATTCTTCCTTGTTTTTCTTGATTTTTTAAAAAAGAATGTGTTGAGCCATGTTATCGTTCCGTTATCTATCGTGACTTATCTTGGCCCTATCTGCAGTCATACCCACTAACCATTCTCAACCAACACTTCACACAAACCTGTAGATAGTGAGGCCCCCATCGAGCCAAAACAAATCCTTATGCGATAAGTAAAAAGGTGTAAACTCGGCTACATAATCTGCTTGTTAAAGGCCCCAAATGCAGAAAGGAATTACCCAGCAATGACAATTTAAAAATGACATCTCTTCAAAAGCGTTAGCTCCTTGGCTCTAATCTCTAAGACTTAACTACATTCACACCTTTCTGTCCTCTTGGTACTGACTTTTCTGTGGTTTATTTCCAGGGTTATCATTCACCCAGTCACCCAGCGTTCTCCTCTGAGGACAAAAAAACCTCTTTCCAAAGCTAACTGGGGCCAACTGGAACCCAAACGGGAGCCACGGGCTGAAGCTTGGAGTGACTCTGTAACAATGTCTGGGCAGCGTTGCGGGGATGACGTGATCTGCTCACCGTTACAACCGCCCATGGCGTTGACGTACTTGGAGTGACTCTGTAACGATGTCTGGGCAGCGTTGCGGGGATGACGTGGTCTGCTCACCGTTACAACCGCCCATGGCGTTGACGTACTTGGAGTGACTCTGTAACGATGTCTGGGCAGTGTTGCGGAGATGACGTGGTCTGCTCACCGTTACAGCTGCCCACGGCGTTGACGTACTGGCCTTCAGGGCAGCTGGTCCTGCAGTAGCCGTTGTGGAGGCTAGCATGAGGCGGGCAGGTGGTGCAATCAGCTTGAGAGGGTCCAGAACATTCCTTGCATGATGGGTGACAAGCTGGAAAAAATAAAAAATAAAATAAAATAAAAAAAAAATATATATATATACACATACATACATACATATACACACACACACACACACACACACACACACACACACACACACACACACACACATACATACATACATATATATATATATATATATATATATATACATACCTTATCATGCTGAAATGAAATTCTAATTAAATTTAATCTTGAGGTTTGAAGCACAGCTTTAATTCAGTGGTGTTTATGTTACAGCGGGTGGTGTTTTTTCTTTTCTCTGTAGTCCTCTGGATTACCGGCTCAGGTTCGCATGCTCAGTGAGTGCTAATGGGCCAGATATTAAAGTCATTTACCACGAAGGCACTGGCTACCTGATCGTTTCCCCTCGATAAAGACTCCAATGAGGAATTATATTCTAATTACATAGGACTACTTTTGGTCTGTAGCTTGACACGCTTGCAGCACAGAATCAAACAGATTCGTCAATGCATTTTAAACAGCCAAGTACGGGGGAACTGGTTCGGCATGAGGAGGTGCAGCATACCTGGGGCTTGGGTCGCTGAAAAGAAGGTCTAATGTGCTTTTCCACATGGCACTTTTAAGAGGGTAGAGGCCTCCTTATTCATATTGATTTGCAGACTTGTATTTTCCTCAATAGCACTATAGAACTCATCTTGAAAAGTTCAACTTCTAAAAAGCCTTGCATGAGTCTTTTCTGAGACTCTTTGTCTTCGCGCCCGACGAAGGGAAGCTGATGTCCCGAAGCACATAAGGAACGGCAGAGGAAGAGAAGACAGAATGTGTCCTTACCTTGGCAGGTGCTCTCCTGGACATGGAAGCCACGAGGACAGTGGTCCGGACACTGCCCATGGTGAAGGACACTGAGCTGGGGACAGGAAGTGCAGCTGTGGGCATTTCCTGCCGTGCAACGTGCGCATGAGACGTGGCACTCTAAAAGGGACGGAAAACACTTCCTTTAAGCATAAAAGGTGCTGTTTCGGGTTTCAGGAGAAACATCTACGTTGTTCAGTCAGTGGAGTTTAAAGAACAACTAGCAGAGTTGAGAACCTGCCACCCCGAGAAATAAAAAACACTAACCACACACAACCATAAATCCACACACATGGACGAAAACATGACAAAAGAAAGGAAACCAGGGAAGTGATTGGTTAATATGGCACACATTCACCACCACACATATTATACACAGTGAATATATCAACCATCCGAATGTGTTAAGCAGCAAAGCTAACTGAGAAGTTGCACAGAATTCTCCCAGCAAAGCCTAGAGTTTACACGTCTGACCCTAACCCTACAGTTTACACATCTGACTCTAACCCTAGAGTTTACACGTCTGACCCTAAGCCTAGAGTTTACACGTCTGACCCTAACCCTAGAGTTTACACGTCTGACCCTAACCCTAGAGTTTACATCTCTGTTCTCTGAGAGAGCATGTAGAGTATACAGTAGTGCACCCTGCCGCCATCCCCGAGAATGACCAGGCCCAGAACTTTAAACATGCTGACAGTCTGAGGTCTGATGGAGAGGAAACTCCCCCAGCCGAGCGGAAGGGAGTCTGTTGTGTCCCCACCAGTCCCCATTTTCCCAGCCAGTTAAATGGAGAGAAAAAAAGAAAATCACGAGTGGCCAGACAGGTAAAAACAAAGGCGCTGACCAAACACACATTTTGTTGTGTGCGCACACAAACACACACACACACACACACACACACACACACAGACACACAAACACATGCACTTGTATCACTGCTGGTATGGGTTTTTTTTCACTGACCAATTACTATAGCTAAACACTGCTATTCCAACACCCAAAACACATTTCCCCTTCATCTCCTGTTGGTGCGATCTATGGCTGTAATTGAGTTTATGCCCTCAAAGAAAACCAGGGAGCATATTAAACACGAGCGTGCATCAGTGTGGACTCTCCCTGCCTGGAGCAGGTAGAGTCATTTCTCAGCACAGCACAGGTATCTGATGACTGGCTCCATTGCTTCCATCGCCTGTTGATGTTTGTACCTTTCAATGACATCTGAGCCCAAGAAATATGATTTGAAATGAGTCCCAGGAAGAAATGAAAAAAGATATCCGAGTCAGGAAGGCGCTGAACTGCGGTGGCTAGTTGAAAGTGATTTATTAGGATGTGCAATAGCTTAGTGATCCAAGGAGAGAAAGAGATGTGCAGAAGTTATCAACAAAAAAATAATTGTGGAATTGCTTAAGTTTTATGACCATATACTCTGTAAGTTACCTGTGAGAGATTCTAAAAATATTAGTGTATTGTGATGTGTGTTTTAGTGTGAGTTTGCTCTCTAAGTAAATATCAACTGTATTGTCCCCAGTGGAAGGTTTAGCCACTCTCTCTTTGGACAGGTATGTCAAAATAAGCAGGTAAGTCCATGCACATACACACACACGCACACACACACAAATGCACACACACGCGCACGCACACACGCACATACACACACACACACACACATGCACAGGTCCTTGGACAGGTTGTTGAGCTGGAAAAGGAGAGGGATTTACACTTTGGAATTTCCTGTGGTTGATATCTGATCTGCCAACACACATGAAAATGCAGACACACACACACACACACACACACACTACAGACAGTAGCCTTGAGGAAGCTCAACTTTTGTCTGCACACGCAAGCTTAACACAATAGATGCCATTGATGTCGAGGGGACATATCACCAGCGTCTCATGGAGGACCCTGACAGTGGATCCATTGATGAGAGACCACAAGCCCGAGGCGAATTTCCACAGCCCACAATACCATCAACGGCATGCAGTGGACTGGGACAAAGCTTCAGACATCCCAGTCAGGTTTATCGCGCGGACCTAATTCCAGGATTTCTTAGTGATCTAATTCACATGTGCAATTCAACAAAAACCGCACGTCACGACGCTTTCTTCAGGTACTCAGTAAAAGGATGACAAAAATGATTGTCCGAATTCATCTTCAGTAACAGTATAGCCACACTCCCATTTCAGTATTTAACCCGCCCCTTGCTTTCTTATCAGCAGCACTCGGTGAGTGCGAGTAAATTACAGACTCTTCGCAAGCAGTCGAGCGTGTGCGTGTTTGGAAAAGAGAATTCCAGGCCTTCCATGTGTTTGTGTGGGCATGTCTGTGAGAAAAATAACCATTCATCTCCAAGCAGGAGGAAAACCACGGACAGAACTGTTTCCCCAACGGAAGGGTGCGACAAGTCAGGAAAGGGCAGGAGAAGACCTGGGCAATCTTTTCATAAATCGCCCCTAGGTCTCGTTCCCCTGGCAGACGCGCTGCTTCCTTTCCTCGTCTGGAATCAGAGGTGATGGCAGAAGATGGCAGTGCTCAGGACAGCGCCACGCCCCACCTTACCAACAGCGAGTCGTCCGGCATGGCCATTACCCATTCTACGGCCGCCACGGGATGATCTGAAGGTACCACGAGAACCGGAGCACTGCAGCAGCAGGCCTATTTAGCCAGGAGAGTTGACGTGGCATGAGCTAACCCTCAATCGAGCGCATGCCCAGCCGCGTTAATCATCAAAGCTTAGTTTGGATTCCCAATGTCAGGGGTTCTACGCTGATTTAGGATTTTTTACTTTTTGAAGAGCCTTGAATATGCCCGTGCGTACCTGATATAGTGTGTAATAAACACTATAAGGTTCATTAGACACTATATCCATCTCCACTAATACAATTCAGTACTAACAAAAACATCTATTATTCTAGATTATTCAGTATTATTATTCAATATTGAATCATTCAATATTATTCATTTTAAACTATCGATTAATAACATTGGGAAGAATCAAACGCCATCACTCAATAAATGAGCCTGATGAACAAGGTCTTTTCCGTAGTGCCATCTGGCTTCCAGCTTGGCGTTTAAACATAAGAGCAGGACCTCGCTGTAGCACAGGGGAGGAGGGACTCGCCTCGGCAGACGAGCTCAGCGTCGAGGTAGTGGTGCGGCAGACAGGCAGACGCACAGGCGCCCACGGAGGCGCGCGTGCCCCGGGGCAGCAGCACCTCCTCAGGCTTCACGCAGCGCATGCAGTCGGACGAATCTGGGCCCACACATGCACGGCAAGACTCGTGGCAGCCTGGAGAGAGGGAATGGGGGGTGGAAGAAGGTTGGGGAGGGATTGTGAGAGAGAGGGAGGGAAAGAGAGAGGGTTGAAGGTTGGCAAGGAGATAGAGGGATGAAAGATGAGGGGAAGGAAAAGGAGAAATGGAGAATGAAAGAGGGAAGAAATTTGGTAATAATTAGTGGAGGAAATCGACCCTCACACACTGACAACAAATCGTTCTGGTTCAGTTTGAATATCTGAGCTACCACATGTCAGGTTTAAAAGTTCTTTCTTCAGTTCAGAGCTCACTAAATAAATCACTTATCTCACTCTCCCTCCTGTTTAACAGCATACAGACAAACACACACACACACACGTGCACACACACGCATGCCTGCATGCACATGTACACACACTCATTAGCACACTGGCTTATACTAGCCTGGAGCCTAGCACACACCCACATGTTCAGGGATCAAGAACTCAGCCCCCAGTCACTTTTGCACTCTGTAACTAATGCGTTTGGTTTCATCTGCTTGGACACACACACACACACACACACACACACACACACACACACACACACACACACTTACACGTGGCCTGCTGTGCTCACAGCAACACACTCCATTCTGTACTACAAAATAGGATCAGTTATAAATCATACACATACTCAGACACACACACACACACTCACACACACACCTTGGCTCCCCCCCCCCCACTCCCAGCAGCATTATCAGTTTTATTCAAACTCAGTTCATATACACTACCACAATGTTTCCCCAGCTAATGATGAGAGGGAACCAGTGTTGTAGCCAGGCAGAGCTGTAGCCCAACCCCCGACACGCCCCCCGATAAACAAGCTGTTTCTCAGCTCCCTGCTCTGACACTGGCTCCGCCTCCGCTGCGACAGCTGAGGGGTGCGATCGGCAGGTCTGTCTGACTGGGCGCCCGCGTGACAGAGACCTCAAATCGAGGCATGTGTCGCATTCAGCAGAAACTTACCCTGGCAGCGTCCGTCCCTGGAGAAGAGACCCTCGCCGCAGGAGTTCACACACTGGCCCCCGTGGAGGAGCAGGAGGCCGCGGGGGCAGGAGATGCACTCGGAGGCCGATGGTCCAGAGCAGGTGGCGCACGAGCCGTGACACGCTGGACGGGAAGCCGGGAATAGATAAGTTTAAAGGCCACGCATGCCATTATGAGGAAGAGTTACCTGAGCTGGTAGGGTTTTGGACTTACACACAGCACAAATTATATTAAAGAAATTTGCCATGGGATTTGTATTGAGAGTTACACACGGTTTTCAGGATGTAAAAGTACATGTACATGTAGGTTTCTTAAACTGTAACTTTTGCTAGATAGATTTCTATGCATATGTGAAAGCATTTCCTTACTTTGGCATCGGGCATAGCTGTCTTTGTAATGTTCCTCTGGACAATCCAAAATACATTTTCCATGATGCAGTGCATAGCCACCGGGGCAGCTTAGGCAGCTGGGGTTGTCAGGGCGACAGGTAGCGCAGGATGGGTCGCATGCTACAATGTAAACAACGTACCAATGCAATCACAAGCTACAACATCTCAGATAAGCTGAGCTGACAAGCACAAACGCAAACAAGGCAAAATTAATACACGTCTAAACAAGATCCCACCACTGAAAGTCAACGGCTGAGCTTCGTGCCGATGTTGGCTGACAGGCGCGGTGCCCGTGAATGTGATCGCCAGCGACAGGCGCCGGGGAAAGCTGCGCTGTGAACGCACCCCCGCCACCTCCGGATGATCCAGCACGCTGGCGCTAGTATTTGCGATCGTGTTGTCATGCTGCAGCCTTAAGCCTCTTTGCAGACAGTCAGACGGTTATGCGTGTTGGTGCAGTCACAGACGGCTGGAACTAAGCCCCCGGAGGAATTCAGACCCGCCAACCACAATAAACGTCTGCCTGGCTGTTTACCATCTGCTTAGATGTTTCTGCTCCCTGTGCAGTGATGTAAGAAACGATTGTTTTTTTGGGTTTTTTTTTCAACCAAGCGAAAAAAGTGGCAGGGCCTAAATGCAGAGCCTCGTTACCGTGAGGATGTTTTTCATGTAGTCTGTCGTCTGCGCAATAATGCGCAACCTAGTTTCATGTATGGTTGCACTGCAAGCTTACCATAACAGTTGCCCCGGTTGACATAGAAGCCCGTTCCACAGTCTGCAACGCAAAGGCCGTCCATCAGCAAATGGGAGGGGTCAGAGCATGACAGACAGTCTTGTGGCCCCGCCCCTCGACATGAGGAACAGGAGTCGTGGCAACCTGTAGAGAGGGCAGAAGCTAAAAAAGTGCGGCCATGGGGCGCGCAACAAGACAGGGAGGGGAACAGAAGTGTACGGTGTCTGTTCAGGGACAAACTTTGATCGATAAGCGTTGTATTTTGCTGAGAACGTCCTGCAGCGTGACTTAAGAGTTCATGCCAATGTGAACTAGAACAAAAGATGACCTTTCTGTGGAACTCTAGGCCAATAACCACCCACACACACACACACACACACACACACACACACACACACACACACATACACACACACACACACACACACACACATTTATACTCTCTATTCCCCTCTATTCACACAGCCTTTATTGAACCACACAGTAAGACGCCTACCTCATCTAATAAAGGCCTTTGACTAAGGGCTAAATTAGCCTGAATTTTCCCTTGATAAGGGAGGTGACCTACAGAGATCTAAAGCTTAATCACTTCACTCTAAGCTGCACTAATAATCAAAGCTTAATTACTTTCCTGGAGTCAGGGTTTATGCATTGATTTAGCGTTGGTAGACAACTTTTAAAAAAAGGTGCAGCCTGAACCACACTGGGGTGAACATGAAAGAGAAGCTAAATCAAAGATACGGCAGCGCATCAGAGAACATTTACACATGACACTTTCTTGTAGTGTCTTGTAATGTCCCCAAGTGAGGTTACTACTGCGGAACTTCAGAAGAAAAAAATAAATAAATATATATATATATATATATATATATATATATATATATATATATATATATATATATATATATATATATATATATATACATATATGACAGCCCCCTGACAGCTCTAAATAGTTTCTTGACTTCCTCCGCCTCCCCCCCCCCCGTCTCCCCCCCCCCGTGAGAAGCGATCTGAGATCCTTCGTTCCGAGTACGATGTTGGAGAGCGTTATGAGTGGCAATCACGTTTCAGTGAAAATTAGCAGGTGACAAGAGGATTATTGGTCCTCTCTCTGGCTTCAGAGAGTGAGCTGTTTGTTTTATGCTCCCAAGTCGGTGATACTAGCCATGCCCTGATCCCAGTAAAGGAGAGGCGCAAACTGCTGCTCCATAAAATAGGAGAGTGCTGGCAGACAGAATAAATACAGAGTTCCAGATGCAGAATTGGCCGTCTCGCGGGTCAGAGAGAGTTACAGAGCAATAAGAGCTCTGCTATGATCTGTTCAAATCTGTTATATCTATGTGTGCATGCATTCAGATGGATGAGCACGACCATTAGCAAACTAAACGAACCATGTTAGGGCTTCTTCAGTTTGTCACAAATCAAACCTTTTCAAACATATTGGCAGAAATTGCCTGTAGAACCCTCCTATATGATCCAATGAGAGAAAATACAATAGAAACATTACTTTGCCGCTCTGCTCGGTCTGCAGATTTGGCACAGAGCCAGATGGGGAAGACCCATTAACTGTTCAACATGGCACCTTGCTTTGGCTGCCCCCCCCAAGTGATTTACAGAAGCAAAAAACCCAAACAAACAGAAAAAAAAATCTGATGGCTGGTAGCCAGACAATTAGCCATGTGAGCATCCCCAGATGTGAGCATCCCCAGAACTGCTCTCAGCCAAGGGCCACAGCTGGCAGCCGCAGAAACCACAACCTCAGAGAAGGGCCGTTAGCTTGGCATCATTAAAACGATGCCGTTTAGCCCTGAGCCAGTAAACCTGCATGTCACACAGAAAGGTCTCACACCTAAATAATCAATGCACCTAAATAATCATTATTACTATTATTATTATTATTACTACATTTAACACAATAATTTGTGTACACATATTATTCCCTCAGCCTCTCCACAAAACATACAAACATGAATCCAGTTTCTAGCCCTCAACTGGATTTTGCCGTGCTAAACGTTTTTAGCGGGCTTACCCTAGACTAAAAAGATTTCGCTCTGATTCCATTGTCATTAAGGGCTAGAAGTCCAATTTTCATTAGCTTCATTAAAGTGTAAAATGGGGGAGTAATTGCCTCGGAGAGGCTGGCACTCCCGGTCACACGCCAGTTAGCATGGGCGCTAACGCGTAGTCCCTTCAGAGTTGGGTCAGCTAGCTTCCTATGTGCGTGCATGGGAGCCCGGCAGTGCAGGTACGGATTGTCGTCATTGAGACACTTGTATTCGGAGGACGGAGCAGACTTTTCACAGCATTCGTGTATAAAACCAAATAAGAGGAATTGAATGGTATATAAACCATTATATCAGCATTAAGATCACGATAATAAGGTCATTAGAACATGTTTTTGCAATGCCAGCATTTTCAAGTGAACGCACTAAATTTTTATATAACTAGAACGTGTTGGGTGAGAGATCATTGTATGCCATACAATACTGTTCAGATTTTTACATTAATGGTATTTAGCTATCCCTTTTCTCCAAAGTCACATACAATTATAACTGTGGACAACTTGAGCAATTAAGTGTTAAGGGTCTTACTGAGGGGCACAACAGCGGCAACTTGGCAGCAGTTGGGCTTGAACTGGCAACCTTCTGGTTACTAGTCAAGTACCGCTGCGCTTCTACTTCCCCACTGATAGGTCACATCTGTTTGGAGCCGAGCTCAGTCACTGTTCTTTTTTACTGTACCTCTGCGAACCTCATGCACTGACTTGCCTGTTTCAGACTCAAACGAGTCTTATACCACCCACCGCCCCCCCTTTGAAGCTCGTCCGAACGACTTTCAAAAGATACTCCCCTACCCTTGCCCCTCACTGGGACACCCCACAAACCCCCCACCCTCACGGCCCATTAGGGAAGCCGCCATGCCAAGAGGCGCGTAGGACACAGCAGCTCTTTGTCTTAGGCTGCTGCCTTCATCATGGTAGTGTTTCGGGCAGCGAACAAGCCATCGCCGAGTGCACGTTGCATCCCTGAAAGAGCCCTCCCAGCTCAGTCATTGGAGGCTCGGTCCGCACGTTCGCTCTGGCCACACACAGCCCCATCGCCTGGGACAAACGCTACGGCAGCTGGGACAGAACATAAAACGTGGCGACCGGCCGAGGATCAGACTGGAAGGCTCGGCTAGGGGATGATGTACGCGTCAAGTCTCCATGGCACTGTGGCTCAACACCCAGGACTTCCTGCTAACATCTCAGGAAACAGCAGCAACACCGCTGTGAACAAACTGCTTGCAGTTTCATTAGTTCAAGGTCAATTTGTTTTAAATGAAAATGGGGGGGGGGGTCTGAAAACGCAGCGGTTCCCAGTTTGGTGGTAATGGCGGGGTGTGCCGTCCCAACTGTGTGGGCTGTTAAGGGCAGGAGATCTTTAATGGGAGACAACTCACTCAGGCACTGTGTGTGGTCCTGGTACAGGCCCCTCTCACAGGTGGCCACACACTGCCCGTCGCTGAAGAGCAAGGACCCACCACAAGTCGTGCACTCAAAGGCATTCCCGCAGGTGCCACAGGACAGCTGGCAGGCTGACAGAGGGAGAGAGAGAGAGAGAGAGAGAGAGAGAGAGAGAGAGAGAGAGAGAGAGAGAGAGAATTATGCTAGGGCAAAACACAATGGGAGATTGCACAAGAGACTGTGTGCGAGTGTGTGTGTGTGTGTGTGTGTGTGTGTGTGTGTGTGTGTGTGTGTGTGACTGTGTGAGTAGAGACAGGGAACGACTGTTCAAAACACCTTGGATAGGTTTGACAAGGTATTAAACGTGCAGTTGGACAACACGACTGGCATTTCATCCTTCTCTCTGGCGCCGCCCTCAAACCCGAGCCCCTCCGGTCCGGCACAGCGGACAAGCGGAGAGGACCCGAATGAAACCGGCAACTGTAAATCCATTCACGTCGTCCCTCAGAACGACGAGGCCCAAGGCCAAATTAGAGGCCTGTCGAGTGACGCGTTAGCCTGCCTGCGGCCTCTCAGTGGAAGGGGGGATTTCAGGGCGCTAAGGCAGAAACCAGAGCAAGTTTAGACCTGTTAGCGCTGACTGGGGCACGGGCATGACCCGCCACCCACACTCCATCACATGTGATTAACAGCAGTGAGCGAACACGCAGGGAGAAAAGGAGCATGTTTTCTCAAGGACTTCTACCGAGACCGAGTACCCCTGCCGCCCGCGTCATGCAGACTCATTAGCATACAGACGTGCGTGGGGGAACACTGGGAGATGTTGTTGCATTCAGACAGCTCACTTGTACAACACACCCAGGAGTGAACACAGACGCAGTCAGAGCCAGGACGTGAACGTGCACTCAAAGAGTGTAAACACTCGCATGCTCAGTGGCTTCAAAGATGAAGATATACGATCAGGTTGCTTATAGAACACACAGTGGAACACGCGCGCACACACACACACACACACACACACACACACACACATATACTTGGCTGCCCCTGACTTGTCGAGCTGGCACGTTGTAAAGTCTCCCAAAGCATCTGAATTAACACCTATATCTTGATCGTGCATGAGTAACTTTATGGCAACAGAACTGCTCCTGGAAGCAGTGTTTATGAGATTTTAAATACTGTGGCACTAAGACGAGTGCCAGAGATAGGAGTGTGTGTGTGTGTGTGTGTGTGTGTGTGAGAGAGAGAGAGAGAGAGAATGAAATCTGATGGGTGAAAGGGAAGGTGAGAGCAGAAGGCAGGATAAAGGCTCCATACAAGCGGCAGTACTTGAAGAGGAGGAGGGGCTTACTGGTGGGAGGGGCTTAATGAGTAACAAAGAAAATTAGAGCAGTGGGGCAGCATAGGGGTAGCAAAAACAGACAGAGAGAGCGAGACAGAGAGAGAGAGAGAGAGCACGACGGTGATGTGAAAGAGAAGGGGGGGTGGGGTCAAATGAGAGACAAACAACAGGCGGCTTTGGGAGAAAAGGGGGAGTGCTTCTTTACGTACCTGTGCACACTCTGCCTTGGGCAAAGAAGCCATTAGGACAGTTGTGAAGGCAGCGGCCATTCCAGAGCACCGCCCCGGGATCCTTACAGCTGTCACAGTGGCCGGGAGTGGTGGAGCACGTCAAACAGTCTGCATGACACTGGACCGCTGCGAGCACACACACAAACACACACACACACGCGCAAAGCACCTTTGAGATATAGAACAGTGATCATTGATTTTTGGCTGAAGGGTTACGTGATCTTATGATTGATTGAGCGTGGGGAGAACCTGCCAAGCACACTTCTGTACATCTCTACCATGCTGCAGGGCCCTGTGGAGAACTCCTGTTAGATCTGCCTGGCACAATAGACCAGCACCGTATTTTATTACCCTGCTTCTAATGAGCTAAAAAAATTAAACTATTATTGAGAACTTCAGTTTACTCTTCTGAGGGGTGTGTGATGTCTATTATGAATATAGATCCCATTGGTTACCTATTGAACACTAGCCAACGAGGACCTGGCATGAATTCAACAGCCCCGTGTCTTCCACTTTTGGAACCGAATTGGTATATAAACTGGGGAATGCTGGCCACACTGCTTAAACAGCCTCAAAAATCACTGCAGTCAGTGCGTTCAATTTGTATGCTGTCAAAATCAACTGTTACACTTGAGGATCACCAAAGCAGGGCCTTTTAGGTGGGAACTGGAACCGGAGTGACAGGGATTTGCCCACTTCTGTGGTACATTGCCATCCCTTTGGGAGCTGAGGCGTGGTTGACCACAGGACTTTAATGGGTTATATGATTAAGACAGAACCATGTGATTTCTCCAGAGATTTATTCAGGAGGACTCTGGATTAAGGAGACAAAAAGACTGTTGTCTATATAGTATTATACATGCACTTTTCTAAGTGGCTTGGATTAAGGTGAAACCATTTCTGCCTGTGTGGAGGTTTATCTGGGCCACAGAGTGAAGTGTCAGACTAATACCACACTAATCTGGACTTGCATTAAATCCTCGTCTTACAATATATGCCAGGGTAATTTCCTGAGTACGTCCCCTGCCATTGGTTTGCGCTTCAACAAATCCATTTTCCCTGAAAGCAAGCGTGCACTATTGACATGCGTGCCACTTCCTATAGCATGTGATTAACAGTGCTGGGGGTGAAGGCAGAGAGGATAGAAGCTTCTTCTCAACAAGCTGAGCCTGAGAATCCAATCACCTCATTAGAATCATCAAGTGCAACTCCTGTTTTGCTTGTTAGCTCTTAAAGTCCGGGGGCGTTAGCATTAGCGTACAGGAAATGGATCCAGGATGTAATGGACGGCGGTCTCACCGGGGTGGCATTCGGGGCAGCACTGTCCGTCACGTGGCACTGCCAGGATGCCAACGGGGCACGTAGGACAGGAGCGGTGGTAGCAGGTCACGTGACCGTCCCGGCACTGACATGTCTGACAGGGACCCTCACTCACGCTCTCCAGGTTCTGGAACACGAGGAGCACGCACACCAATACACACACACACACACACACACACAAAATCGTCTCCTCAAATGCTTTACTCGTTGTCTCCGCCCACCACCAACAAAATTCACATGGTTTTTGGAAATGTATACATAAAGTCAACATTTTTGTTTTATTGATACATAATGTATATCAAATTCTTTGCAGCGTCACTTACAGCAAGGCGACGGAAGTTGGTCGCGTTGGCTCTCTGTCCCTGAAGGATGCGAGAATAATTAGCGCAGGCTAGGGACCAAGTCTTCCTCTTTTTCAAACATCGCAACCTGTCGTTTTAAGACTCCCTACCTGTGTCTCTGGGAGCGTGTACGCACAGGTGTTGACTGCTGGCTTGCACTCAGGACAACACTTCCCACTTAAATACACCAGCTCTTCTCCCTGGCACATAGCAGGAATTCTCATTAATGTCCACTCAGCTTGAAAGCCTGCCCAGGAAATGACTGAAATATTCCAGCACGTCCCGGACAACTCGTGTTACACCCAGAATGCCACATGCCACCTATTTCTTTCGTTCTCGCTTTCTTTGCCTTTTTTCATGTTGTATTTCCATTTTTTTAAATAGACAAACTTCTATTCTCAAACTTCATTTGAGGCTAACTCAGTTACCTGTGTCTTTTGTGTGACATCATCATTTTGACCAGAGAGAGTGGACCTTTGAACATTGCAGGTGCAGGGTGAGGTGCCCATTACTTTCATCCCAGTAGAAATACAATCACTTTCACAACCATGGGCGGTAAATAGCATAGCTGGGATTTGAACCTAAGTTTTAGTGGCAGATTTTCACAAAATATATTCAAATACTTATTTGTCCAAAAAATACATTCAAATCACATTAGTTAAAGTCACAAAAAAAAAAACTGTCCTGAGAAATAACTACAAAAAGGCTTTTTTTAAAAGAAGCCAAAACATTCTTTGTTGATTTCATTTGATTTATTTCTGTACACCTTCATTCCAACATGGCATCAGAGACACACACACACACACCCATCAAACCCATTCTACACCATTCTACACCCCCCGCCTGGGACCCTCCCACCTGGGACCCCCCCGCCTGCACGGGTAAAACAGTGCCCCCAACCTTCCTCCAGGGGTACCGTACCTGCGCGCACTCCAATCTGGCACAGTTGGCGTGCTGGCACAGCACCTGGCCCCGCTCGCAAGTGCAGAACTCGCAGCCCGTGCCCTGCCACATGTCGCCATGGTAACGCACAGCACCATCGTACAAGCAGGTGCCTCGCGGGGAGACGCATTCTGCACAACACTGACCCGGACGCTGCACCTTCGTCTGGCCCTTGGAGCACACGTAAAATCGATTATTAAGCTTTAGAAATGTCTCACTACAATGCTATTGTATTACAGTCTCTGCATATAGGTATAAAGAATCAGTTAGTCTTACAAACAGAGAGCTATATGAGATATATTTAATTACAAAAAATTAAAACATTTCCTCTGCAAAACATTAATCATTCAAACTACTGACGTGCGGTGTACTCTTGCATCACCGCAACTGACTTTGACCCACGTTTCACTTTTCACTTTTCAAATCGCCTTTTTTTTATTGTTCTTCAAGGACAGCGTTCATAATCACAAATAAAACTCAAACTATTACTGTTTTCCTGAAAGCACCTGAATCAAGTCGCTGACAGGACCGGTGCTCCTCAGATCCTGTCAGCCTGCCGTTATTGTGCGTGACATGAAATGTTGTTTGTAACGGGTTATAGCTGACCTTGTCGCAGTGGAGTGGGGGACATTTTTCCGTGTGACACCGTGTCTGACCGCGCTCACATACACAAGTTGTACAGCTGTTTTTCTGCCACTGCTGGCCGTCCTAGGAACACAACACACAGACACAAGGATCGTGGGACTCAAATTAAATTTGGTCTGAGATTATTTAAACCTGTACAAGTTCATTTTGCCCTAACAACCACATGGTATCTGACCCCCGCACCACACACACAAACACACTAGTTCAGAGGAAACCCAACCTGGCTCAATAGATTTCTGCCCTCCTGTCATCTACATTCACATTTCTTCAGACGTGTTATCGGAGACGAGATCCAGTGTGCAATGGACTTCCATTATTTATCTCACTCATTGTCCTTATAACATAATTATGTTGATTCCTTCTGACATCAAAATAACAATAAATAATAATTTATTAATATTTTGTCACGGAATGCTCCGCCCCCCACAAGTCACGTGGTACAGCCGGCCGCATGCAGTGCGATTCGCATGTGTACTGTTTTGTAACCACGCCCTTAATGTTACGTGCTAGTTTGTCTATTTAAACCCCTGTCCGTGTGTGCATCCTCGTTGGTCATTTTAGCTATGTAGCATAACTAGCTGTGTCGCTACTTATGTGTTAAAGTCGATCTAACATCGCCGTAGCCGTAACGTTAGTCTGTGTACTCACCATTAATATATGTGTTCTTCGTTCAATCTTAATGTGTAATCATGTTCACCGTAATGTCTTATGTGAGTGCCACCTGTTGTCTGCGTTTAATGTTAATAAACATCATTCACCGTCGAGAGTCCTACCCCGCACCCTGTGGCACTCGGGCCAACAAGCGTTACACATTTATTATAATTATATTTATTATTATAATTATATAAGCCTGAGACCCTATGCCTTTTTGATGTAATTCATGAATGATGGCTCATAAATTCAGGTATTTCATCTTAGGCATAAGTGGAAAAATAACATACAGCTTTAAGAAGATGGGGACAACTCAACCTAAATATTAAACTACTGAAAATAAAAGTTTCACACCCTAGATTTTGGCCATCTACAGGTGGACAGTTTATGTTTAGAACATAAAAGTCCTCCCTAGAATTGAGTTCTAGCTGCCTGGACTTGCTAATTAGCTCAAGCTAGTCAGTCAAATTAATTAGTGAAATCAACTTGGGGGGATATAATACAGTAGGGCGGGCGGTGAAAATAAGGGGTGAAAAGAGACAGTGCAGTGAGTTGAGGAAAAAGCGGGTCTCACGCAATCTGCTTGCGCACTATGAAAGCGCTCCTGGGACGCTGAGGAGAAACCGCTGCCACAGCAGCACGTTTTCCCTCCCTGTCCTTAGATACCACCCCCCCTGTTTCCTCTCCCAGGAACCCCACCCACGACTCACAACCCCCCCCCCCCCACCACCACCACCACCACCAAACCATCATGCCTACCTCATACTCCTCACCGGCTGCTATGCAAGGCTTAGAGACGCACTGGGGGCAGCATCGTGCCGGTCGGATCACCAAATGTTCATTCTGCGGCAGACACACACAACCGTAACCCGGTGCAAAACGCAAGCGCCTCTTGGAACAGACCGTAAACGTGGTGATGGGTGACAAACAGCGAAGCATGTCTATAGTCATCAGAATACATTAGGTTACAGGCAAACGACAGATTAGCGGATAGCAAAAAACGACGTGATGTGAAACGCGCATCAGAAAAGCGACGCCAGCGGATGTGAAGCCGTTCGAGGCGCTGTGCTGACCGGCTCGCACGTGATGGGCTGACACTCCGCGGCCGAGCACTGGGCGTGTCCATCCTGGCACTCGCACTTCATGCACGGACTGGGACTCCACTCTTCCCCGTCCCTGTGCTCTTCTCCTTCCCAGGTGCACGGAACTGCGGAGACGACATGAGTTAGTCTGTGTGTGTGTGTGTGTGTGTGTGTGAGAGAGAGAGAGAGAGAGAGGAAAACGACAGGATGGTTTTTATGCACTTTTTACATTAAATTCCACATCTTTCGAAAAATGAATTCGCACACACGTCGTCACTACTTGGCCAAGTGTTAATCCCTCCACATATTTTTTATGAATTCACATTAGGTTGTCTTTAACGAACAGTGTTATATGACTGCGATGAAAACGAACCATCGTGGACGTCGGGAGAGAATTCGTTCCGCAGGGCATACACACGCCGGCAATCCCCATTACGGGGAGGTTAAAGTCTTCCGACGATGAAGTGGCTGGCAGAGCAGACGGGGGAAGGTACGGACACCTCCACAAGTCATTTCTGCATCTTCCGATTTTTCCCAACCACCTGTCTCGTTTCTCTTCTCAGAGAGCTCACACTCTTACAGTTCTTCTTCCTTTCCTTTCATCGCTGCTGTATTACCTTTCAATATCACCACTGCACGTAACACTTTCTAAAACTGCTGTCGCACTGGGAAACCTGACATCGAAATGTTTTAAGTTCCGTTAATGATGAAAACGAAAACTCAGTTGTAAAGTCGGTAAACGCCGCCCGCTGCGATACGTGGGCCAAGGACCTCTTTACACAGGGTCGGGCTTAAGCTTGAGAGTAGTCATAAAGCTAAATGACAGTTCTCCAAAGAATAAGCTGTCCCACTGTCCGTTTCTACGCTGTCCTTTGTGAGGTGCTCATCACGCGTTCCCCTGTAGACAGCTTGGAGCTGCGCGAACACCGAACACGGAGCGGAGCGGTCCCCCCTCGGGACGCGAGAAAAACAAAAACTAAACCCTGAGAGGACTAAAGCCACAAGCACGGGGAGACATCGCGCTCTCGGCGTGGCAAATCCTGGTGATAAACGCATTTATTATAAAACTGCTGAGATGTTCAATGGGGAGTGGGGAAAACGCAGAGTTTCAGAGTTAACAGAATATTTATGCACAAGAGTTCTCTGGAACGGGTGTAGGATTACATGTATGGGTGATAAATAAAAAACCTGCTCAGGCGTAGAGGGCTACAGATGTAAAATATGTCAAAGTACTACTGCGAAAATGTGATGTCAAGCAGAGCGCGGTGGGTCTGCCTTGGAAATGGTGTAAGAGTCCCTCGGGCACCGTCCACATAGCGAACCTGTGTGTTCAAACACGGCCATGCATGTTCAGGGCGAATTCACTGAGCGTCGGCCTTCAAAATGCAGCAGTGAACAGTGTTTAGATTTAGAGTGATATTGCTAGTCTGCTGGGATGCAGGAGGTCTCCATTATGTAACATGGTCATGGATGTGGTGGATTAGCCTGTTTCCTGGTGAACGGAAACTAGTGGGACCTACATAGCTTTATGAGATTACACTAAGCACTACATTTCATTCACTGTTGTTAATTGGCGTTTGTTTGGTGAAGCTTTACACACAACCACTCTACACACTCTTGAGATCTTGAAAAATAACCATTCCAAAGGCCTTATTATAAACAAAGGATTTTTTTAGCTTTCAGTACACCAATACTACACAAACAGTAACATGACCCATGATTAGTCACTTCGGTGTGGGCGTGCAAGGGCACAGTTGTGCCTGCGTTACCTCCATTTCTGCCACACTTAGGACAGCACTCTCCGGCTGGGATGTAGGGGCTCTGGCCTCTCCCACAGCTGAGGGAAGGACAGGCAGGAGGGCCACAGGTCACTTTCCCCAGAGAGCACGTACACACAGAGCACTCGGACTCGCTCCACTGGCTGTCATGCTGGAATGAAAGAGAGGAAGACAGGGCGACAGAGCGAGAGGTCATGAGGCTGGGGGATGGTCTCCGGATGGTCGCGCCGCAGGAAGGTGTCATCAGCATCACCGGCTAGCAAATGCTTCAGCCGCCGCAGCTAAATTAAGCTTCACGATTCGCTGTCAGAATCACCGCATGACAGAGACCGTTTATTTGAACCATCTCCATAGCTCAGCGCCGCTTGAAAGGTTTTTGGGCTCTAGGAACGTTTATTACAGGATTAGGCCCCTCAGCCAATGCACGCAGCTTTTCCTAAGCAACTGCCACTCGAGTTGGAAGCCTACACTTCCAGAATCTTAAACAGAGAGCAGAGTGGCTCATTAGGGGGACGGCTTGGACAGACGAGAGGTTCGCTCTGTCGGGGAAGAGCGGGATGCTAACAAGAAAGCACTTGTGTGTCGGCTGGGGGAATCAGCCGCTCAGCACTCCACCAGAAGCATAGAGGCCTGCCTCTGGCGTCCTTCATTTGGGCCCTGGCCATGGGGTGTCACTTACCCCATACACTGCTCCGTGGCGCTGGCAGGAGCCGGCCGACTGTGGGAAACATTCTGGGCAGCACTTTTTGGGAGGGATTCTCAAGCGTTCGCCCTGGGAACACATCCAGAGAGCCACGGTTAACATGCCAGCATTAGCAACAGTGGAAGTACCAGTTGTCAAAATATAAGCTATTGAAGAATAAGCAACAGCAGGCTGCCAGACAGATAACATAAAGACTTTCGAGAGGTTCCTAGAAGGATAATGAGGAATAATTAAAGATTGATAATGCAAGGGAAGGCCTCTGCTTTGGTAAGCACCACAGGATGTATCCTACTAAGGTTTAAATCCAAGTCAATGGAACGCCTGCCAGAAGCATCAATTGCGGACTTTGCGGAGATTTTACTGGATCATATACCAAGGGAAAGAACAAATATGGAAAACAAATGTGTTGTTTTCGTCTAAGCGAGAGTGGCAGAGAACTACAATGAGCCCGCAGCGTGTTCCTTAAAGAGACAATGACAGCATGTACAGCCTTCTGCGTTCCTTCCTCTTCTCCGTTATTCATTCTTAAACAGTGCTGTCAGGATAATCCAGCCATCTATTAACTTATCTTTCAGACTCATTCACTCAGAGATCTATCCATGTGCTCACTCAGCCATTGCTTAATTCTTCGGCCCATCCTTCAAACCACTAAATCTATCTGGCACTTGACTTTTAACTCAGCAAAACTTACCCTCTGAAAGTCACACTGGGGATTTTGGCACTGGGTAGCTTTGCAGATGACAATGTCACCGTGGCATGTGCAGTCTTGACAAGTGTCTGGTTTCCATGATGTATGGTTCTGGAACACATCAAAAGGACATACGTTCGAAAATAGCATTACTTCAGATAAGATACATCAAATATATACACTGTGAATTTGTTGCATGAAATTGCAATTCATGGAGTGAACACTGCCAGCTGCTAACACTTATTATCATCTATTAAACACATTCCAGTGTTTATAAGATGAACTAAAAGGTAGACATTATTATTCCCTGAAGAAGACCAAAAATAAATGATACAGGATATGTGCTTGGCTTGACATTCTTACCACTTTAGATAATAACTTTGTTAATTCCCTACAGCAGGAACACCCTTGGAAATTCTTGTCATAAATACATCAGCTGTGTTCAGTGTAGACAGAAAAATTGTCCTGCATGTAACCTATGACATTCCTACTGTAGAGAACATGTTAAAGTATCTGTAGACAAGACTTAGGTCAGCTATCTGTACCTTGCCAAAGCTTATCTGATAACCAGAAATGCAAAAGTGAGAAGGTGTTTCCTGGAGGTCTGTGACCTTTTCACCTCCAAAACCCTGCCCAGACAAAGAGCTATTACAGCTGTTAAGTCCTAGCAAAAAGACAAAGATTACAGAAAATAGTGCAGACCACATCCAAGAATCCAGAAGGACTTTGAGGATTACAAAAATAAGGAAACATTTGAATTAGGAATTATAAGACCTTACAAAAAAGGCTTAGTTTGTTTTTTTGCATCCAGGTTAATGATCTTCAATGACTAGCAACACCATTCATATGGAAACTAAAAAGTTTCTCATATGGAAATTAATACTAAATTTCGCACAGTCTGCTTTGGTAGTGACAGTATTTGAATGATCCGTATAAGCAAATGCAATATGGACACCAAAATTTCATAGACATAGATACCAAGAAATATGACAACCGAAGACCCCAGAGACTATGACACAAGCACCAGGTTATTTGCAGTTTATCTGACAATTAAGGTAAATGCAACACCTTGTATAATCTCTTACTGACCATAAACCTATAACCTCTTACTTACCATAAATCCTTTCTGCTTAAATTTCAGATGACAAATCAGTGGCAGTTAGTCTCAAAAGACATTCTAAGAATGTGTCGATAGTTTGCATGTTCTGGCATGGCACCTGAAGCAGAACTGCAGGCCCAGATATGTTGATGGTCATAGAGCATTTTGATATTGCCAGACTACCCTGTAGGATTGTTTACATACATATTAGAAACCTGTCCAGGGGCACAGCGCAGAGGCTCAAGCATTAGACATAATCCAGGGTGGAGGAAACCCAGGAATGCATCTCATTTGAATGCAACTTAGTTGAATGCGTCTTATTTGAAAGGGATCAGAATCTGTGCCACACATCTTCTGCAACTTTAATGGTGAAGGGGAAGACGGTAAAACCTCGCTGCACTGGGGAACGCTGCACGTCCAGAAGGCATCTGGAAAAGAGCCGCAGTATTAGCGAACAGCTGGGAGACCCTCCTTTTGCTTTGCATCACAACCATATAAGATTACAAACATATATTAACTTTACAAAATCAGATGTTGATGCTGGCTTCACCAAAGAATACATTGCCTAATAACACCTTCCACAGTCCTAATCTTAATTAGAATAAATGGAACCATGACCTCCAAAAGTTGCCATTCTCCTGTGACCTGAGCAGAGGAATTAGAACAACGGAGCATGCAGAATACTCTTGCATCAGTGCATTGTTTCTGTCTCCGTTGTCTGCAGCCGGCACACACTTGTTTCCTGACATTGATTTTTCTGTTGCGCTGCAGCTTAAATAAATAAGAAGCCTGCCACCATAGTGGATGAATTTTTAATAACTACTTCTCTTATGACATGCTTATCTGGCAACCCCATAGTTCTTTGAGTGTGCCACACACACACACACACACACACACACACACACACACTATAGCCACACGCTAATGGGAGGAATCTCACAGACAGGAAAATGCGAGCGCACCATGTCATATGTATATGTGAAAGAGGTGTGACAGCGGCTCTACGTGGTATGCAATCGTGAACTCAAACATGATTTCTTCTCAACGCATCGCTATTTTGGTATTGTTAAAAATAACAAGTGCATTTGAATTTATAAGCCATAGGTTTCTAAACATATATAGTAACAAATGGCGCTTTTATCATGCGCTGGGTCCCACTGGAGATCCCCCCCATCAATCTGTGCCTTCACTACTGCCTATTTTGAGAAACGTGGCACACACTCCTCAAGAGGAGCTTAAGAGAAGCGCGGCCACACATCAGGCTCACGTGGTCGGACTGATTTCAAGACCTTTGACCCGACCGCAGTTCAAGGGAGTCGAAGTGACCTGCCATGGAGCTGTCACAAACCGCTTTAGTATTTGTTGTTGTTTTATATTTGCTGTTATTTAGTATTTGTTGCTAGCGTGTCTGGTACCACGACACGTGTTTTACACATTCTCTCCCTGCCTCTGTCAGTCTATATAATAAAATATTTTCCATTTCCTCTTACCTGTCTGAAAATTGTTATTCTTCTGTCTCCCCAAATATACACACACACAGCTGTCTGTTTATTAAGTATATACTTGTAGCTGTACCTATATGTTGCTAATTGTTTTTTCGATCTTTTGTATATAAGTAGAAATTAACTGACTGATGAAAACTTCATCTTCTTCTTCTTCATTTGTCTACAGCTGTCATGCCTCTTACCTTGAGTTTATGCTATATTTGCACAAGTGTTTACAAGTGCACTTACATAAACATATAAATGTATATTAAGACCATCCAGCTATCCTGCCCTTTGGTCTTTCCTGAAACAGGCCAATTCTGGTTGACATAGTGTACACAGAGTGCATGACTCCACTACAGCTAGTACAGGGGATCATTACGACGTAGATTCATTGTAAAAATGCAGGGCAACCTATTAAGTATAAGTATAGAGTAGTTTTACTAATAAAGTGACCACCTAGTGCAGTTATTCAAAGCATCCCAGGACTTGGCAGATCTGGGTGTACCTTGTTTTAGGCATGTGACGGTGTCCAAGCACCACTATGGACACAAACAAAGTGATTTGGGGTTAGTCACTTTATTGTAATGCAGCTGACATTGGAGCTAATGCAGTCATTGTGAACAGACACTACCATGCCATATGTATTCTGGGGATGTTCCTGAATATCTGTACTGTCTACTGGGAGCATCTCTGATGAATCATTTTGGGAGTGAGAGTGACGTTTTTGGTTGAAATATAAGGTAAAGTTCAGATCCACACCACTGATTACAGAGAAATAGCTTAGTCACTACATGGAGAATGTTGCATTATATCTGTGCTGCTAGACAGCCCTATAGCAGCTGCAATGTACTCCACAGGACAGACACAGCTGGTATGAGAAATACTTATAGTCAAGCCTGCAAGTATTCTATGTTTACACTGGAAATTTACAATAAAACACTAACAACTTACATGCCGTTCTGCTTTTGTCGTTTTAAAATCCTATTAGGAAAACACTGGAGAGTCAGTCACGAAGCAATCGGAAGGTAATTGAACTGAAATCCAGCTGACCTCGATTTGTGCAGAAACCAGGCTGCCAAAACCCAAACTGTTCCTCGGGCTAATTCAATTAAGGTCTGTGCTGCACTGTGTCCCTAGCCAATCTGGTCCACTAAAACATCGGTTAATAGCCTTAGTCAAAACTATGGTGACCTACAGTACCTTCTGAGAGGCCTAAACCACTTTCAACGCATGGTACAAGGCGTAAATCAGTCTTATTAGCTGTGAATAAAAATGAAAAGTGTCTAATGCATATGCCATGTCTATAGGCTATTCGCAGGTGAAAAAGAACTCATCAACAAACTTTTGTACTCCTTGGAATGAAACATTAGATTTTCTGTCCGCTGCAAATAGCTTTCCAAGAACCAGCTGAGCAGTCAAAGGCTCAGTGACCTTTGGGCTCCTCGATTGAGGGGAACTTCCTATATGGTTCAACCCAATATAGATGTAAATTAAAAGTAAAGTGATGCACTGCACTTTTACCTCATAGTCACCGCTTTCATTTTAGATCCACAGTCCGAACAACAAACATGTTCACTACTCAATTACGCACGAGCTGCTCTGGAAATAGATTGGTTTCTTGCACTTCATTTATAGTTCAGCTGTGCCTCGTCGCACATGTCAAGAAATGTTGCTTTCTTCCAAAATCGGACTTAACATACACGCCGTCGTAGCCTGAACGGTTCTCGCTGACCTTCTAACAGCGCGTGCTGTAAGCGCATCGGAGGCGTCTGTCACCGCGCTTTAGCGAATCGCGCGCCGTCGAAAACAACAGCTCTGCCGCATAAATCTGGAGTGAAATACATTATAATGTATTCGGTGCTTGCGCTTTAATTTGCTTTCTCCTCAACTTCTTCGCAACACCAGCCTAGCGTGATTATATGCTAATTTCTTGCAAGGCAAGCGGTGGAGCTAACAGGCTGCGGACAGCTGAAGGACGTGCAAGCGCGTCGCGGTGGCGACATCTTCACACGGTTACAACTTGTTGGGGGTGGGGTATTAAAACAGGAGAACATTACCGTAGACTTGCAGGAGATTTAGACCATTTTGTGTTCATAAGATACTGGGGAGTGTCTAGTCATCAGTAGAGAAACTGAATGTTTTCGAACTGAAGAGCACATATGGTAATTATTGCACGCTGCATTAACACAGTGTTATCAGTTGACCAACTGACCAAACTGTGGCTTTGTGGATGTGGTAGCTCAGTGGTTAAGGTAATAGACTACTTATCAGAAGGCCCACTACTGTCAAGGAGCCCCTGAACAAGGCAACCTTAAATTGTGTTTGGTTGGAAATATAAGTTGCTTTGGATAAAAGATTTGGCTCAATGCTGTAAAATATAAATAAATAATTAGAATGAAGGGTCTTAATTTTATTTGCTCAGGCCAAAACCCAGGATGTTGGGGATCCCCCAGGATAGCGGGATTTTACAGATTTGTTTTCCAAACCATGTATTTGGCCCACCTGCAACAACTGAAGGTTGACATTACTCTGAATGCCCCATTTGTATCTGTTGGAACTGTATGATTTATTCTAAATAAACTCAAAGAAAAGTAGATCTGGTCCGCCACATTAAAAGTTCTCTTACAACCTATATGCACCAAGCCTCCTCCTGATGTTCCATCGTCAGCTGTGCAGGCGTCCTGTTCTAACGTAGAGGTATCAAATCAGTCAGTATCATACTGTGGTTTTAGTGTGCTCTGTGAGACGGACGTTTGTCTCGACTGCCTAGGTGATTGAGGTGGGCCCTCATGGATGAGCTTGGTCATGGATTTTGGCACCCCTGTAAAATGAATGCAAATGAAATGGTCTCACTCTTTTAAGGCAACATTTTCCAGCACTCTATCTACATTAAACCAAAGCACATCCTTGGGAGATTTCCACTGTAAATGTCTTGGAAGCCAACCGGAGAGCTTTAATCATAACTGAATTGTAGTGTTTCCTCTGCTCCCAGAACACCTGTCTGAACTCATCATCTAATTCCCAAGCCCTTTGTGAGGTTAAACGAGGGTGCTGAGGTGGTAAAGCTGAATGATAGACACTGCAGGAGTGCTTCAGACTCAGACCCTGGCTATCAAATATAGAAGCAAAACAATGTTAGCATAAACTTTTCAAATTGCTGCCCTTGACCTCCATTGCCACGTAGTATATCTACAAGGCTGCAGTCATCTGTGACAAAGACTGAGCCGTGTGGGAAGTGAAGAGCGACAGGAGAAGAAGAGGCAACAGAACGAGGTAGAGAACCCGGATGAAAAAAGGTTACAATGCCTGAAGGAATTAAATGAATTCCTTACCATTCATTTTTAAAAATAAATAAAATAAATTGTCTGTTCGGAAAGCTGCAAAGCTCACTGATTATTGCAAAGATACATAACCAACGCAGATTGCCTGGGCAACAATTTGCCTTCTGTTTCATCGCTATAATGAACATGAACTACACAGTGAACAGTGAAGAAAAAGTCCACACCCAAATCTTATCTATTTAAGTGTAGAGTTGTTAATATTCCTGCCGCATGCCACTGCTCAACCATTAATCTCTTTGTCAGAGGAAAAACAACAAACTCTTCTCACTTGCAACATGCTTGGACTCCAGAACTTTGGTCACTAATGCAAGAAGGAGCTGGAGGTGTTTCAACAGCTGTAGCAGTGCAAACTTGCACATGTGTATGGGCTTTGAATACCAAATCAGAGCCATAAGAACGCTGGCAGGTAAACAACAATAGCTTGCCTCTGTGTGCACAATACAAATGAATTATTCACTCACCAAAAAAACTGAGAGGGAGAGCCCCCCCACCTTATTTATATTTAAAGCTCAGTTGTTGGGTGGGTACTCTAGGCAATTCTATCTTGGTAACCTGTGGTTGCTCCTTGTAGGCCATTAACCACCAGATTCATATGGATACAAAAAAGTGGAGGGCATTGAATTATTCAAAACAAGATGCTTTGCCTGTGGCAGTTCTTGGGGTCGGTAGTGCCAGCTGTCTCCCGGTTTGACAATGTGGAAGTAAATGCCATAACTCGGGGCCACAGCTGCCGCAAGTGAACAGTTGCTATCACTTAAGGATGACTACAATGTGGAGTTTGTAACTGTTTAACGTCTGCCTGAGTTACGCTCCATGAAACCCAAGTATGTGCCTGTAGATTATTGAAATGCTATGGTAAATTTGGCCAAGTTGTCTTAAAGAAGCTATGTCTACTCTATTTACAATCAAGATATTCCTGTACCTGCTCTACATATAGTTACTGTAACTTGTTATTATATTCTGGTAAAAGCAGAAGAAGGAAAAAATTGTTTGTTCTAGAAGCAGGCTAAATGGGCAGATCAGACAGGGCACAATTACCAAAAAAACAGCTTCACCAAATGACCGTCATGGACCTGCATGCTTCCGCCTGGGTTCCCACACGTATGGATTACACTCCTCACCCTGATCTCGACAGCTTCAGAACATCCGAGGCCAGCAGGAACCCAGCGCAGGAAGCAGGCCGCTGATGTTGCGGCTGCACCCAGCCGGGCGGAACCTCCAGCTCCCCCTGCTGGTTCCCTTCTGCCTGCAGCAATAGACAGTAGCTCTGTAGAGAGCCTGATAGTGCCCTTGCAGATCTGAGAGGAGAGGAGGGAGTGCTCGACATTTTATGCTGAAGGCCCTGTCCAACGGGATTATACACACACGCTTGGGACGGAGAGACAGGGTTTCAGGTTCCCGTTTTCTGTTCATGGCATCCCGTGGAAAAAAAAAAAAAAAAGCAAGCGAGACTTGTAACTACTTTACTCTGCCTAAGGGGTTCCACTAAGGTCTTTTCAGTCTAAGACTGGATTTAGGTTGTGTCTGGAAAACTGGTCTGTAGGCTCCTGTAGTTGTGTCTGTGAGGCTCAGAACAGAATGGCAATGGTACAGGCTTGGGTTCAGACTTTTTAAGTCTATATAAATGTAAGACATCATTTTTAAATTATCTTTTTCATCCTTAAAATATTGTATGGCTTTCCACACTGTGACGAGCACTAACATTAACATGCGTATCAGTCTGGACTGATTTGACCTTAATGTCCCCTTATCTTTCAAATTCTCTTATAAAGAAAACTAAACAAGCACCGACTAGAACCTTTTCACCTCTAAAAATTGATTTTTTTCCCCCTTCTCCATATTCTCCATATTCATGTTGTGGTAACTTTTTCAAGTCTCTGCTCTTCCTTCTCTGTAGAAGCTCTTTATCCTCTTGACATCCCTATCTGGAGGTTTAGGATTACAGTCAAATCACATCTTTTATGCACTTGATACTGCAAAGGAAACACACCTTCTCCACACTTCAGAGTGGGTTAGCACAATGTGACCAGCGACTGATCTGACTTTACAAGCGTCGAGCCGTGTAATGCCAATAATTGAGGGAACATGCTTGACGAGGCTTATATGTGTTTGTGTGTGTGTGTGTGTGTGTGTGTGTGTACAAGCCTCAAGGGCCCAGAGAATCCAGGTATGCAATTATGACTGAATTTTCTCTAGGCTGTTCGGAAGCTGTGACCTGTAAACCAGCCCATGCAATCATAAGTTGTGATCTTCTGACGGACTCTGGTTACTTGAAGTAGGAGGATGTGAATAGAGTTATCTTCTGAATGCATAACTCTTGAAAATTATGGCCCAGATAGAGGTGCTGGCTTTCTGGAAGCTGTGTAAATCTTTAGAAGTTGTGCTTTCTCTTTAACCCATTTCCAGGATGCTCTGGACTCTGAAATATACATAACTCCTGGGCCAAATGAATTCTGGCGCATGCTGTGGGCATTAATGAAGGATCCTGAATCAGTCATTATGAAATATTAACAGGAAGGGTGTGAAACTTTCTCCCACTGAAACAGGCTGCCAAGCCACACATTAAAATTGCTCATTTACTCACCGAGTTCTGAATACACTGATTCTGTAGGATCTACACTAGTGCAGAGAACTTCCTCTAAGAAACATCCAAATTCACAAGCTCACATACACATGTGGGTGGTATGAAACATTTTAAATACATTTTTAATACAAAAACACTGCACGTATCCTAATCATATCCCCCCCCATGTCATTCTGAACAAGCTTCTGTTCAGATCAGGTACTCGCAACAAGACAGGTAAATGACTATGGAAAATGGAGTTGGGTGACACCAGTGGTTTTTCTCCAATTTGTGACACAGAATAGCTGGGTAATGACGGTGCGACAGACAAGGCCAGACAGCGCTTACAGGACCCGACTGGCTCAGAACGGCCCGTAATTTCCTCTCTATTACGGCTCATTACCCTGCAAGTACACGGCCTTGCAGATACGGTGCCATTTGAAGCCAACCAATTTGTCTGTTTTGGAGATAGGACACAGGAGACCGTGTGACTTGCAAGCTTTTGCGATTTAGAGCACACTGGACCTGGCCACTGGGGAACTCAAAGCACAGAGGGTGTCAGAGCAGCACCTGTTTCTGCCCCCAAAAATCCCAGATCCAGGGAGTTATTCTGTTCCTCGCAAAACTTTATCCAACTTTACCCGACATTATTTCCTGCGCTACAAAGAGGGAGCCATAGTTTCATCAACAGTTTCAGTCACTTGCATCAGATGGACGGGGCAGCTTTCAAACACCTCCTCCCCACATTCCTAAACACGTCTACCTCGGACGGATACATACCTAAAACACCACTGAAGCCACGCCCCAAATCAAATATAACATTGAATTGCATACTCTCCAGCAGAAGGATTTTCATGTATTTTACTCATCAGTCCACCGACTCCTGTGTTTTAAATACGGCATTTCCAACATGCCTTGGATGGCTAAAGCACGTGTCGCACTGTATTTAATTCAGTACCGTCCATATTTAGTAAGGGCTCTGATGCTCTCACAAGTGCCCAAGGTGTAGATTATTATTGGCGTTCTGGTTTTAAAGGCATCAGAATAACAGCTGCTGCTGGCGCCACGCAGAAAATGTGTTGTCTATTTTAACGTTGTTGTAACTGTATATTATGGGAAAATAATACCAAGCGAATATGACCTGAGTCATTCAATATGTGCGCGCGCACACATACATTTGCACATTTCCCCACTCTTACACACGCATGCACACACACCCACACACACAGACTTGCACTGTGCATATTATTACTCACACACATTTTTCCAGGTAACTATTACTACAGTGCAGTAGTGCTAATAAATATTTTAGTTTTTCAAATAAAAATGTCTACCATGTTTGAGGGTTCATGATCCACAATGAACAGAGACAGTCAATCCTCAGAAAGGAAGTGAAACAGGTACACACACATGCACACGCCCACCACAAACACACAATTTGACTAACAAAAGCTGATTTTCTCGCAACAATGGGAGCGTTCCTTTCATTGATTAGCATGCACTTGTGCTAAGCAGGGCTCTGTCTGACTGTAATTTTGCTGCAGTCTTTATGGACTAGCCTATATTTGAGTAGCAAACATGATCCACCTAGTGAGCTATTTGTGACCTCATAAAGAGAACAGGCTGGCTTAAATAACCGTTGCTTTATTTAAATAAATAAATAAATAAATAAACATTTAAAAAGACTGTCTCCATAGCATCGTGGTACGGAGTGTTTGAATACAGTTTGCAAATGTGTCAATATCCTGTAGAAATTTCTTCACAGATTTTGTATTGTTTCATTTACAATTTCATGATGTAAAGTAAGGATAGACACTCTCACAAGGGAGATCAAACTTGCTAGCAATAGTGCATTGGCAGTAAGAACCTGTTCTTTACTTTAGATTTTCAGTTAGTCTAGAATGCTTTATTCTTTCCTTTACTCCCTATTTAGAGAACGTACTCCAAGGATCTCTATACGTGCAAAGGAGAGCTCCTGTCACGTCCTTCAGAACAAAGCAAGACCATCTGACAGTGAGATTTTTAGGTTTATGCTGAACTATTTTACATCAGCTGTGAGACTCAAGGGGGAAAGCACAGCTCAGAGGGAGAGACGGAGAACAGAGAAGAGGCAAGTCAGAGATGGCACGGGCTAACTCTGATAAACATCTCCTAGTCTGCTCTTCCCTGAGGCAGGTTTCACTGTGAGTCAGGTGCTTAAAGCATTCCTGAAGAGGACACATTAGCCATGCTGAAAATGTAAACTTCAGATATAGGGGGTTGGAGCTGAGCATGCAGCTGTATATTATTAATATCTCAGACAACAGGAATCGATACTCGTAGCCTCAAGAAGAAATCAAGCGTTTTTCCCTACCAAATGAGTATTACTATACAAACTAAGCGTTGCAGCTAGATTTTCAGTACATTTTTCCCGCATTATATATTCCCAGTATTTTATGATTTTGTTTAACCTGAAACCGACCTTTATTTATCTTCTCCACTTTAAAATGCATTCATGTTGGTTTTAGCCTTTGTACAGTATAGTACATTTTCAGTGTGAATGATTACATTCAGCGGCATTCCCACACATTCCACTGAAGTGTAATACATAAGACTTGTAGTAACACATACATTACATATTATATAATCGTGATATTTCGCCTTGTCCCTAAGCCCACACAACCAGAACAGACGGTGGCATATTTTCCATCTTATTTTCGTTTCTTCTTCTCCTAAAGTAAACAGTATGTAAGAATCCCTGAGGCCTACTCATACACAAACATACTCCCACAGTGTGTCAGAGTGGTAGAAACCAATCTTTCTTCTTCTCCGTATTTTGCATCAAATCCCTAACCACACAGAATAACTTCTCAAGCCCTTGGCAACCAGGACTTCTGTTTGCATTAGGAGATGCATTTACATGTATATTGTTCAATCACCGTGGGCCTAGGCGGTTGACCTGGGCCCACCTCAATCACCTAGGCAGTCGAGACAAACGTCCGTCTCACAGAGCGCACTAAAACCACAGTATGACACTGACTGATTTGATACCTCTATGTTAGAACAGGACGCCTGCACAGCTGACGATGGAACATCAGGAGGAGGCTTGGTGCATATAGGTTGTAAAAGAACTTTTAATGTGGCGGACCAGATCTACTTTTCTTTGAGTTTATTTAGAATAAAACATACAGTTCCAACAGATACAAATGGGGCATTCAGAGTAATGTCAACCTTAAGTTTAAGTCATAAACCCATTAAAGCTGAGTTAAGTGTCTAAATACATTAACGCATTGTCTCACAGTCAGTATATGAAAATATGTGACTGGTTCAAACCAGTTTATACTTTATGGTCACAGATGAACAAGATGACTACAGGTTTTTTTAATTTCATATCCCAAATTCAGTCAGACCTTGAGGGGAGACTTTGAAGTTGTTTTTTTGAACATCCCAGTGAAGCGCTAATAGCTCCGTTAAAGAGTCAGAATGCTTTTCAAGGACACTGACCTCCAGGTTATGTCCAGATATGGTGGGAGTGGTGGGGTACCTCCCTCCAGAGGAGGGGTTCTAAAGGAATGCGAGTCCCATGGGCTACCTCCCTGGTGTGGTTCCTCAAAGCTATCTTTAATTGCCCTGTTAGGGCAGAGGAGACTCCTGACACTCTCTCACTCACCCCCTCCCTTTGTAAGTGTATTCTGAGCTGCCTATCCAAACAAAGATGGAAGAAGTGAGCATGTTGGTGTAACAGAGCGCACAGGGAAGGCAGGGCCTTCACTCAGTCGCCTCTGCCTGTTTACGCTCGCTTTCAACTTCAAAAGTGATAGCAGCCAGCTCAGTTTAAGAAAGCCAAGGACAGGGAACTCTCATACACTCTCACAGATTCATCATTCTGGCCAATAAGTGTTCTCTGACAAACTATAGATGTATTATTAGTCTAATACAATCAGAGATAGCAGGTTTAAGACATTGATTCACATAGCTCAAGAGAATATTCACTGGGGCACCAGCCCTAGTAAATGCTACATTCAATAGCAAAACTCACGCACTCAATAAAACACATGCTCAGAACTTAATTTAACTGAAATGTTAAAACGATCATTTCGCTAGCGCAAATTCAACGGACTACTCTAGTAGGGAAAAATTCAAAACTGAATCCTGAGAAAGAAAAAGCCCACGATCCTGTGAACTTTCCAGGGCACAAGCTCCCTCTTGCCTAAGCTTCAGGAGGCCTGAACCACGACCCCGAGCTCGAGGGGTCGGGGGGAACGCAGCGGAGTGCAGCGGCACGTGTCGGCCCTGGCGCCAAAGATACCTGACGTGTGTCGCGCCATGCTCGGGCCCCCAGGTGTACACGGTACGATTGCGTAGGCTGCACTCCAGAAGACTCTGGGCGTCTTACCCAGCTCGATCGCACCAACCTGTTGCCAGCAAGCTCCTGGCAGCACTTCACAGTGCTAGCAGCCAAGACGGGGATACTGCCTCTCTAGGTTTCTTCTTCTTCTGCCTGTTTTTCTCCCCTTGGTCCCTCAAGTGCGTTACATACTTCAAGAAGCACTTTCGGCGACATCCCAGAGGAGAGGGGCTGGAGTGTATGTTTGTAATGTGATATGAGTTCCCTGCAGATGTTTCGTATTCATGCTGGGCCTGAAGAAGTGTGTATTGGTGGGCTAAACACAAGACAAACAGATGGCACATCGGATAAGCACCAATGCCCTGAAAAGGCCAAACCCTGGATGTCTCATGAAACACAAAGATATAAGGGATGTTTGAAAATAAGGTTGTTGGTGAGCATAAATGTGTCCTGATTTAAAGCCAAGTAAATGCTTATTAAATCAACAGTTATAAAAGCATGCAAGAACAAGAACATAAGCCAGAAATCAACACTGTAGTTGGAGTTTTTATTTAACAATGGAGCATCATTTATGAGTGTCACCCCAACTTTGCAAATAATATACCCTCTCCGCAAATTAGAACCATGCCTTCCTCAGCGGACACACGTCCCCCGATTTAATCGAACCAAAACACCGCCCCCAAGGCAAGCAAGACCCAATATCAGGCCTACTAAAAGTTTGTTTCGGGTTACAAAAGCATTGAGCAGGTCTGATGAGATGAGAAATGACGCCCACACTGGTTCAAGCACTGCAGACAAACCGAAGGCAAAAGTATTTTCCCCGCATTTCAAATTACATGTACAGCATCTGCACTTGCCATATCTTACAGGTCAATATTACAACAAAAAGGCTGCCATATAACAAAACTAATGCAATATTTCTGGTCATCGTAATGTTTATTAGACTCCTAGGAATCTTTAAGGTCTTTACAAGACACTGTTTTGTCTGTGCCTTACTATGTCTGTAAACCTGTACTCATAAAGTGGTCCTAAGAGGCTGTAAATGTCTTCTAGGTTATGGTACGCTCAATCATTAGTAGTAAGTGCAAGGTTTCCATTATCTAGCTCACAGTTTAATTAAATATGTTTTTGATAAAAGGAAAGCTGTGGTTCTGTTGAGTTTTACTTTGGCATCTACAATGTGTTTACTAAGCTATACCCGAGAGCACTAAGACCTACATATACCCAGTTCCAAATGCATCCAAATGTGTCATTTTGAACCGCCAGCCTGACCCTAGTCTAAGTATTCATACCCTCTAAAGCCATATAGGATGGAGAAGGGTGGCATCTACTCACAGCAATAAAAGACATCAAAGCCACATCAAAAATAGGGTCAGAGCTCAGTGATGCCTGAACCTCTTTCTTCATTTCCCCACAGGTCTTTTCACTATAAGCAGCCACCGGTGAGTGTAACTGACATTTAGAGTTCTGCAGGAAGATGAAAGCTTCTCTCACACAGTGAGGAGTCAAGGATCAAGACCCGAACTGCATTATGTGGCCGAGGGCACAGGTACAGCATCTCCGATTCGGCAAGGCTAGGCTCGCCCGTCCAGGAGTTCTGTGTCGCTTTGAACCTCGGAGAAAGGCAAGGAAGTACAGCCAAAGCAACGGGGCGGACGGAGGCAGCAGAGGGGGATTCTGGAACACGGTCAACTCCCTCCTAGGCTCCAACAATGGCATCTTTCACGCCAGCTAGTCAAACTCACCACGGGAGGACTCCACACATCACTCACCCCCAGCTTGCTCTTTGTGGGAGTTGCACTAAAGGTTTATGGTGACAGAAAAGCTTGCGGCCCCTCTTTGCACTTTGGGTCCACCCTGTCTTTGGCATTCTAAATTGCCCCCACCCCCCACCCCACCCTTGAAACCCTCTGAATGAACAAACGCCTGATTTACCCGATTTGACTAATTTGGAGGATGCGCTAATGTCGTGGCTGTTAATGCAATTCTGTGGAGGCAGTGCAATGAGAGCTACACTGAGAAATGTTCATTCTCATTTAGTTGTTCACCAATAGTGAATGAAAAAAAGTCAACAATATCTGCATGTTACTAGCGTGGGCTGCTCGGAAACCTTTTTGATGAGCAAATGTCACCTGACAAGTCTCTAGTTTTAATTCCCTTTTCTTTTTTAATTACTTTTCTCCTTATCTGTTCTTTACTTTTTGTGTATTATTGTGCAATTATATGCATGATTTACAATCATTTAGTGATCAAAAATATGATCCTGGATGTACCACTTAAAAAAAAATGACAAGACACAAGACAATGAATGTGCCTGATATTTTCCTTAGACAAAGATAAGTACCTGACACCATGCACTGGCCTCCCACCCACCATCTCAGGACACCATCTCAAGCCCACCTTGAGAATCACTAACTTCATTTAGGCACAAAGGCCATATCAGTGAGAGCCGTTAGAGGCAGACAAAGGTACTTGTCTCTGAAAGCCTGACATTGCAGGGCACTGGGAGAGATTCATGTGTCTTGTTTGTTCGCAGGCGTGACTCAGTGGGCAGACAATAAGGGACGAGGATCTCCGGGTGGGCACCACAATGAGTCACCTCCCTCCAACCCAACGCCCCCTCCCTCGCACGGCTCAAGGGGAGGTACTGGTGCTGGGTGAAGATATGATCACGTCTTTTCTAGTTAACTGCAGGTGGAACTCGGGTGCTGGAGAACCCTCCCCAAAAGGCAAAACGTGGGGACTTCAAACCCGAGGCTTACCCTGCAGTGCTCATTAATGCAGTGGTTTTGTGGTGTGTCTCTGGAGCAGGGGGCAGTCTGGGAGTTACACTCTATTGAGGCCTTCGGGCTTGAATCTGACGACTGACTCATGATGGTACTTAAAATGCTCGTGATTATTTTAAAAGAGGAGCAGTGGACTACAGGAACGGGAGCTTTTATAATAAAGCTGAATCTGTAACATCGACGATCAACAGAGAGCTAACTTTGAATGTGTCATTAGGGGAACCACATTGGTGATTAAGTTCCAGAGATGACTGAAGGATGTATGGACATGTGAAAGGAAAATCCCAGCGCAAACCTTGCTTGCTTGTTTGTCCTTGGCCATAAACATGCCTGAAAATGTCTTTCTTTTATTCAAAAATAAATAAAGAAAGATGAAACAACCTTGACTGGCAGAATTATACCATCGACCTAAAGCTTATTATACAGCAGGTGGATGTATAAATAACACGTGAAATAAGGCACATCTGCATCTAGTGCTACATCTGGACTGACTCAGCATTCCTGTTGTTTCTGAGCGGATCGGTTAATGCGTTACTGTTACTGTAAAATGGAGGTAGGTAGTGCTTGTCAAAATGTCCTGGTGAGTCGGGAGCTCCACTAATTCCACTCCCAGCCCTGTTCTCCCTACCACTTCCTAACACACTCCTGCTTGAGAGGGCAAACAACAACATTTATATGGCTAGCCTTATATTCTTTGTAATATTTAAGGTTTGGTTAAAAAAATTAATTCATTAAAAATAACTGAGAAGTCCCATTTGCACATATTTCATATAACTAAAGGTACAGTGCCTAAGGCATACAAATGGACCCAGTTTTTAATGGGGTTTTTTTGGCATTCGCCATCCTGCACAATTTCCAAAAAAATGTCTTCAGCTGTCTCTATCGCATTTATTATGCAGCTGAATATGCATGTAGTCAATTTAAATGGCTAAAATATTCCAGAAGTTCAATATGCTTACGTGAGCGCCAGGAATCGACCATGGGAATATGGTGAGGAGGGTGACTGCAGTCCAAAATGTGTCCACTACCAAGAGTTGTATGTAGTTCATTATTTATCAATACCTAATGCAAATTTGAACTCACTTGCTACTTATTCAAGGATGCATTATTTAAAAATTAGACAAATAACACCAGAGGACCATACTGAAAGAGCTTAGGGAAGCAGTTTGAATCTATATTGTTTTCCTGAGTGCTGAAAACCTACCCCAGCCCCAGATTCTTCAGTCCTTGCTAGTGGACCTCCAGACACGACTACATGCTGACCAGTAACTGCTACTCAGAACCCCATGACAGGAGAAGAGAATCATTAACAGTCACTTTCATTAAATAATATAACATATTAATTTATCTAACACAGCCCAGCTGTAGAGGGATCTTACATAGTTTGGCTTCAATTTATCTCATGGGCAACTTTGAAACTCTAAAACCCACAGAACTGAGCGCTAAAGAACATGCCTTGGCCAACAAAATAAACTCCTTAGTTAACAGCCTAGTTCCCCCATTGCATGCGCACACGACAGTTTTCCCACAGCGTGCCGGTGAAATGACTAAAGACCCTGACCTAATGACAGACGGACGCTCACTCCTGAGGACACTTTAATGGACCAACCTCTGCTCCTCTTCCTCTTTTTTTTGGTCTCTCCACTCTTCCTCTGCAAATTACAGCTTGCTCCTTTCAGAGGCCGAGAGGACCCTGATCCAGGTGTTTCTCGCCCCAGTAACAATACGAGGCATTACATCTGTAATAAGCTGGAACCCGATGAGGCTAATTGTAGCGTTCCTTTGATGCCAAAGTGGATAACAGAGCAGGGCAGAGTGGCGGGGAGAACAAAAGGTGGGGGGTGGGGGTGGGCTGAGTGGGGCGCGAGTGCTGTCAGGCTCGCCACCCCGTCGACGTGTGAATCATCGGCTCTCGTGCGGCGCCTGGCCGTTAGCCAGCGCCCGACCTGAGGTTGAAGACAGGCGGCTCGAAGATAAAGGGCGCTGCTTTCAGCCGAAAGCCGTCAGGGAGACATTGTGCCATGGAACGACAGGGCTGGGGGGGGGGGGGGGGGGTTAGCACAGCGGTGGCTGTGTGCGGGTCCAACACGGCGCATTCCACTCATCGAAATATCATGTTACAGTAGAGAAAAACAAAAAAGAACCACAAGGGATGACCGTCGTTTGGCCTTTCATCTCAGAGTTTGTTTTGGTGCAGTGATTCCGCGTGGGTGCTTGTGAAATCTTAAAGGGATGTCTTGCTCTGGCCTAGCAGGCAGTAGTGTTGTGGCAAGATGCCCTTCCCAAATGCAGCTGAGAACACCACATAAAATGCATTATTCAGAATGAACCACTAGCTGCATCACTTGGCTGAGGCAACTCTCTCCTTAAAACGCACATTTGCCGAACTCATGTTGGACTTCTAAACCCTAACGACCACAGCAAAACGGCAAAACAGTTGACCCTGAATGCCTTTTCTTGGAAAATCACCTGTGCCTTTGAATTCTCCAGGAAAATTCACCAGGAAATTGGCAAGGCAAGCCTGTGGGAGCTAGTGCAGGGCTGGGCGTTGAGCTAATGGTGCCAGGTTGCTGAGACCAGCGATTGACGTGTCACTTATGCTCGGAGGCCTGGGAAGCAACATGGAGGTCTGGCCGAGGCTCCTCCCGTTCTGCGCTCCAGGAGAGTGAGCAGGGCTACCGAGATGAAGGAGGCTCGCGTCTGCCTGGAAACCATGGGAGGCGTGGGAACCGGGGCAGGCGTATCTGCTATTATCACACCCCTACCTGCATGGAGAGGCTGAGCTTCTCTGCAGCCTTCGCAGAAACCTTTGCACTGTGAATTCGTCTAAGGACAATATTTTGATCCTGATTTTCCTTTCTTCTAAAGCCAGTCAATATTATTCAAGCAGATGGGTGGAGGACTGCCCTATCTGTATTTTAATGTCCAAGGAAGTCAACTGCCCATGAGAGACTTATTATTATAATACATCTTATTCAGCACATTTCACCTTTTAAAGATTGGCCTTGAACTTTCTTTCTACCGGTATCCAAAAGTGTTGTACTTTGTAAACATAAATGATACACAAATTCACAACTAATTACCCATATAAAGTAGACTACTTGGGTTTATGAGAAAAATGTGGACTTACACGCTTACGTGCACACACACACACACACACACACACACACACACACACACACACACACACACACACACACACACACACACACACACACACCATTATAGAAGCTGCTGCAGTGGTGTAAGGGTCACTCACCTCCAGAGTCCTCATTTAACCCCACACCCCCATTGTGTTACTATTCTTTCCCTTAAGCCAGTCTGAAAGCGTCTCCGTTTTCAGTCCCTGTGGTAGGTACCCTTAGGACATAGGGAGCTACATTTCAAATATGCCATTGTCAAATATTGTCAAAATGCATATGGCCTGTGAAAATATTCTTTGAACAGTTCTATGAAACAACATTTAATCAGATATTTCCTCTGATATAAATGTAGTCGTAAAGGATTCATTCTTCTTGGGAAGGGTTTTGATAGCCATATAATGGCTACACATAGCACTACATCAGTTACTTTGTATGAATTAGATTTTTCCATCATCATGGTGAGTATAGGAATGAATAGTGTTTTTAAAATGTGAATTGTTGTGAAAATTTGTGAAAACTGGCTGTTGGACAATAAAACTGCCAATGCACTACCAATGCACGCACAATTACATAGAAAAACCCCTTACAACACATGCACAAAGTGCTGTATTTGTGTCAGGATATTAGAAAAGAACAAAGAAGCAGGGAAAGGACAAGAAAAAGCTCTGCGTCCCGCAGGCAATCAAACAAAGTCAACAAGCATTGACAACGAATCCCACTCAAGATGCTTGAAACAACATTACAGGTAGGTGCGATCCATCTAACCAGACAGAAAAATTTGTCTATTTGTCAGCCTTTAAAATGCCAGCCGCCTTCCATCGACACCTCGACGGCCAGTCCCCATCACTGACCGGGCAGACTAACCCAACAAAACGCAATCTCACTTCGCAAAAACCTTCATCTGATTGCATTGCAATTCATCACAACGAGGCTGCGAGCGACTCGGCATGTTTGCATTTATCCCTGTGAAACCAGGTGTGCCAAAAGCAGATGTCCGAAAGGGATGAAAGGGAGACGGGCCTGTCTAAAGACAGGCCTCAAATGAAATGAAAAGGCACGGAGCATTCAAAGAGATCAGGGTGAAGTAGTAAAAGTCTATCACTTTGATCACTTAACTCTGCATGATTCAATGGCACACAGAATGTGAGTGTGCCTTTGTGGGGCAGAAAAAGGCTTGCATTCCTAATCAGTGTTCCTGTCAAGCACAAACAAACAAATCTATACCAAAAAACATTTGAGACATTCACCAATGCGTAGGCAGTTCACTTAATCACAGCTTAGGTATGGTTTTGCAATTTGAACAAAAACCACAGACACGATATCAACATTAAAGAACAGGCTCAGAAGTGTTCATGAAGTCACAGTCTTGTCTGCACAAAACCGGCACTGATTATGATTATAATTTCACTGCAATATCTTCCAGAGAGCTGCAGATACAATGGCTTCTTCAGTTTTAAGGTATGGGAGGCCAGGACATGTGTGTTGATGGGGAAATTATCTGGTTGCCAGAGCAACAGGCCAAACCAGTGCCGCTGTCTTGTGTGGTGGGCAAAACAGAGAATGTTTTGGTTTGTTATTGAAGAAGGAAGGACTGGAATAAGAGCAATAATTTAAAGGTTGGAGGAAAAAAAACGCAGAGGCAGGCCTGGTCTGGATCATCCTTCCCTCAAGCTACCCTTCACATTTCTGATATCTGTCTCTGTGGTATTCACAGAAGGAGCCATGTTTGAAAATGTAACAGCACTTACAATGGAGAGTACTACGGATAACCACAGTCAAGGACTCTCCAGAATTTCCTCAGTAATCTCGTCAACTATGACTGACAGCCATGCAGTTTACAGCACTTACAATTACATTCATAATGAGCGTATCCGTCAATCCCCCAGGAGGAATCCTCAAATTTATTAAATTATTCTTGTACACGGAGTCCACAAAAAATAGGAATGTAAATCATTATCTTCTTGGAACTTGAAAAACCAGTTGCAAGACGTGCTCCATGTGTGAACGGGCTTGACTTTGACATTTATGGCAACTCTTGGCAACAAGAACAAACTCCGATGGAATTTTCTTTTCTCAGCTTTTGCTTTCCCTTCCAGGGTTCAGGGCACATGTAATGGAGGGGATGTTAATGTTCAGCAAATAAAAAGAAAGAAAACGGTTACAACTGGCGAAATGACACAAGCCACAGTTTCAAGGGAAAGTCCTACCGGAGGCCTCCAATAAGGATTGCCAGTAATCCTGTGGGACATGGGTGTCTCTAGAGTGCAATATTTATTACATACATTGTGAAAATGGATGAGCATGCTTAATCTCTGGGCCCTCTATCTTTAAGGGTATAACAGACATGATTGATCTGAGCTCTTAAACTTGTTGCTTACTGTGGACAAAAGCCCTGTATGCCTTTAATTGCATGCTAAGCACAGATACAAATAAAAACAGAGTACTCCAACAATACACATTAGAGGGATACATTGAAGTACATGTGTTGGTCAAAACAGTAGGGAGGAAACAGCATTAACAAAAAGATCAACTGTACAACCTCAAAATGACTCAAGATCTTACTTTGCTGAAAGGTTTGCTAAACTACATATCTCATTGTTAAAACTAATATAAATATGTCAGCTGTAAAAAAAACAAAGAAAACTCAGACTTTACAGATCATGCATGTTTACTTTCCCAGTTAATGTTCCACATCACTGACTTTATCACCCTAAAGTAGACATCAATATTAGAGAAAGTCATCTCCCTTTAGTGGTAGTGAAAGGGTAAGAAACATTAGCTCAAAAATAAATGAGAATGATTGCTGACTCAATCCGTTAGACTGCCTTGATTTGTAATAGCTTTCAAAATTCAAAGTGCTGTCAAAATACTCATTTCAGGAATCAAAGCACTGTGCCGTGCTGATATGCCAGGTGAATGGCTCAAGTGACTAAAGTGTTCCAAAGGATTAGCCATATAGCCAAAGACAAGACAGCAAGGTCACTTAGCTGAGTGCTGCCACAATCAATCAGCATCATTTTAAACATGCCTGATGTAAGTACATGCTTAATAATGTATTTCTTAAATTCATTCACCGGGCCAAGTAGGCCTAAATTTCACGAAGCCCAAGAAAGTACAAAAGAGGACAAAGTGCAAATGGGATTAGAGACCTGTCTGCCACATAAACACAAAATGCAAACACACTTCACTCAGGGCTGTCGGTTTAGTGCTGGGAATGGACTGCAAGACAAAACAGCGAAGAGTTCTTGGGCAAACAAGACCAGAGCCAATCCAAGGAAGAAGAAAGCTCTGACTCGTTTGTTTGCTGGAGTACTTGCCAAACGTGATGTTTGCCAATGGCAAGTTACCCTACTGGGCTGGTTACAAAGTAACTGGATGCTATTTCCTTTAAGAAACACAAGTTTGAAGGGTGTCATATAAGTGGGAAGGTTTCTTGTGTGATCAATGGGCCAGAAGGTGGTCAGCGCCCACAGTTCAGGAGATTCTAAAAGCTCATCTGAATAAGAGCCATGTGAGATCATTTGTAAATCAGTAAATCCCTGGTTATAAGTTTGGTTATTAACATTGCAACATTATGCCAATTGCATGTTTATATATAAATTAAATATCACCTTAACTGCAGCACTTCTGAACTAAAGGAAGGGCCATGATTTTTCAAGGTCAGCTCTTAAAATGTGCCTAAATTATCTAATCTAATTTCTAAATTAGGTTTTTGCAACTATTTAGATAGGAGTATGACACTAAAAGAAATATACAATTTAAGATTATGCTTAATTCTCATGTGCACCAAAACACTATCAGTCATTCCAATTTCACGAAAGCCTGCAAAACAATGAAAAACAGACAGTTTGGAAATGTTATCCCTTATTATCACATGCCCCCAATAAAAACTCATTTAAGTCTTTTCAGGAGGCCTCTGTTTGGACAGTTCTATTCAAAAAGTGTCCTAGATTTTGATTGCTTACTTGCAATGCCAAGAATTTGTACCCCGGAGCACGAGTGATATATTTGGATGTGGCATACCATGTTGCAGCATACACTGCAGTACAGAAAGGGCAAGTACTGCTTTACAAGGCGCTTTTAATAACAGTCTCCTGGGTCAGGGTGTCTCTACTACAGTCAATTAGACCCTGTCATTACATTTAGCTAACTCTCTTTACAAACACCTCTGGAATTTTTTTATTCACGCCGGTGCTTTTGCTCTTTAGAGGCTCACACTAGAGGTGTCAAAGGATGTATATCCATCTCAAATAATTCTGCTTCTGTTGAGAGAAAAAACAAAAACAAAACTTTTTTATTAAAGTGCTGAGGGCCCAGAAAACGATGCATCACATATGTTGCTAAACACCACCAGACACATCTGTCAACAGGGCTGCAGTTTAACCAACTTAAGATGAACTTCACATGACTCTCAAAGACAGTATACTTGATCCGAAGAGGTCTTGGGAGGTCAGTGAATCCTTGGAAACACAATGAACTCGTCCTACAGAAAATCAGTCGGTCCCGCAGTTATAAAACAGAGCCTCAGGCAGAAATACCCAGTGGAAAACCTCCCTAAAAGGTCTCTTCATATTTACCTACATATGTAAACATGTTCATTTTATGGCTATAAAGGGATGCTTGAGGTCTTTACTAATGCCCAAATCTTTGTTTGTTTGTTTTTTTTTTACCCCACCTGGTAGAATTTGGCTCCTACTCCAGGTGTTTGGGCAGCCTTTCCTTTGAACTCCAAAGGGCCTCTTCCTGAATGAGCGTGAGCACGTCTCCACCTGTCCAACTCCATCACTCCCACCCCACCCCACCCCCGTTCTTTCTTTCACAGGAGACGCCATGCTCTAGAGCACTGTAAGCACATACCACTGGTCGCCAAATCCTATAGGTTATCGGAAAGGGAACAGAGGGGCGGACCTGTTGTGGTGTATTTACACCAGTTCTAAGTTTTAGTGCTTGGACTTTGTAAAGACTGGGATTTGTCATTACCCACCATTACAACCTGGTGATGCCTATACTGATTTGAAACTCGAGCCTTGTTTTTTTTTTTTTCCTTTTCAAAAGAAGCTGCCAGTAACCTTTGAACCTTCGATTCCTACAAAACCAGCAACCTAAGAGGTGTGTGATGGATTTTACACTCTTGCATTTTGCCTGGACTTCAAGGTCAAGAGGAACAGGTGGGAAAGTGTCTGCAAGCAATATTTGGAAAATTGCGAATATCAGTCAGACATGACATTCTCAGAAGCAATCACTTTTCATTACTGTTCATTCAGGAAAAACACAAAGAGCTTATCAGACACCCAAGGTCTTTACTGAAAAAACTCATTTGCTACTGAAACAAATCCTGAACAACGTGTTTCTAAGCAGGGCCCCCACTGAAACAATGAACCATTTTTCAAATGTTACAGTCTGTCCCTTCTCTCTGCTACATTAACATTAACAATGCCTGCTGGCATTCATTATTTATGAGGCACTTCTGTTCATCTACATCCCCAGTAGCAGTTAGTTCTGTTCTGATTGAGGCGGTACCGTGATCATGTACTCCTGAATTATTGACAAGTCCAGCTCAGGCAAATAGGGCAAAATTATGACTTAAAGATAGGATAACGTTCAGGAGAAGAAGCTTGAACCAGATAAAGCAACCAGATTAAGGCAAATATGAACAGACATATCCATACATACCGCCACCAGCACACCTTGATAGACACATGCTCCTGCAGATGTGGGATTGAGGGAAGTGGAGTGGAAAAGAAACAGTATGTCAGGGTTAAGATGTCTTAAAAGATTTATAAATAACTTAACTATTCAGTGGTGGAGAGTACAGTGCTCATCAACAAGATGCAGCCCTTTACTACAAATGGCTTTAAAAGAGTTTGAGGTTGTTTTCTTGACTGGCACTTGTACTGGAATATTTGGCATGAATGCTATTTGATGAATAATGAAATATGTCTGCAGCGTGTTGCATAATGTCCGTGTTTTACTGTAGCTACTTAGTCATTACAGGGGCTAGTTACAATTCAGTGCTACTTTATTCGATGCAGCCTGTGGTTTCTAAAGCTTATCAACCCAGTCCATCAGCTTTACAGCATAGTCACTATGGATAACTCAGCCTATAAATTGTTTATTATTTTCATTTATGAAGCATGTTGGCAAATAAAGCATTAGACCAAGGAAACACTGAACATTAAGAGAAGTAAATTATTTTAGTGTCCGCCAAACCCATCCCCCAAATTCCAATGAACAAGGACCAGTAAACACAACCTACACCTGTTTTTCTTCTCTCTTTTTGGCAGCAGGAGGAATTTAGATATAAATTAACACAATACGGTCTATTCCGTTGTTCAGAATTGATTTGCAAGTGATTTGCTGCATAATCGTTCAGGTAGTGCTTGGTATTTGTGGTAGTAATATTTATTTCGAAAGTTAAAGATAGTAAGACTGGTGCAGTCACGCTTCAAGATCAAAGTTTTACGCACAGTGCCTCTCTTTCAAGGCACACGAATCCGAATTTTAGGTTTGTTTACAAAAATCCTTGTATGCGGAACTGGTTAATAAGTAGCTCTGCAGTTTAGGATTTACATCTCCACGATCTGAGATATAAATTGTATTCCCCGCCAAGTATCCGTTACACTTTCCTGGGTGCAGTGTAACAATGTGTTTGTTGTGGATTGTGCTCAAACGATGCGCGACAATTTCATTCATAAGGAAACTCAGGGCATATATTGGCGAATGGGACTTCTAATGCGAGTAGGATCATGCTATCAGGACAAACGCAGTTAAACAATTTAATATAGCACAATAAACCATTGTAAATACGCTCTCCGATTCTAAATTGTATGCTTTAAAATTGTATTAAAAGGCATCTGCTTCATCATAGCGCATAAGATTTTAATCCTGAGGAAAACATTTAACGCATGGAAATACCATTTTTACTTTCTAAATACATTAAATCAAACACAACTTTTGCTGAACTAGCGAGTTTTTTCTATTTTGCCGATTTAACAATCTCCATGGCATGAAGTTATTAGAAAGCAAAAACTGTTCACACTAACCTTGGGCTCCTGGCGAGGCTGTGCCAAGTACAACACCAACGGCAATGAGGATCCACTCAAAACCCATAATCACTTTAGGAAATGTTGGTTCTTAAATCCAGCGTGAATAAAATGCTCTATGATCGTCCTAGCTCATATACAATCTAGAACTCTCGTCACTCATCATGGGTTTCTTTTACATCGGCGCACAATGGGGCTCGTATGAAACAAAAAAGTAGAAAAGCTCCCAAGTCTTGCCGATATCCCGCGAGTGATCGAATCGAGAAGAGACGCAGCCCCGTGCGAGCGCGCTCCAACTTCATCTACGAAACTTCCAAAATGACCGCGACTCCCACACGAAAATCTTTGAATTTAAGAGGACGGTCTCAGAGACGAAAATCGCTCGTTTTGGTGGTAATTACAGTGGGCGAGCACACTTGTTCACACAGATGCCTTTAGAGACTGCTGCTCAAAGTTAGTCATTGGTGAGCTCAAGGATTCTATCTGCAGTCTAAGAGCGAAGGGACGCCCCCTGTATCCTGCACAATGGACCTTATAACTAAGACGAAAGTAAAAGAACACACCGTAGGCCTGCGAGTGGATCAGTAGCAATGGAAATCTTTCACGACCAAACGGATTGAAACCAAATATATTAAGGTTTACGTTTTTAAGGCGTGTGCATATTGGTACTAGAATTTTATTTGTGAAAATTGCTTTAAGATGAAAGGTAACCCAATTAATATATTGTTAAATGCCATGTGCCTTTTAATAGAGGCATATATATTTATATTAGTCATTTACCCTATGCAGATATTTAAGGTGATAACCGGCTTTAAAATGTTAATAGTGGTATAGGTCAACGCCTACTTGTAATTTACAGCTTACTCCTCTAAAAGGTGCATTGAGCCTCAAATGTTCCACGCCAGCTAGTTCAAATGTGTAGTTTTGCTTACATTTGTTTCCAAATTTAGAGAGGAATTTCGGTAGCCTACGGAGCTAGATTCTGCTGGATTATCAGACGACTTAGGTTATTCCGTTTAGGATTTTGTCCGTTCATTCAGTCTGTACCTATGGTATATACGAGTAGCAATTGAGGTTTTTTAGTCAACAGTTAGCATTTGACAACTCATTCCTCGTCAGTATTCTTAGAATCGCCTCGCTTGGGGCATCTCAGGTGAACAAGCGATGGGAGCAATACTGCCATCTGGTGTTAGCAGCCAATGCAAACTAAAACTGTCAACGTCTCCGATGCCACCCGACCTATAAAGTAAATGCGATTTGAAGCAGATTGCCGCTGAATAAGAGTGTTCCACGTAATCCTTCACATAGAACGAATATCACCCACCTGAGCGATCTTAATCTCCCCCGCTATACAATAAAACCCATGATTATAAAACATTCCATACTCCAGATATTTTATTAGACTATATATCGTTACACAATGGAAATACACCCGGGATCGATCTGTCAGGCCTCCTTCACGTCCTCCTGTGGTAAAAACGCTTCACATTTGAGCCACAGTCCTTCACTCATCTTAGTGCTTGCGATGATCCTGTCAATCAGTGGGCCTGAACAGAGGACAAAAAGACAAGATCAAGATGTTGCTTGAAATAAAATCAAATATCCAAATCAATGGGTTTTGATGGGATGATGGAGGGATTAAAGAAAGGAAAGAAGGTTTAGATACATTCAGTATGGATTATTCTTTTCTTTTTAGTACTTCTGACGAGCATTTGAATCTTTGTACCAAGTTGGACAGATTTAGCTTCAAATTTTCGCACATCACATTAGTGGGGTTGAAGGGCCGATGCAGGAACGAAGGCGAGGACAGCGGATTTAGACAGGCGAGCACTTTCCGCATGCAAGGCGGTTGAGGGCTTTGGGTGAGCAATGACATTTTCCCACCAAGTTTGCTGGCTCTACCGTGAAAATTTAGGGAGCATCAAAAATCATTTCCTGGGGCAATGAAGGGATGAAAGAAAGGACATCAGAATTCAGCGGGAAATAAAAAATGGAAAAAAGAAGGGAAGAAAAACAAATGGGTATGTAGTTAAGAGAAGCCAGGCCTACTACACACACTGCACCAGTGGTTCCCGCTCTCCATCAATAGGAGCAAGAAGACAACAAGAAACGGGGGCTGAAACAGGAGTCGAAGTCTGTGCTTTAAAAAAAGGGGAAAAAAAAGTGAGGGAGCAGGGAGAGCAAGAAAAGAGGGAGAGCAGTGTGAAAAGCCCAGGGCTTCTTTCTCACACACACTCAGAATCTTTCCACGGCAGGCTAGTAGGTTTTAGCTTGACGGCTGTCAAAATAGCAGTGCGGTTTGAGGAAGAAAAGAAAAAACTGGCCCATGTAAGTCTATGGGGGGAAAAATGGATAAATGGAGGCAGAAAAAAGTAGACGTAGTCAAGTTAGGCAACCAAAGAGAACAAGCAACCCAACTGGGCATAGAGCAAAGGTTTCTGGGCAGTTTAAAGCTGTTTATAGGGGAAATGGGAGATTATATCCAATATTTCAATGTAATTTATGTGTTATTTCTATGAACTTGCTTAAATTCCCGAAGCTACGTGAAGCACTCCTCTAATGCCAAACTGCACAGTAATACAGAGCAACGGTCATGTCAGTGAGAAGACCTTCTCACCAAACTCCGCTGGCTTGTGGGCGACAACGTCTTTAATGATGGTCCGCATGTTGTCTAGGATGTGTTCCTTTGGCATGTCCAGCTGTCCAAAAACAATTTCACATTGCATGATTCATTTTGCAAAAATGAAACTGCAATAAAAAAACAAACAAAAAAACCACACTAATCGATTCTTGCTGGGTTTTTATCAAACATGATCTTCTGTAAACTAATATTTATATAAATCAGGAAATCCCTTCAGAAATGACACAGAAATGTGTTACTGCATCCAATTGCCATGTGACTGCCTTAACTGAGTTAGATACTGCTGCAAATCATTTGCAAACATCAGAACTGAACAACAGCCCTAAAACCAGAGAGAAGCCCAAGATTCAGCATCTCCCTGTTGTAATTTCACCATGCTGAAACCTAATAACACAGGGTTCCGCTTATATTCACCGTTGCAGTCTGAGTGACGATATAGGAGTCCCGCTCTACCAAGTACTCATGCCCTGTCTTAAACAACGCCAGCATTTCAGGAATGTTCACGCCCACTGTGCCTGAAACAACAGGAACAATACATTAATATATTACAATACATTTTAAATATATATATATATATATATATATATATATATATATATATATATATATATATATATATATATAATACACATATATATCTTATATATTCATATAAGATTAAATTAGTAATTTGTCATCATTTCCTCCAGAAAACCATTACAGTTTAAGGAATATACTGACCCCTTTTGCTCTTGGGGTATTTCTTCCTCAGTTTATTTTTCAGTGGCAGGATCTTTGTAACCATGTCTGGAACAGCCAAGTAAAAGTCTGCTGTGATTCTGTCTTCCAAAATCTAAAATCAAATTTGATTGTGAAGAAAAGAGAAATGCAACATGTCACCAATTTATTATCACATTTGGCAGTTGTTACTCTACATGTGTGTACATGCACATTTTAATGTAAAAGTACTTACTCTACATATGTGTACATGCACGTTTTAGTGTAAAAGTACTTACTCTACATATGTGTACATGCACGTTTTAATGTAAAAGTACTTACTCTACATATGTGTACATGCACTTTTTAATGTAAAAGTACTTACTCTACATATGTGTATATGCACTTTTTAATGTAAAAGTACTTACTCTACATATGTGAACATGCACATTTTAATGTAAAAGTACTTACTCTACATATGTGAACATGTACCTTTTAATGTAAAAGTACTTACTCTACATATGTGAACATGTACTTTTTAAATGTAAACGTACTTAACCGCTTGCCCGAGCAGCAGCCCAACCTCACCTTCTCTATAAGATCGACACCTCCTACAATGGCTGCCCCATTCTCTGTTGCCACTCTGGCTTCCTCTGGATTCTAAAAAAGAGGTCATACCATCCCTAGTGGTTTTAAAGTCCACGCACAGAGACACAGAGAATCATAAAGCATGTTTAAATCCACATGCAACAAAACAAGGCTTGTGATGAGCAACGCCTGCAGTTCACAAGGAAACTCACCTCTGTGAAAACCAGTATTTTGTTGATGTCCTTTTTGAAGGGATGAGGTAAATGGACAGTGCTGACAAAAGGGTCTATTTTCTTCTAAAAATGTAAAAAGGAAGAAAAATATTAAACCTTTCATTACAATTTCCTATATGATGATGACCACAGTTCATCATTTCTCATTGACAGAGTTAATGGATTTTTGCCAATATGGAAACAAAATGAGAATCTACACTTTAAATCAAAAAGTATCTTTGAGAATTCTATAAATGCAAAATCTATTCCACATTTCACACCCAAGGTTACCTCCTCTGGCAAATTAAATGAACAACAGAAAAATTTAAAAGTCACCCAATTGGGGACAGAGTCATTAATCTCATTGTAAATAACACAATCCTGTACCCTATGAGCCAAGTAGATAGAACTTTTCAAATCATCATCTGATAAATGACAAAAAAAATGACTGCATCTCTGTTCAGACAATTATTCCGAATGATATAAAACTTCAATAACACTTGGTTCAGGCCATCAGACTAATGGAACTGACATCAGAAAGTTAATAACACAATGATCTGCCCCTCACCCAAACGCACGCCCCAATTAAAACCTTTTATTAAAACACCCTCCCTCCATAGGTTATCCTTCTATGCACATTCCATTTGTACATACGAAATAACTGACAGGAATGGAGTATGGCCTCTTTTATTAAAAAGTATATAAACTTGTTATTGCAGCCTGATTTAAATGTATCACAAATTTGCTTATTACAGAGCCTTGGGGTAGTCAAAGATCCCCCCCCCCCCCCCCCCAAAAAAAACAGTTATTTTAGAGAGAGTCATTAGCATACAAACACAGTTTAACCCAAGTACATTTCTTACAGCAGCATCAGCTTATACAAGAACTGTACTGGACCTTTTTCTCTAGTTTCATATCCAGTTGCAGGTCGAGGAAAACAGGCTGATCTTCAGGCGTGAAATCCAGCTTCTGAAAGGTCTTAAGCATGTCGACAGCCACCTCTGGCTCATAGACCTGTCTGGGGTAGTACCTCACCAAATACACATCGTCCACTGGCGCCCAGGCCGTGAGTCCGTAGGGCTTATGCCGACTCGTGTCATTGATCTTCTGTTTCTGCAGCAGCTTCTTCTTCTCCTCCTGCTCTTTTGAATCCTTTGTTGGAACCTTTTCATCCTTTTTCTGTTTCCTAGCTGGCCTGCAGAAAAGAAAGGATGGACCAACACAATGTGTTTGTTAATTATACCCCACAATTTTAGTATATTAAGAATAGATACTACAGCTCTCTCTCTATTATATTTATGTATATAAAAGATGATTCCAGGTGAGTAACTGCAGTGTATGGTAGTAAGAGATGTAGATGTAGTAAAAATTGTAGTAAAGTGCACAGAGTTTCCAAGGAAACAGAAACTTTGCTTGCACAGCTAATGAAGAAACATTTTGTTTCTCTGGAAACTCTCTGTACTTTACTACAGTTTTACATCTCCTACTACAGTACACTGCAGTTACTCACCTGGAATCTTCTTTAGATTTATATATAGAATAGAATCATTTATTGTCTACAGCGTACACAGTCTTCGGTCACCCGTGACATTAAAAAATACTGTAAATGTGCTGTTTGTGTGCTGGAAGCAGGAAAAATGGGCAAGCAGAGCAAGCTGAACAACTATAATAAGGCCAAAATTATGACGTCCAGAAACTGGGTCAGAATGGCACATCTTGTGAGGTGTTCCCAATATATGGTGGTTAGTAATACCTACCAATAGTGATCCAAGGAAGGACGACCAGTGAACCAGTGACAAGGTCATGGACTCAGTGATGTGTGTAGGAAACAAAGGCTAGCCTGTCTGATCTGACTCCCACAGAAGAGCTACTGTAGCAGTAACTGTAGTTATTGAGCTACTTTTGGCTATGATATACAGGATTACTGACAGATTACTGCAGATCCGTCAAAGTGCACAAGCTCATCCCTGTCCACTGCCTAAAGCGCATACAATGAGCATGCGGGTCCTGGCATTCATACGGATGTAACATTGTACACTCCGATTTCCCCCTGATATTCCCTAAAGGCAGTGGTCTCTTTCAGCAGGATATTGTGCCCTGCCACACTGCAAAAATTCTTCACAAACATGACAAAGTCCAAGGTCTTGACTTGGCCTCCAAATTCCCCAGATCTCAAGCCGATAGAGTATCTATGGGATTTGCTGGAAAGAAAAACAAGTCTGATCCATTGAGGCCCCACCTCACAACTTGCAGGATTAAAGGATCTGCTGCTAACTTCTTGGTGCCAGACACCACAGGACACCTTCACAGGTCTTGTGAAGTCCATGCCTTAATGGCTCAAAGCTGTTTTGACAGCACAGTGGCGACCTACACAATGTTAGTATCTGTGTATAGTGATTGAACCTAGTTATAGAGTGGTGTTTATGATCTTAAAAACACAAAAGGTGAAATACATACACAAAAAAAATTAAAGTAGTGGAAATTTGCAAAATATGTTATGGACACATCAGGTCTTCATCCAGTGTGTGTATGAGGTGAAAGTGTGCATGTCTCATGTTCTCTGTTGATTATAAAAACTGACAAACCTTTGGGTAAGCATGTTTGTAAGTCTGTTACATATCACCCCTATGAACATGGTTGGTCTGCACATGCCATGTGATGCCACAAAAAAAGGAATTAAATATATAACGTTAGCTTACTTAGCTGCAGCAGCATAGGTCCTCATGGGGTGATGTCTGGGTGCATTGTGGGACGCGCATACAGAAGTTGGAACTCTAGCGATGAAGAGTTGTCTCTGGCATTCAGCGAATACTGCGTGACACAGCATGCAGACGTTACAGTAAGTCTTGAGTGATTTGACTTAAAAGACCGACCTAATAAGGCATTGTGGTCATAAGTTCGTAAAAGTATGGCTACAGATATTTTGATGTGCATAGACATCGTAATGACAGGCATGCCTAATTTACTAAAGAATTACTATTAATCTGTCTGTATGGTAACTGTAGTCGCTGACTAACGCGTAATTCTAGCTCTGCACTGGGCAATTAACAGGAGGAGACCAGCTAACCTGGCAAGCTGTCTTGTTTGAACGGTGTTACTAGTTAGCCAGCCAGCCGCTAACATTACTGTAGTCAGGTAGACTCCAAATATTTTCTAAGAGAAACTGCCGACCAGATCATTAACACCAGACGGATCATTCCAATTAACTGGAAATGTGTTCTCGTTAATATCTAAAATATTACGGTATTTACGGTTTTATTAGGACATCGTAGACAATAAATAAAATTTGTTAAACTGACCTCTCAGTAGGTTCCTTGAGGAGGCAGCCATATTTACACACTTCTCTAGCTATAATAATTTCCGTGTTGCTACACAAAATCTACTTAAAGTTCCGAGCCACTTGTATAGCCGGTAAAATGACGCTGAACTGAGAATTTGTTCACTTCCATTTAGCTAATCATTTTTATTTATATGCATTTTCAGGACTAGAAATATTCCTCGAAATATTCTATATAATAAGGACCAAAAAACAAAAACTGGTACAATTATTAATTTTCTTATATTTGTGACAGTCAATAACTTTGGTTATATTACACTATTTCATTATTTTTTAGTCTTAGGATGTAGTGTAAGGTAACTCTACAAGCCACAGCTAGGTTAAAAGTATAACAGACCATTCGTAATAACTTCAACATAAAGTTCACTTTGATCTAGTCATTGTGCATATTTATCCTAACGTATAAATAATTGTGCTACATTATAATGAGACATAATGTGCATAATTTGCAGTACTTTTAGAATTTGTTATTTTTGTAATAACAGAGGTTACTAACTTTTCACGCCTTCTGGACATTGCAGACGAAGGAAGGGGACCCTTGACTGGAGCGGAAGCCATGATTGTTGTCCTTCCTTCTGCCTCTCAGGAACGCTCGCGGACTGAACGTCAGAGAGTTCTGTCTGTATGTCTTTGACAATATTACCCCAGCATTTCCTTTATCACCTCCCGAATGCAGGTAAATAACTTCTGTGTGCATTTGCAGCATTTTGCTATTTACCCTTTGTGTTTATGCGGCTGTCACAGTGTCGGTTTTCCCCACTCCCAACACCACCGAGTCTGTGCAGTCGAGGAGACGGTTGCAGCTAGCCAGCTGTCTTGTTAATAACCAAAGAAGGCCTAGTTTAAACACAATACGTATCGATTTCGTGTTGCTAGCTAATTCACATTTTACATGTTTTAGACAAGGAACATTTGCAGTTATGGTCTAGGTACAATTGGCCTTTCCAGTGACATCTTTCGTGGTTTCTGATGAGTGAAATCGACGGTAAAAACTTACTTTACCTAGACACATAATACTATTCTTTATAGTTCGTGTGAATACACATGTGCATTGTAGATGGGCAGTACCAATAGGTGGAGCAGAGCAATGTTGTTAAAACTCTTCTTCGTACTGAGCACTTGGACAGATTATATGACACTTTTTTCTCCCCACGTTTGAAGATTGCAGCATAAACAATAAATCGAGCACAACAAGCTAATCGGGTTGTTTTCGTTTTTTTTTTTTTTTTTAAAGCATACAATATATTTTATTGCACTTTGATTTACTAAGCCTGTTTCTAGCATGACACCCGATTTGTTGTTACTTTGTAACTTCTCAGAACTGATTACGTAACGTCGCGAGCTTCAGCTGTCATTAGGGAACTTGTTTTGCCCGCGTATAACGATTGAGTTACAGTATGTATAGTTGATACGAGCAAGTGAGCAAAAAACATCCAAATGTCACACGTCAAACGTAGAGTACCTTTATAATGATTTCACTGCTGATCAAAGTGTGTTTTTTCCGACTCCTGGAATTTTGGCAGTCTGCTGCGCTTGCATATGCAACAGCTGCGACCTAACGGTTACAGTGCACGATATTTTTATGTAAGGCAAATGAGGTCATTCTGTCTAGGGAGTCTGCTTCAGATGTCCAAAATAGTCCCTCACATTTTTTTCTGTTAAAGCCTAATATATATATATATATATATATATATATATATATATATATATATTTGCGTCGTTTTAAAAAATTATGGCACGTGCTCATATTAGTTAGCTACATTAGACGGCAGGCAGACAGCAAATAAGTGGGGTTGAACAGTTGCACAAACAGATCAAAATGTCACAGAATGATTTTGTGACTGTTTTGTTGTCATAAGTATTTATGGATTAAGAACAATATCAAAATAACTATTATAGCAAAAACAAAATGTACAAATTCCAGTGCACCTTATAATAAGACGAGTAAATATGTAAAATGTAGTTTATGAAAGTTCCCACATATGTCACAATTATGCTACTTTCCATTTAAACTGGAAACACCTGAGGTGCATTGTTCAGTAATAACCAATGAATATATTCATGCATGTAATGCAAAGCTGATTACACATGCCTTGCAAATCAGCATCTACAAAAGCTTGCATGCTGCATGGTTTTCACAATGAACACAAGGTGCTACTATGCTTTCACTGAATTTGTATATAAAGGGAATCATGGCCAAACAGGAAGTCAAGGCATACAGTCTTAACTGCATTGGGATTGTATGTAAGATTTAGCTTTCAGTGAAGCTATTCAGAACGGCGGTTATGTGATTTGGTTGTGCATGTGTCACAGCACTTGTGTGTATTTTTTCTCCAGATTAACAGGCATGCCAAAGGAAAAATATGACCCTCCAGATCCACGCAGACTATATACCATCATGTCAGCAGAGGAGGCAGCCAATGGGAAGAAGTCACATTGGGCTGAGTTAGAGATAACAGGTTTGCCATGTATATTTGTCTTGGATTCTTAATATTTTTTTGATAGTGTGTATTTCTGGTAAGTTTAACCCATTAAGTGATGTGCTTTTTTTGGTTAATAGTAGCAGTTCAATGGGGTGTTGGACTAGATTGTTGTTAATAAATAGTTTGTTTATTTTTTTAGATTTATATCAGTATTTAAGAAGTTCTTAATCATTGTTTTGACATAACTTAACAGATGGTCTGACATTAAGTCTATGGGGTCTAAGTGTAGGAGTTGGCCTTGTCTCTGATGTCTCGCATTTGGTAGGGCGGGTCAGGAACTTGAGCAGTTCGCTATGGACACTCACCCATTTGACCGCACTGCACATCAACAACAACAACCTTAGCCGACTCCCCCCTGAAATCGCCAAGCTCCCACACCTGGTCTACCTGAACCTGTCCTCCAACAAACTGCGCAGCCTGCCAGCAGAACTCGGCAATATGGTGTCTCTCAGGTATGAGAGAAAGAGACCGAGGGACCACTCGTGGTTAGATTAGAAGTTACTTTACTAAATCTGAAAGGTTTTTTCCCTACCAAGAATTTTTGTAAATGTCAAGTCACTTAAATTACACATCAGGACCAGCTATCAAAGCTTCAGTGGTTTGGAATCATCTGCTATTCAAAAAGTTTATTAATATGGACTATTATGTTGTATACATAAAAGCCAAAAACAAAAGACCTGAAAGTAAAAGACCTCTTGCAAATGGCTTCACTCTTATATCATTATTGATGGAACACAATATCGCAGTATTTAGACCCTCTGTGCCTATGAACACTTGGCACAGTCTCCTTCATATCAACCGGGGCATCATGTCAGAGAGGAATGAAAGAACTGTACTCTGTATTATAGAAACATGTCTTATGACTAATACCTCAAATATGACTAATACTAAGTTATCTGTGCTCACATTCGGTTTCCCCTTTCATGGTCCCATTTGGGGGCCTTGCAAAAAATTATGGGCATATGGTAAATAAGGCTTCCTAAAGGAAAGGTATTGTAGCATAGTTGTTTGCTGAAAGCAGTTGTTCGCTAAAAGGCTTCAGAAGATGGCATGCTTGCTTTTTTTTTTTTTTTATCTGTACCATATGATGTTCTTTTCATGGCTTCTCCAGGGAATTGCTGTTGAACAACAACTGTTTACGGGTTTTGCCTTATGAGCTTGGGCGACTGTTCCAGTTACAAATCCTTGGTCTCAAAGGCGAGTCTCTGTTTTTTCTTTTGTTTTTTTTAAGAGTTCAGGCATACTGTGTACCCTGTAATATGAACAGCACCACAATAGCTTGTCTTCAGCTTTTCTCTTTTCAAACATGTCAAGAGATCAAGAGATCTAACTTTTACAGGTAACCCACTGTCCCAAGATATACTCAACCTTTATCAGGAGCCTGATGGAACAAGAAAGCTATTAAACTACATGCTTGACAATCTTGCAGGTAATATTTCTGCTTTTGGATTAAAAAAAACTTGTGCCACTGACAAATGTTCTTGGCCAAACAATTATCTATATTAATATGTCAACATATGTAGTAACAAGGTCTGTTATCTCTTCATGAATCCAGTCCACCCCGAACAACTCCCTCAAAGACCATGGGTCACGCTAAAGGAGCGAGACCAAGTGATGCCCACAGGTAGTAGAACCTTTGCTATTGTTTGGTGGCATATCATTAGCAGCTCAGTTTTCCTGTTCCCAGCCATTATGACTCCCACTGTACCAATGTATAGAAGAATGTAAACTGCATGCTGGGTATTCTGCAGGAACGCTTGAGGTGAATGTACAGTTGCCCAGAATGATTGGAAATCCTTTAAAGTACAGTCTTTATATAAAAAGGTTTATTTCAGAAAGCGGTTTCAGTTAATGCAGTGTTGTATCTTGTAATGCTGGATGTGGTAGAATACATATAAAGGATTTTGAGGCCATTTCTGAATGAAACGCCACCCTTGGTGCCCATTTTGAGGGTCAGAGTATCTGAGTGATGGCACTAAATCCTGCTTTATGTCATGCTATAATTGTAATTTTCAAAATTTCACTGGTCATGCATTGATAAATGATGCCAGTAACTGTTCACTGCTCCCCTCTAGCCGTATTCACAGTCATGTGCTACAATGTGCTATGTGACAAGTATGCAACAAGGCAACTGTATGGCTACTGTCCTTCCTGGGCTCTCAACTGGGAGTACAGGAAGAAGGGCATCATGGAGGAGATCACCAGCTGTGATGCAGACATCATCAGTTTGCAGGTATGCGTGCTAGGAGCCACGTAAAAATGTCTGCACAAGCTTTGCACAGCAGTACAACTTTGCGTGAATGAGACAGTCTAAACATAAAGAGCACTCTGTGCTTTCAGCTGAACAATTTAAACCATGCAGTTCAGCTTCATTTTTGCTTCTTTACCGGGAGCCATTTCTAACCACCTTTAACGGCGCCGACGTTCTGACGTCCACTGCAGGAGGTGGAGACGGAGCAGTACTACACCTTCTTTCTGGAAACGCTGAAGGAGCGCGGATACGATGGCTATTTCTGCCCAAAGTCTCGTGCCAAACTGGTGTCGGAGCAGGAGCGGAAGCACGTGGACGGCTGTGCCGTGTTTTTTAAAATCGAAAAGTGAGCACCTCACTCCCTCTGTCACGTATCAAAGCGCTTGCTCCAAACTGTTTATTTTGGCACCATTATCGATTTAAAAAATGTTTTTTTTATTATTTTGCTTGTCTAAACCTGTGGATCGTGTTCGGGCATTGCTCTTTAGATTTGCACTGATTCAGAAGCATACGGTGGAGTTCAACCAGGTGGCCATGGCGAACTCAGAAGGCTCTGAGGTCATGCTGAATCGGGTCATGACCAAGGACAACATTGGGGTGGCCATCCTGCTGGAGGTGAAAACAGAGCTGTTCACTGGAGGTAAAGGACTTGCATGGACACCACCTATACTCAACACTGAAACAACAGCAGTTTGTTCCAGTAGATGGTAGTAGATCACAAATTCTGGATTGAATGATGAAATAAAACATGTAGTCCCTGGTCCATTTGGAGTTGACAAACTTTCATTGGAGTCACATTCAACATCCAAATTAAGATAATTTTTAGTAATAATTGAAGACTTCTGACAACGCTACTGCTCTGGTACTGTAAAATAATTATTGATGCACAATAATTAAAGGAAGATGATACTTTGAACTTTTTTATACTTTTGTATAGTTGCTTAATACTTTAAATTCTATAAACATGTTTATAATTATTTGATGTGCCTTTTTATATATTTTATAACTGCTAAAGGCCAAAGGTGACCTCAGAATCAAAGAGGAAGGTCTTTCATGGTACTGGTATACAAAAGTAGCTCTCCCTGAAGTGCAAGTACAGATATACACTGTGGATTCAGAAAGTATTCAGACTCCTTTACTGGTCGCACACTTTAATGTGTTGTGGATTTGATTTTTAACATATATAATCGACATTTTTACTTCTCTATTCATAATCACCAATAATGATGAAGTGAAAACGTGTTTTTAGAGTGTTTTGAATTAAAAATCAAAAATGGAATTCTCTTATTTGCAAAAGTATTTAGACCCTTTATTCAGTCATTTGTAGGAGCCCTTTGACATCTCCACGAGCTCTACAAGCTTTGCACACGTGGAATGGAGCAGGTTTTCTTCGAGGATGTTCCTATAGTTGCCTGGATTCATCTGTTCCTCAGTTGTTCATCTCCCTGTGCCGACTATTGAGAAGCTCCCATGATGCTGCCACCATGTTTCATGTAGGGATAGTATTAGGGATGGTATCGTGCATTGCCTGTTTTTCACCAGACATGGTGCTTGCTGTTCTGCACAAAGCATTTAGTTTTTGTCTCATTGGACCAGAGAATCTTTTTCCACATATTGCTAGAGTCCTTTACATATAGTGTAGCAAAAAAAAAGTCGATGGTCATATGTGTTGTACTTAACAGCTGCTTCCTTCTTGCCAGTAAGGCCTAATTTATGGTGTTGCAGAGATGGTTGTGCAGAGTGACCATTCGGTTCTTTCTTACCTCTCTGACCAAGGCCCTTTTTGTTCAGATGCCCACTTTAGCCAGATGGCCCATGTGAGGAAGGTTAAAGGTTGTGTCAAGTTTCTTCCATTTCAAAATGATTGTGGCTACTGTGTAACACACAAAGCTTTGGCTACTGCTCTATACACTTACCCTCATCTATCCTTTGCTGCAATTTGATCAAACGATCCACAGACACTAGACTTAATGGTTTGTATTTTTCATGGCAATGCAGTGTAAATTATATCCATTCAAAATCAAATCCACATCACAAAAAATGTACAAGTAAAGAGATTTGAACACTTTCTGAATCCACTGCATATAAGGTACAGGATGCTATAGTACAAGCTCCTTGGAAGAAGTTACAGTAAACTGTCTTAATTTAGCAAGGTTCTGGTAAAAACCCACTAATGGAAACAGATATTTATAAGGTGTGAAGAGATTAAAGGAGATTAAAAGGTGTGAAGAGATTCATCTCAAAGGAAATGTCCTGCATGTGAATTAATTATAACGCAAGATGTGTGTGTGTGTGTGTGTGTGTGTGTGTGTGTGTGTGTGTGTGTGTGTGTGTGTGTGTGTGTGTGTGTGTGTGTGTGTGTGTGTGTGTGTGTGTGTGTGTGTGTGTGTGTATAGACTAATACTATGTGCTTCCTTTTTTTTGTTATATGTTCACGTGAATTACTTGTTGCAGCTCTCTTGTGAAACGTAAACGGTGGATGAGGTCCTTGTGGAACAAGAGCAAATGCTTTTTTTTCCAAATGTTACTTGAGGATTCTGGAGTAAAAGTTTTTTGTTTGTTTGTTTTTGTTGTTGTTGTTGTTGTTTTCTTATTCTCCAAAGGCAATAGAAAACATAAATACAAACATAAAACCTAAATATTGCCATCTGGGCAGGAAGGTTTGAAATTACAGTTTTATAATTTGGGGAAACACTACCTTCCCTTACAGAAAGATTGCCACTTGTCAGTAAAGTTGAGCTAAATTTAGTTCATATAAAAATTTGTGCTTCCTCTTTCTCAGAATGCAATAAACAGTGTTGACCACAGTCCAGTACAGGCAAAAATGAGCTAAATTACCAAGCACCTTATTTCTAATTTAATGTCAGAAGATGATATGGAAAATGTTCTGCCCTGTGACTGCTGGTCCAAGTAAAAGCAACTAAATCCTTTACTTCATACTTTTATTTACTTTTATACTTTATAACCTTTTTTGCAGGTTAGTCATTGGTGTACCAATTTTTCTAGTCATTGTTATGTTTACGCTTCTATAATTCTAGATATATAGATACGCTGATATGCTGATATCCCACTGCAGACATGAAGCTGCCTACAGAGAAGCAGTTCCTCTTGGTAGCTAATGCCCACATGCACTGGGACCCGGAGTACTCGGACGTCAAGCTCATCCAGACCGTGATGTTCCTCTCGGAGCTGAAGAGCATCGTGGAGAGGGCTTCGGGCCCAAGCGGCTCCGCCCCGCCCACCTGCGACCCCATCCCCATCCCCATTGTCCTGTGTGCAGACCTCAACTCTCTCCCAGACTCCGGTAAGCTCTGCCCCCAGCTCTTCCTGCTGCCAGACCACATCAGATGTCTAGGCCCAGAAGGGCTTGTGTAACGAGATTAGGGGACATTTCTATTTCTCAAGGCAGTTCTTATTCATGCAAAATATCACAAATCAAAAAATGCTTTTTTTGTGCTGTCAGTATTTTACTCAGCAGGTCCGATTTGTTTTGTAATGGGTGTTGCAGAGTATAGGCTAGCTGTGTGTTTCAACATGCAAAGCAGATTGACAAAGTGGGGGGGGGGGGGGACGACAATAAAATGCCTTGTAAGAAAAATGAACATCTTAATCCGAATCACAATGCAAGGCGTCCTAACCTTCGAAAAGAGGCTTTGAACCCTTTTAAATCATACAGATCCTGAACCATCGGGTTCTCTATGTTCCTCTGTGCCTTTTCTTCACTGATGCACATGATCAGCAATATACTCATGCTCACATGACTTCTCTTTATGATGATATAAAAATAATGTAATCCAATTTCTTTCCAAATGAGGAAAGCTTGCATCACACTTTGCGTGCAAGAGACATCTGTCAATTTGAATATCAATTTGAAAATCATTTTTGGATCATTATTTTATAATATACACTACATTTGAAAACTAAAACAGAAAGAATAAACAATATGTTTGTCATTTACTTTTAAGGGTGACCGAGATGGAAATGGCTGTTTTGAAATTGATGTAACAGCTTTGACAAAATAAGATACTTCTGTTTACTGATCTGTAACTGTATTATATTAGTACATACTTTTGTTAGTCTTATTGTTAGTATTACAATGCACAAAAATATTTCAGAGTTTCTACATCAAAGGGCCATTTTGACTGTAGTATTATGCATCTCATCTTTCTAAGCCAGCTGCTTATCCTATTGTAGTGCATCACTCGTTACCTTGGCAATCTTTATATCAGAAATCATCTGATAAAAAAACTGACAAATAGCTTCCAATTTACCAAAAAGAGACAATAGAATATCAATAGAATAAAAAGACAACAAAAATAAAACATCAACAGAAATATATTGAAAACAATCAGAATAAATCAGAAATATCACTACAAAGAAAAGTGGCTTTTTGACCAAGTAATAATTTTGTCTCAACAAACGAGAAATGCATTTGTTCTTGTTTATTCTGTGTTATAGTATAAATACACATGTAAATTCCAAATGGTCAGAAAACATTTTATGGAATCCTAGGTTTTCTAGCGTTAAAGGACGGCATCATTTTCACAATGCGTCCCTCTCCGCTTTTCCTCAACAATCGTGGCACATGGCAGGTGTGGTGGAGTACCTGAGTAATGGCGGCGTTGCAGAGAACCACAAGGACTTCAAAGAACTGCGCTACAGCGACTGTCTGACCAACTTCAGCTGCAACGGCAAGGACAGCAAGCCGGACGGCAGCGTCACGCACAGCTTCCAACTGAAGAGCGCCTACGAGAGCAATCTGATGCCTTACACCAACTACACTTACGACTTCAAGGTGAGGACGACTGTCTTACTGGGAATCAGGAATTAGGAGGAAGGGCAGGTGTGAATTCATTCATTCATTCTTATACAGCTAGAGCAGTTTTCTCTGTGTAAATTAACACCGCCAAGACGTTATCTGCCTATAAGAATGGCAATACTACTAATAGACAAAATATATAGGGTAACTTAGAAGAGAGGTAGGCTCGATCAGCAATAATGGTGGCTTGGTGGTTAGCATGTTTTTCTCTCAGCATCAGGGCCTTGGGTTCAAGTCCCTATCTGGGTGGAGTTTCCATGTTCTGTGTGGGTTTCCTCTGGGGTTTCTGGTTTCCTCTCACAGTCCAAAAACATGGAGGTTCATTTGATTTTTGATCATTTGATACTTTTAATAGTCCTGTATGAATGTGAATTGTGTGTGTGTGTGTGTGTGTGTGTGTGTGTGTGTGTGTGTGTGTGTGTGTGTGTGTGTGTGTGTGTGTGTGTGTAGATATATATGTGTATATGTATGTATGTATGTATGTATGTATGTCCATTTATGGTTGGTGCTCTGTCCTGGTTTTAATCTCCTCCCCTTTTACTGCACTCGGTGCAGGTTTCTAGTGCAGTCTGCAAATTGGCTGCTGCTTCTCATTGTTGTGTGTGGGTGTGTGTGGGTGTGAAATGATTGTAAAAGCTGATATAGTGATAGACTACCATTCTTTGGCTACAATTACCTCATCAAACTGTAAAAAATCTGATATTTCTCCTTGAATATTTTCACAGATGCCCTATGACCCACGTCTGGCCTTTATTAGCAATTTATAGTTTTGCACTAACTAAAATTCTGCCTTACTATGACTGTTCATCTCACCTTAACAGCCTGAGCTTGCCTTCAGAAGTGAGACAGTTATCAACACAGATCAGTTACCTGAACTGGCCAGCAGTGTAGTTTGAAGGCTCAATAACCTAGTGATGGTTGTGAACAGGTACATGCAACATCTGTAGACATTGTAATGATCTGACCAGTTTTGGTTCAGCAGGCAGACAGGTTGCTCTGCTATGCCTTTAGCTTGCCAAACATGAACCGATGCCCGTTATTGTTTAACATTGCTCACGTCTGTGTCTATAGGGCTGTGTTATCTTTTATAGCAGCAAGAGTACAGCAAGTTGGGGGCTTGCACACTCGTAGTCTCACATCAATCATGAATCTCAAGGAGCCTGAATAATCTGCACTTTTAACAGAGCCTTAGATGGTTAAGTTAAAGTTCTTTTTTTTTTTCTTGAGATTTTGCAGGTTTACGATTGTGGTCTTATTGTGTTACATCACCCATCATGAATATATGATTTTACTATTAAATCTCATCATGAGCCAAGGCATCTTATGCTCAGCTATCTGCTAAAAGCAGCACTCCAGTGCTCAGGAGGTTCACTCAGTGGTTACCCTCTTTTCCCCCCACACCCCTTCTCTTTTCGTCCCAGGGTGTGATTGATTATATCTTCTTCTCCAAGACTCACATGAGCGTGCTGGGGGCGCTGGGTCCGCTAGAGAGTCAGTGGCTAGTGGACAACAGCATCACCGGGTGCCCGCACCCACACATCCCTTCCGACCACTTCTCCCTACTGGCCCAGCTGGAGTACCGCCCTCCCCTTCCTCTCTTGAACGGGCTGCACCTGACCGTCCACAGGTAGTGCAACCCACCCAATCCCCTACCCCCAGCCCCACGCTCCTCCTCACCCTCACCACTAACGGACGAATCGTGAGTTCTCTGCAAGCTCACCGACATACCTAGGAGTGAATTGTTCTCCCATTTCACTCCCTTTTTTTAACCTTTGCACAGGATTGTATAAGTATGTTTTTCCAACTTTAAAAGAAGAAGCTTCATACCAAATTGGGGTTGGGATTCTGTGCTTGCTATCCATGACCGAATCTGAATGTGGCCCTCAAGTTAATATCTGTGGCTGAATGTCAGTTTTGAGATCTACCACACACTTATGCAGTGTTAGTGTCTATGTGTGATAAGCAAATAAAGACGGATATTTCTTGTCATGTAGCAAAACATCATCAGCTACCAGCAGTGTTTAAAAAAAAAAAAAAAAAGGGAAAAAAAGTCACTTTTCTATTTTTGTCAGTAAGCATTTTATATATTTCCCTCGTGTTTTATCAATTAAAACTTCTCATAGAAGAAATCCCACATTTGTAAATGTATGAAGTTATGGAGAACAATCAAAGTACAAGTATTACGTTATTGTATATTATGTAAGAGTAGCATCTGGTACTTTATGAACACAAGTTCCCCTTCTATCTTGTCATCACTGTAGGGGATTTGAGCATTGGAACTTTTAAATTGAGAAACTATGGCATCAGTGGCAATGTATCTAAAATGGGTCAACACAACCTGAGACATGTTAATTCCTATATGTGCAATGTCAGACATTATGCAAAATGGTCTTTTGTGAAGTCCTCAATGGACACATTAAAGAGGATCCCAGCCCTACACACTAAAACCCTGCTGTGTTTGTGAATTTTTATTTCTTTATTTATTTTTAATCTTTAGACCCTTCCTTAATCCTTAACACCATGTAATATTGTCTGTATTTTCCCACCCACCTTTTCTGCACAGTTCTGAGAATGTCTTGATAGATGTTGTGATAGTAACAGGAACTAGAGCTAAAAATGTAATTAATCTATCTCATCGTCCAAGAATTGCTCATCTTCACAAGAATCAGAATCACTGGCTTTGGTGCTACTTAATTTATACCCTTGATGAACTCAGCTCTCCCCAGTGACCTCTTGGTTCTGTATCATTCTGGAGTTTAATCTGGTCGCTAGTGCATGCTGTAAATGAAAAGGCAATCCATGCGCCTTGTCATGTAGATATAGATTTTTTTTTTCCCCCCTAGGATACTGACCTCCTCATAATGTGAAATATACTCTACAAACAATCTCAACTGCATGGCCACTATCTGTCCGAGCTGTATTTGTTGACCTGGAAACCTGGAGTAACTAATGTAAAACCCAACCGAAGTCATTCCTACAGTACAGAGGGGTGCAGGGCAAGGGAAAGAGAAGAGTCAAGCGTAGCACCACCATGTGATGACAAACTTAAAGGCACAACACTAAGTCGTGGTTGGACCCTGCAAGGGAGTGTTCTGACATGACTATCATTATTACGCTATCAAACTGGAAATAAAGGCTTGTTTTATGTCATGCTATTACAGTATTATCTTAATCAGTCTAGAGCATTGCCAGACATTGATAATGTCCAGTTCAACTTACCTACATGATATTTTGATTAATACATGGTAAATGTCAGGTGATCATATGAGAAAACAGCACGCGTCATGCATAATTATAGTTCAAGTTATGGGGAGGGGAAAATATATTCTTTGGTATTTCTCTATAATTGCAGTTTTGGGGGTTTGCTGCAGATTAGGGTTTGGACGTGAACTCAAAACACTAAAATCATGCTTGATCTAAAATAGTGATTACTATAAATTAATTACTATAATTTACATAGGTATTATGAAATAGGAATGGGCTATTCAGCATGGGTGGTTTGTACCACAAACGGAACATTCATCCTGAAAGAAGAACTGCCTTTGTTTCTTTAAAAAAAAATCCTTTAGGTTTTTTTTTTTTGCAGCACCAGCACGAGTGATGCGAAGAAGCTCAGCATGTGAGCCAGCATCTGTCACACTCACTTTCATTCGTCCATCCCCTTTTTCTTCTTCACTACAGACCCTGCTGAGGAAAAGATGGACACCCAGTTCTTCATGCCAATTAATTAATTCATTGTTGGTTCGTTCAGAAAAATGCCGGTAATTGAACGTGTGTCTCAAAAAATACCAGGTAATATTTTGCATAAGTATGTATAAATGCATTTCTAAAGTTATGCAGTGTTTCAGATACTTACATAAAGCTAAAGCATGTGATGAAATAATACAAAAGTATCAGTAAGTCTTGCATAGTGTAAGAAGTTGACCATGAGAAATTTAAACTGTCGTCATTATCAAACAAATAAACAATTACTAATAAATAGTGTCCAAGTGCTATTGTACAATTCGCCCATAAGTTGCAAATGCACCTCTTTCTTATTTCCAATGGAGGTGTACTGTTTATGTGCAGAAGGTAAAAGTCCTTCCAAAGGCTTACCTGCAAAGATCTGCAAGTCAGCTGGTAGAGTAAAATCACCTGGGTGGCACAGAATCATAGCAGGACTTTACTTTTCCTCTTTGAACATAGATTTATATACATCTTTTAAGGAGTATTGTCTGATGACAAATATAATGTTCGTCACACTTAAAGATAATCGTTGTAGAGCAATGGGCCAAATAAAACCAAACTTATATTTGAAATTTGGTAACAGTTTGAAATTTAGCAAGCTGAATAAAAAAATTCTTGCTTGCAGTGTTTGTTTGTTTGACATGTATCTCTGCTATGAACAAAACGGTCGCTTTAAAAAATAGTAATTCAAGCCCCATAGGATGTAGGTGTTCTAAGAGCAATTGAAACGATTGACCTGGCACTAGTTTTAAGGGTGCTTTTTGCAAATGGATAACAATTGGTAAAAATGACAAGGTTTATGAAAATACTTCTAGTTGCACAGCTCTTTGCTTATTATAGCTTGCACTATTGATACAAGAAAAAAATTGGAACTTTGACTTCAAAATATGTCAACTGAACTTTTCAAATGTAAGTATGGATAAAATCTAAGGAACCAGGACAGACAGAATATGTATCCGAGGTATGGAACAAACACTTAACACTGCACAACAGAGTCTATTTTAATTTAATCTGACCTACTTTTTTTTTTTTTTTTTACCTACTATGACAGAGACCATCACTCAAGAAGGTGAAATAGGTACTCTGGCTGCTGTGCTAGAGAGATGGCTCTTTGCTCTGGAGGTCAGGGCATGTGTTTGCCACCTGGGATCCATTGGGACAACCTTGGTATTAACCTTCTGTATTCTCTCTGTCACCTAGTGCCTGGTATTTCTCTACTTGTATTCCTTTTTGTAGATGTTTTCATCACTTGGGATTGCCACATCTCTTACCACTGCTGTTTCCTGCATCTAAAGCTTCTAGATAGCCTTCAAACATTTGGTTGCCAAACCTCCCTACACCTCCTACATTTAATTATGACAATAAACACACTGAAACGCAGACCTTCAGGTGAAACATTTGAGTAAGTGTTTCACCTAATTGGGTAAAACAACTGCACCGTCAACATAACTCAAGCAAAAAAAGCTTCTATATTCTGTTTCCTCTTTTAGTTTTTCTCCAAATTCTTGTACTCCTTACTTTGGGATTCCTTCACTTGGGATTTCCACATCTATTAACACTGCTGTTTTCCGCTATATCGACTATGCTACTATATCTATAGGTTCCACAGAATCATAGCTTTGTTGTTTTCCACCACTCTCTGTGCCTCCTCAGATTTGGACTTGTGGATGTCCAGCTCACATGCGCTGCATATGTATATGATCTTTTCCACTTGGTTGTCACTCGGTGTGTGCTTTCCCCACCAGCATGTTACATCATGCTACTAGGTGGTAGACTGTCATAGGTGCTCCTTTGCACAGTTGTTTACTTTGGGTCTTACTTGTTGTGGTACACAGCTTCAATTGACCTTGTCTTTTGTGCTTGTTCTTCTGCTGCCGTGATTGGTGCCTATGATGTTCTTCAGTCCTGCCTTTTCCAGCCATTGGATTGTCTTATGTCAGCCACCTCTGCTATATATTGGTGGTACATTCTATGTTATCCACATCCCATCACCCATCTGTTTTAGGCACTCTCATCAGTACACACACACACACACACATATACATATACATAGAGCTACATACAGCTTCGGGAAAAAATAAGAAACCACTACAAAATGATCAGTTTCTCTAGTTTTACAATTGATGGGTATGCGTTTGACCAGGCTGAGCAGTTTTATTTTATTCTATAAACTACTGGCAACATTTCTTCCAAATTCCAGATAAAAATATTCTAGAGCATTTTAGAGCATGTTTTTTTTTTATGAAAATGACTAATGGTCAAAATAACAAAGTTACAAAATTTCAGACCACAAATAATGCAAAGAAAACAAGCTCATATTCATTTATAAACACCACAGTGCTAATATTTCAACTTAGGATGAGTCAAGAAATCAATATTTGGTGAAATAACCTTGATTTTTAATCACAGCTGTCATGTGTCTTGGCATGCTTTCCACCAGTCTTTCACATTGCTGTTGGGTAACTTTACGCCACTCCTGGCACAGAAATTCCAGGAGCTCGGGTTTGTTTGATAGCTTGTGACCATCCGTCTTCCTCTTGATCACATTCCAGAGGTTTTCACTGGGGTTCAGGTCTGGAGATTGGGCTGGCCATGATAGGGTCTTAATCTGGTGGTCCCTCATCCACATTTTGATTGACCTGGCTGTGTGACATGGAGCATTAAAAAAGCAATCATCAGAGTTGGGGAACATTGTCAGAGCAGAAGGAAGCAAGTTTTCTTCCAGCACAGTTTTGTAAGTGGCTTGATTCATGTGTCCTTCACAAAGACAAATCTGCCCGATTCCAGCCTTGCTGAAACACCCCCAGATCATCACTGATCCTGCACCAAATTTCACAGTTGGTGCGAGACACTTTGGCTTGTAGGCCTCTCCAGGTCTCCGTCTAACACGACCGGGTGTTGGACAAAGTTGAAAATTGCACTCATCAGAGAAGATGACCTTTCTCCAGTCCTCTACAGTCTAATCCTTATGGTCTTTCGCAAACTACAGTCTGGCTCTTTTTTGCTTCTCATTGATGAAGAGCTTTTTTTCTAGATTTGTACAAGTTCAACCCTGCCTCCAGAAGTCTGTTTCGAACCATCCTCGCTGTGCAATTCACCCCAGCTGCTGCATGCCATTCTTTTTGTAGGTCACTTGACGTCATCTTACGGATGTTAAGTGACATTCAAATGACGTAGCAATCTGTAGCTGCTGTTGTCACATTTGTATGCTGCTTGACCTTGTTCTTATTAATTGTAATTTTTTAAATTTTCAAGATAGAAGCAACCTGATGCTCAACCTGATGATCGTTTCCTCATTAAGAACCTTTCTTTTCAACTCTTTTGGCATGGTCTGTAGCTGTAGTTTTACTTTTTGGGGTAGTCCTAGCACTGCTTTTCCCATCCAGCTGGTTCTATAAGAAGAGAATAGTGATGACAGCAGTAGTGGTTTTTATACTGTTGATGGTTAGAATAGGATTTTGTTAAGGTGATCACCTATTCAGCATCTCATTAAGTAGAATGAGTTGTGTCTGTGAAGGAATTCAACAAACACTTGAATGGAATGGCTGCTATACATGAGGACATGCTGATTTAAGAAAAAATTGGAGTAGTCTCATATTTTTTCCAGGAGTTATATATATACAGCAGGTGAAAGAAGTATTGAACACATCACCAATTTTCTAAGTAAATATATTTCTAAAAGTGCTATTGACATGAAATTATCACCAGATGTTGGTAACAACCCATCCAATCCACACATGCAAAGAAATCAAACCATAGATGTCCATAAATTAAGTTATGTGTAATAATGAGAAATGACACAGGGAAAAAGTATTGAACACGCTTACTGAAATTTATTTACTACTTTGTACAAAAGCCTTTGTTGGTGATGGCAGCTTTAAGATGCCTCCTGTATGGAGAAACTAGTTGCATGCATTGCTCAGCTGTGATTTTGGCCCATTCTTCCACACAAACACTCTTCAAATCCTGAAGGTTCCGGGGCTCCTTCTATGAACTCTGAGCTTTAGTTCCTTCCATAGATTTTCAATTGGATTCAGGTCAGGTGATTGGCTGGGGCATTCTAGCAGCTTTATTTTCTTTCTCTGAAACCAACTGAGAGTTTCCTTGGCTGTGTGTTTGGGATCGTTGTCTTGCTGAAATGTCCACCCTCGTTTCATCTTCATCATCCTGGTAGACGGCATCAGATTTTTATCAAGAATGTCTTGGTACATTTGTCCATTCATCCTTCCTTCAATTTTATGCAGTGTGCCAGTGCTGTATGCTGAAAAATAGCCCCACACCATGATGTTCCCACCTCCAAACTTCACTGTTGGTATGGTGTTTTTGGGGTGATATGCAGTGCCTTTTGACCTCCAAACATGGTGTGTATTATGGAATCCAAAGAGTTCAATTTTGGTCTCATCTGACCAGACTGTATTCTCCCAGTATTTCACAGGCTTGTCTAAATGTTGCTGAGCAAGCTTTAAACACACTTCAACATGCGTTTTCTTCAGCAATGGAGTCTTGCGTGGTGAGCGTGCATACAGGCCATGGAGGTTGAGTGCATTACTTATTGTTTTCTTTGAACCAATTGTACCTGCTGATTGCAAGTGTTTCTGTAGCTCTCCACAGGTGGTCCTTGGCTCTTGGACAACTCTTCTGATAATTCTTTTCACGCCACTGTCTGAAATCTTGCAGGGAGCACCTGGTTGTGGCCGGTTTATGGTGAAATTATGTTCTTTTCACTTCCCAATTATGGCCCCAACAGTGCTCACTAGAACCTTCAGTAGTTTAGAAATTCTTCTGTAATCAATGCCATCAGTATGTTTTGCAACAATAAGGTTGAGAAGGTCTTGACAGAGCTCACAGGTTTTACCCATCATGAGATGTTTCTTGTGTGGCACCTTGGTAATGAGACACCTTTTTATAGGCCATCAGTTGAACCATCTGATATTTAATTTGCACTAAGTGGCAGGATTGCTTTCTAATTAGTTATAGATTTCAGATGGTGTCGTGACTTTCCATGGATTTTTGGACCTCTCTTTCTTCATGTGTTCAGTACTTTTTCCCTGTGTCATTTCTTATTATTACACATAATTTATGGACATATATGGTTTGATTTCTTTGCATGTGTGGATTGGATGGGTTGTTATCGACATCTGGTGAGAATTTCATGTCAATAGCACCTTCAGAAGTATAATTACTTCGAAATTTGGTGACGTGTTCAATACGTATTTCACCTGCTGTGTGTGTGTGTGTGTGTGTGTGTGTGTGTGTGTGTGTATATGTGTAATATATATACAATTTATTTATTTTTATTTTTTTTAAAAAACACAGTCACCAATTGAGTGGCACTTAGTCATTGGAGACAGCATAGTGAGTGTATGCGTGTTGATTAATGATTGGTCACCAGCCAAAGGAAGTTTCCCATCCCCATCTACTGCCACTCTGGTTTTGCTGTCCAAAATAAGGGTGCTTGTCATCCAGCTAGCACCTTAGGCAGTTTCCTGCTGCCACGGAGACTCACGCTACTGTTTTGAGAGGCGGGGATTTGGCCCACCACCACAATAGGTATACCAGTCAAATGAATTAGGATGTTATGCTGCTTCACTGTCACTGTGTTGTGCGTTGCTTTTGATTATGTTGCCCCTATTTTCAAAAGTATCCCTCTGCAACCCAGTAGACACGATCTTGGTTTGCTAATTCCTGTCAGAGTGAAGAGCCAACACTTTGATGGGTGGAAGTGTTTGTCAACCAAGAAAATTTGATGAAAAAGCATGTATCTAGAGAAACACCTGATTGTCAATAGTCATTGTACAATGATAGTCAATCTGTTTTAAAGTTTTTGTAAGGGTTATATAAATAGGCTTAACACTATGTGTGTATGACTAGCTACAGTTAACTACTAATAGATTACTGTTAGCTACTCATAGATAACTACACATGATGTTGACTGTTGACAGTTATCTAGTCTAGCTGGCTGGCTTGCTGTGTTGCAAATTTGCAAAATGCAAAATTCATTGTCTGCTATTATAAATACAATAATCAATAAAAAAACAAAAACCACAAGAAATGTTAAAGTAGCCTTAACAGCAGAGTTGTCATTTGGATTATAGCTCATCTTCAAATAATCTTATATAAAGTTACGTTTAACCAGTACTTTGTGTAAATTATATTGTCTCTTCTTTTTTGAAAAGCTATCATTTAGCAACAGTGATTACAGGAAAAACAGTAGGGATGGGACGCGCGATGCTGACGTTCCGGCACTTGTCTAGCTTTCTGAATACTACTCCGTAGCGTCAAACTGAACACCCACATCACGTGTCCAAAGCTAAGGGAAGCTTCTGTTGCGTTTCAAAGCTGTTTTGATGGGTAGATGCTCCTTCGTTTGATTGACAGAATACGAAAAATGATCACACATCTGTCAACTGCCAACACTAGGAATGCCTAGAAGTCAAGCAAGCACAACCCAACTTAAGGTGTTTTTTTGTGTGAAGAAGGAGATTCTGAGAGATAGCGAGATATACACAGACAGTGTGATTTAGTGATAGGCTAGACATAAGGTTGGTCATAGAACACATTGTTTGCTAGGCTAGTGAGAGACAGTGAGTGACAGCTGGGATAGATATCGTGACATCGATGGTGCGTATATAGGCCAGGAAAATGAGCCTCTGCTTTACTGGCAAAAAAACATGCATTTCAGCAAGCTGGGGAGGTAATTTTGAAGAGAGAAGAAAGGTCTCAGCCCCAAAACAGCACAACAACTGATATTTAAAAAGAAAAATCTTAACAAAACGATGTTCATTTATTTCCCATGATTGGTCTTCATTTTCCATTAGTTACTGTTAACATGAATGTACACGATATGCTCTCAATTATGTGATTGACCAGCCATGTGACTGAGAGAACTGTGCATGCTCCACAAGCTTTTTTGTTTGTTTGTTTGTTTGTTTGTGGTTTTTGAGCAGATCAGTGCTGCGACTGTAAGCGAAGGAGCACAAGAGGGAAATATTTTGTATCTGCGAAATAAAATAAGGAAAGGGTGGGTTTCCCAGTTCAGGAGTTTACACTCATGTGGATTATTCCTATTCGCTAGTGTACTTTCCAAAGCGCATGTCAACAGCTAGTCACTCACACTTCATTCCACTGTAGGCGAAATGTTCCACAAAGAAAGCATATTAAAATCGCTTACATTAGACATACAGTACATTCAAACCGCCCAAACCCATGCGGGTTATAACAGCCTTGTCCTTTATTGCGGTTTCTGTCACCTGATCAAGATTGTGCTTAGCCCCTTTAATAAAGCTGAAAAGTTCTGTGATTGCATCCAGTTTCTCCCCACAATTTGTAACAGTTTGTGTATATATACCATTATATTTCTAATATGTAGATAATGCTGTTAATGAATTTAGACTAAGGTCTTAATCAAAAGTTATAAGCGTTATTTTATTATTTTATAGCATAAACCTAATTTCAATGTTTTTGCAAATCATGTGAACGTGTGAAAGTAGCCCAAGTTCTGCAAGGGATCAATTTAAGAACGACGTTTGCAGGCTGACTCAGCAGCACACGATTCTCAGAAACACGCGGGTGTTGGCGCGATGTTTCTGATGTAGAAGCAGACAGCACTGTTGCACAAACTGATTATAGCCTGACAAGAATCACTGTACGCGTTTGATTTTTTAAAGTTTATTTATTTTGCATTGATCGTTTTGGCATGTCGCTAATGCGTGCTCGATGACATTAAAATGAGATTAGTCAGCCTAAATATTTTGTATCCAGATTTTATCTTGGAACGTGTTTGAATAAGAGTATTTTGAAACAGCACATATTATGTGTTTGACTGTCAGATAATCAGATAATATAAATTAAATGAAGTGTCAACACGTTTTTCTACAATGGGTTTTGTTGCAAGCACACATTTTGCAGTACTTCACTTTTAAATATTTTAATCATTTTGGCAGCCCATAATGGTTTCCAATGTGTTTACTGATCCAGTGTGAATCAAGCTAAAACTTTTGTGCTATTTATCTCCCTTGTGAAAGCAGCAAAGTTGCTTTAAGATTGTCCTTTTATTTCAGGAGTATTCTAATACTTTCAGTCATTGGTTGTAGTCATACTAAAACTTAAATTCATCATTAACATGAAACACATACCAGCATTTTGAATGAAAAAAACCCATTCCTACGGCATCCTTTTCATGCTGACATGGCACATGCAGTTTGTGCGTGAAAAAGTTGGGAATCCACACTTCTTTTTCTGTTTTAAGAAAGAGAAAAATGACCATAAAAAGACCAAAAAATTGAGCTTGGTTATGTATGAGCTCACAGCCTTCCATTGCTTGAAAGATTATGTTCTTTACTGACTTCACTTCAGGTGCCACACAAACTGGTTTATTGTCCTAATTGGTGATCCTGAATAAATGACAAAAGCTATCAGTATTAACCAATGACCACCATAATTGCAAAATCTAACACAACTGTCATGTACAGTCATGGCCAAAGGTTTTGAGACTAGCACAAATTTTGATTTTCACAAAGTTTGCTGCTTCAGTTTTTATGGTGACAATTTGAATTAACTCTAGATTGTGAAGAGTGATCAGATGAATTGCAGTTAATTGCAAAGTCATTCCTTGCCATGAAAATTAACTTAATCACAAAAATTACTGCATTCCAGCTTCTGCATTTCAGTCCTGCCACAAAATGGCCTGCTAACATAAGTTCAGTGATCTTCTCGTTAGCTCAGGAGAAAGTGTTAATGAGGACAAGGCAGCTGATATCACCCTGTCATGCTGATTAGAAGAGCAGACTGATTGCTTTAAAAGGGTGGTGGTGTTTGAAGTTTTCTTCTCTTAACCATGGTTACCTCCAAGGAAACATGTGTAGTCATCATTGCGTTGAATCAAAAGGGCTTTACAGGCAAGGCCATTGCTGCTTGTAAGCTAGCATCATAAATGATTGTTCCCCATCAGCATGATAAACGAACCATTTATCAAATCATCAAGAACTTCTATGGTATCAAAACATCCTCCAAGAGCAACTCCTCACAACAACCCAGGAGCAATTTGGTGATGAACAATGCTTTTTTCAGCGTGACTGAGCAGCATGTCACAAGGCAAAAGTGATGACCAAGTGGCTCAGTGAACAAAACATTGAAATTTTGGATTCATGGCCAGGAAACTCCTGCGCTCAATCCTCAAAAAGAGGCTGTACAAACAAACTGATCAACTCTGAGCACAGAGAAGGCATGAATGGGTTGTCAAGATTTATACAAGAACTGACTCACAGACTTTTTGGTATTTGTAGTTGAGTGCAAATTTTTCCACGAGGAACATGTCCTTTTAAATGCTGGACCACATTAAGCTCCAAAGAGGTCATTATTCATTACATCCTGCATGTTATGTTATGGTCTTACCTATGCACTCACATTTAAAATTTTGGATATGAATCTTTGAAATTTGCTATATGGATTATGCCACATGTCTGAAAAATTTGTGAGACACCGGTAAAGTAAAGATAGGAAGTAATGGAAATATTCTGACTTTGGTCATGGTAACACCAAGGGGAAAAACCCAATAGCCAGGTGTACCAGAGAAATGCAGTAATAGGCTGAATAATCAACGGAAATATTGTGTGGCCCTCTGTGGAGGTAGGGTTCAACATCAGTGTTTAACAGCAAGCCCAGCGTTTTTTGCCTGTAGTTTCAGCTCCTCCTACAGTGCTTCCCCATTGCTAAGTCAGGATGATGAATTGAATGGTGAACTCAATTCTACGAACAGCATTCTTATGTAGATATTCTTATCCTCTACAAGTGCAGTGTGTATGGCCTGCAAGGTTGTATCTTCAGTGGATCCATTCATAAGGAACATCTGGATCCAGTGCACTGAAAGGACTGTTCTTAATATGTGCCAAGACAAGATTTCAAAGCATTTCATTATCAATTCTTCTTTCTTGTGGCTTAAATTATTGCAGAGTACAACCAATGTGAATACAATTTTACACACACATAGGCTAAATTCATTCAAACTCTATTTTTAGGATATGTGCTTTGTTTGCAAAAAAGGTAGTTTCAAAATCAAAGTCAGGTGATGTGTGTGTGTGTGTACCTCATTCATTGCTCCACTTGTGTCTTATTATCTAATTATGTTGTATTATATCTAATTATGTAACGCCCCAGGGGCTACTCTAGCTAGGATGGATGTGGGGCTTGTAACACGAATTAGACTAGATTTATATAACAGGCTTCCCAGATCAAGGGTTTGCCTATGGTATTACTTTACTTAGAATAAGTAATACTTATCAAACAACTCTATCCCTTTGATAGGGTTGATGAAAGGAACCAGCCCTGGCTATGTGCACAGCTCAGCCAATGTTTACAGTTTTGTGGTCAAATTGCTATGGTTTCTTGTACTTGCATTCGTTCCAGCCCAGAGGTTGACCTGATCTACTGTAGTTCCATTCATGCCAGTGGGAGGATGAAGAGGAGGATGGGGAAATGGTAGAAGCCAAAGTATGAATGGTGAAGAGGGAGAGAAGGAGTAATCTCTCAAGATTATGCTCCATAAGGAGAAACCTTGTCTGAAGTAATGGAAAATATGGGGCTGTTTTAGGCAACCCCCGACCACCATCAATGTCCATGTTAGTGGGTGCAAAATGGCATGCCACCAAAAAGCTTTCCAGACACATTTCCCCCATCCAAGCCTTTAATGATGGTTTACAATTGAGAATTACAAATGCCACTGATCTATCTGGGGATGTCATTCTCTGTCCATCCTGTTTTTCTTCAGCTTCCAGTTTTGCTCATGCCTTGACACAAAAACAAAACTTCTGAAGTGCCTCTGTAGCCTAAGAGCACTTCTGTTGTGAGAGACCTCAAATACAGCATTTTTTGTTGCTTGTTTTTCATTTTGATGTTATGGCTTAATTCTAAGTTGATTTCACATTATGTTTGAGTGCTGTAATTTTTTTAATGCTTCATTTATGCATTGTTGTTGTGTTACATCCCTGGATGTTGTGGGATTGTTATTCATGCTGTTGTGCTTTGACGGGTTACCCACAAGAGGTCTATCTGAGAAGAACCAGTGAGATGTGGCTCATTATTACAATGATGACCTGATTGGCTAATGGGACAGTTGACTCCTCTTTAAATTTCTGTGTTGCTTATATGTTGATGGCTTGTGGTATTTTATCAGTAGTCCCCACCCAGTCAAGGTAGATGCAGCTCTGTAGGGCTCTGAGTTTGTGTATCCTTGTCAGCTGTAGGTTTTAATTTAAATAAGGTTTAATGAGATTGAATTTACCCTCATCTGTCATTATTTCTCATCTGTCCCAGTGTGTACTGAATGTAATGAGGGGCAGTGGTAGCTCAGTGGTTAAAGTACTTGACTTGTAATCGGAATGTGGTTGGTTTTTTTTCCCCTCCCTTTTCTATATCCTATTTTTGCAACAGGGATTTAGGGTAGGAGTGTTCTTCTTTTACATTTTTTTAGGGAAAATAGTGAATGGGCTGTCATTAGTTAATTTTTGTATGTTTTGTTGGTGTAAGCCCACCCTGAAGATATGCTCCTGTTTTGGTTTATATTGTGATTGTTTTTGTTTCTTTCTGCATTATACAGATAAAATAATCTATAACTGCGTCTCCTTGTATTTTATGTTGTGCTCTTGTGGTCCTAGATTATTGATTTCAAAAGGGTTGTCTGTGTCACGGCTTCCACTGCAACCCAGTCTACAGCGGACTACATAACCCAGAAACCTCCTGTGCGCTCCCAGTCACCTGAGTAATAGCCTCACCTGTGTCTATTTCTCCCTAATGTGGTTCACTATATAAGCCCTCTTGTGTCTGTATATCGTTGTGAAGTCTTGTTTGTAGGACTTGTTACTGAGCTGTGGTTTAATACTGTGGCTGCTGTTCTGGATTATTAGATTACTCTTCTGTCTGTTCCCTTTTGGATTTGTTAGCTCTGTGCCTATATTGGATTGACCTCTGCCTGTTTTGACTACTCTTTGGATTGCCCCTATTAAACTATATGTTTTTGCTGCATTTGACTCCATCTCTGTTCACAAAGTCTGACAGTCTGTGATAGGCTCATAACAGTTGTGTTATCTCTTAATGTATTTGTACTCTGCTTTAATGCATTAGTGTGCTTGCTTAATGCAGTCATGTTCATTTGCACTGTAAATGACAGCATATATGTGCCTTCACGAATCATATTTTAAAAATGTTCCTGGTGACATATGATGCATCCCTTTATATTCAAATCTGGAACATTCTTCCCAAGATCATCTAGTTTTAAAACTGAGGTGAGTGATTTAAGTTGCTTTCTCAGCTCTGCACTTTAGTTTGGAGAAGCATGAACATACATAGATTATGCCCGATGTGAATTCCCTGTAATGGTCTCCATGGTCCTGTTCAGTATATCAAGCTAAATCCGCTGTGATGTTTATCACTCAGACAAAAAGTGAAGACAAAAAGTTGATTTAAGTAACTTTTAATTGACACTTAATAAAAAACATTACTACTGTATATCATGTTCAGATATTGTTAACAATCATAAAACAATGATCACAGTGACTTTAAAATGTGATTTAAAACATTTTCGTTTAAAATAAAAAGAAACTCATTGCAAAGGCATTATTTCATGCTGATACTGCACGTGACGTCTGCGTCGGCAGTGGAGAATTCAAGGTTTTTTTTCTAAACTGGAAAAGAGAGAAATGACTAATTATAATAATATTACCAATACATCTTCAATTTATATTCCAAAAATGATTTTTGTGATGTGTTTGGTTATACATAAACTCGCTACCTGTTCATGACTTCTTTTATATACTTGTTGACCCACTTCGCTTTAGGATCCACACAAACTGTTCTATCATCATGTTTGGTGATCCTGGACAAATAACAATAGATACAAGTTTTAAACTGCAAAATAAATCGCACCTATTATGTAAGAACGAGTAGCCACGTTATGAAGTCATACTTAGTCAGTTTTACTAGTTCTCGCAGAATGTTTGCTGGGTGGATTAACTCCATGGCGCAGGCTAATCATGCAGCTAATGAAGTAGATTTTTAAGACGTTTTCTAGGTGCGTGTGTTCCCTAGCCCGTTTTTTGAAAACCGTAATGAGTACAATATGTCCACAGACTCACAGCACTTCGGTTTTGCGACAACGCGCGCCAGCAGGCAGGATTTCCACTCTCCTGAAAGTTCGAGGGTTGATGAAAGAGGTGGTGGTCTTGACGCAGCGGCATCGGAAACTGAGAGTGGTTCCCTCCATAGGAAGCGCTGAAAGTGATTTGGTGCGAGTCATTATAAGGTTAACAACAATGAAACCAAGTGAGAACACTCGGTGTCCTTTAAACCTTGTGCCATAGTTAGCACAAAGACGTTAGCTCAGTATAACTGATTACAGAGAAACCGGACTTTTCGGTCAGAGGTCCTTCATCAGCTGATGAAAGAACCTCTGAAACGTCCTGTTTCTCTGGAAACCTTGTGTACCTCACTACAATTCTGAATATTTACATCTTTTACTACACAACTACTCACCTGAAATCTTCTATACATAGACATATATGTATATGCGTGTGTGTATGTATGTATGTATGTGTATGTATGTGTGTGTGTGTGTGTGTGTGTGTATAGACAAATTGGTAGCATACACAATGATACAGTGGCATTTCTGATTGTAAATACAAAGGTTTTTACCATGCAGAGTGGCAAAGCAGCAGAGCAAAGTGGCTGACAGCAGAAGGTAGACGACGCTGCGGGACATGTTGAAAGTGATGGCAGTAGAGTCGCTCTTGGGAAAGTGCACTACTTCACTGAGTATATAAGGATACTCAGAAAGGAAGTAGTAGAAATAGCTTAGCCTCACACATCATAGTGTCAAGGAAAAGACCCAGCTTTCAAGGGGAAACTGTGGGAGGGTATAGCATGCTACAAACAAATCTGTATGTTTTCTGCAACTAACTGGCAGCAGAGGTTTCATGTAGTTACTGTAAATTAAATGTTTATAGCACGTAACTGTAATGACAGTGATGCCGTGTGCTTTTTAGAGGACAACAGTACATTGCTCTAATAAACCATTTTGTGCTTTTTGGATATTACTGCAATTTGGGGGTTACACTGTTATCTTAACAATTGTATTGTCTAATATGTAGCCTAAATTTAAAACTACATTAAATAGTCGAAAGATCCTAACAAACGAATACAATATAATGTCTTTAAACGTTTTTAGATGTTAAATAACAAACCTTTGAAATTACTTACGATTAACTTGTTGCACTTAACCTGGTTCACTAATATCCATTCTGAATGGGGAACTGAATTCTGCAAACAGCATTCTTATGTAGATGTTCTTATCCTCTACAAGTGCAATGTGTATGGCCTGCAAGGTTGTATCTTCGGTGGATCCATTCATAAGGAACATCTGGATCCAGTGCACTGAAAGGACTGTTCTTAATATGTGCCAAGACAAGATTTCAAAGCATTTCATTATCAATTCTTCTTTCTTGTGGCTTAAATTATTGCAGAGTACAACCAATGTGAATACAATTTTACACACACATAGGCTAAATTCATTCAAACTCTATTTTTAGGATATGTGCTTTGTTTGCAAAAAAGGTAGTTTCAAAATCAAAGTCCATGTCCATGTTAATGGGTGCAAAATGGCATGCCACCAAAAAGCTTTCCAGACACATTTCCCCCATCCAAGCCTTTAATGATGGTTTACAATTGAGAATTACAAATGCCACTGATCTATCTGGGGATGTCATTCTCTGTCCATCCTGTTTTTCTTCAGCTTCCAGTTTTGCTCATGCCTTGACACAAAAACAAAACTTTTGAAGTGCCTCTGTAGCCTAAGAGCACTTCTGTTGTGAGAGACCTCAAATACAGCATTTTTTGTTGCTTGTTTTTCATTTTGATGTTATGGCTTAATTCTAAGTTGATTTCACATTATGTTTGAGTGCTGTAATTTTTTTAATGCTTCATTTATGCATTGTTGTTGTGTTACATCCCTGGATGTTGTGGGATTGTTATTCATGCTGTTGTGCTTTGACGGGTTACCCACAAGAGGTCTATCTGAGAAGAACCAGTGAGATGTGGCTCATCATTACAACGATGACCTGATTGGCTAATGGGACAGTTGACTCCTCTTTAAATTTCTGTGTTGCTTATATGTTGGTGGCTTGTGGTATTTTATCAGTAGTCCCCACCCAGTCAAGGTAGATGCAGCTCTGTAGGGCTCTGAGTTTGTGTATCACTGTCAGCTGTAGGTTTTAATTGAAATAAGGTTTAATGAGATTGAATTTACCCTCATCTGTCATTATTTCTCATCTGTCCCAGTGTGTACTGAATGTAATGAGGGGCAGTGGTAGCTCAGTGGTTAAAGTACTTGACTTGTAATCGGAATGTGTTTTTTTTTCCCCTCCCTTTTCTATATCCTATTTTTGCAACAGGGATTTAGGGTAGGAGTGTTCTTCTTTTACTTTTTTTAGGGAAAATAGTGAATGGGCTGTCATTAGTTAATTTTTGTATGTTTTGTTGGTGTAAGCCCACCCTGAAGATATGCTCCTGTTTTGGTTTATATTGTGATTGTTTTTGTTTCTTTCTGCATTATATAGATAAAAGAATCTATAACTGTGTCTCCTTGTATTTTATGTTGTGCTCTTGTGGTCCTAGATTATTGATTTCAAAAGGGTTGTCTGTGTCACGGCTTCCACTGCAACCCAGTCTACAGCGGACTACATAACCCAGAAACCTCCTGTGCGCTCCCAGTCACCTGAGTAATAGCCTCACCTGTGTCTATTTCTCCCTAATGTGATTCACTATATAAGCCCTCTTGTGTGTGTATATCATTGTGAAGTCTTGTTTGTAGGACTTGTTACTGAGCTGTGGTTTAATACTGTGGCTGCTGTTCTGGATTATTAGATTACTCTTCTGTCTGTTCCCTTTTGGATTTGTTAGCTCTGTGCCTATATTGGATTGACCTCTGCCTGTTTTGACTACTCTTTGGATTGCCCCTATTAAACTATATGTTTTTGCTGCATTTGACTCCATCTCTGTTCACAAAGTCTGACAGTCTGTGATAGGCTCATAACAGTTGTGTTTTCTCTTAATGTATTTGTACTCTGCTTTAATGCATTAGTGTGCTTGCTTAATGCGGTCATGTTCATTTGCACTGTAAATGACAGCATATCTGTGCCTTCACGAATCATATTTTAAAAATGTTCCTGGTGACATATGATGCACCCTTTATATTCAAATCTGGAACATTCTTCCCAAGATCATCTAGTTTTAAAACTGAGGTGAGTGATTTAAGTTGCTTTCTCAGCTCTGCACTTTAGTTTGGAGAAGCATGAACATGCATAGATTATGCCCGATGTGAATTCCCTGTAATGGTCTCCATGGTCCTGTTCAGTATATCAAGCTAAATCTGCTGTGATGTTTATCACTCAGACAAAAAGTGAAGACAAAAAGTTGATTTAAGTAACTTTTAATTGACACTTAATAAAAAACATTACTACTGTATATCATGTTCAGATATTGTTAACAATCATAAAACAATGATCACAGTGACTTTAAAATGTGATTTAAAACATTTTCGTTTAAAATAAAAAGAAACTCATTGCAAAGGCATTATTTCATGCTGATACTGCACGTGACGTCTGCGTCGGCAGTGGAGAATTCAAGGTTTTTTTTCTAAACTGGAAAAGAGAGAAATGACTAATTATAATAATATTACCAATACATCTTCAATTTATATTCCAAAAATGATTTTTGTGATGTGTTTGGTTATACATAAACTCGCTACCTGTTCATGACTTCTTTTATATACTTGTTGACCCACTTCGCTTTAGGATCCACACAAACTGTTCTATCATCATGTTTGGTGATCCTGGACAAATAACAATAGATACAAGTTTTAAACTGCAAAATAAATCGCACCTATTATGTAAGAACGAGTAGCCACGTTATGAAGTCATACTTAGTCAGTTTTACTAGTTCTCGCAGAATGTTTGCTGGGTGGATTAACTCCATGGCGCAGGCTAATCATGCAGCTAATGAAGTAGATTTTTAAGACGTTTTCTAGGTGCGTGTGTTCCCTAGCCCGTTTTTTGAAAACCGTAATGAGTACAATATGTCCACAGACTCACAGCACTTCGGTTTTGCGACAACGCGCGCCAGCAGGCAGGATTTCCACTCTCCTGAAAGTTCGAGGGTTGATGAAAGAGGTGGTGGTCTTGACGCAGCGGCATCGGAAACTGAGAGTGGTTCCCTCCATAGGAAGCGCTGAAAGTGATTTGGTGCGAGTCATTATAAGGTTAACAACAATGAAACCAAGTGAGAACACTCGGTGTCCTTTAAACCTTGTGCCATAGTTAGCACAAAGACGTTAGCTCAGTATAACTGATTACAGAGAAACCGGACTTTTCGGTCAGAGGTCCTTCATCAGCTGATGAAAGAACCTCTGAAACGTCCTGTTTCTCTGGAAACCTTGTGTACCTCACTACAATTCTGAATATTTACATCTTTTACTACACAACAACTACTCACCTGAAATCTTCTATACATAGACATATATGTATATGCGTGTGTGTATGTATGTATGTATGTATGTATGTATGTATGTGTATGTATGTGTGTGTGTATGTGTGTGTGTGTGTGTGTGTGTGTGTGTGTGTGTGTGTGTGTGTGTGTATAGACAAATTGGTAGCATACACAATGATACAGTGGCATTTCTGATTGTAAATACAAAGGTTTTTACCATGCAGAGTGGCAAAGCAGCAGAGCAAAGTGGCTGACAGCAGAAGGTAGACGACGCTGCGGGACATGTTGAAAGTGATGGCAGTAGAGTCGCTCTTGGGAAAGTGCACTACTTCACTGAGTATATAAGGATACTCAGAAAGGAAGTAGTAGAAATAGCTTAGCCTCACACATCATAGTGTCAAGGAAAAGACCCAGCTTTCAAGGGGAAACTGTGGGAGGGTATAGCATGCTACAAACAAATCTGTATGTTTTCTGCAACTAACTGGCAGCAGAGGTTTCATGTAGTTACTGTAAATTAAATGTTTATAGCACGTAACTGTAATGACAGTGATGCCGTGTGCTTTTTAGAGGACAACAGTACATTGCTCTAATAAACCATTTTGTGCTTTTTGAATATTACTGCAATTTGGGGGTTACACTGTTATCTTAACAATTGTATTGTCTAATATGTAGCCTAAATTTAAAACTACATTAAATAGTCGAAAGATCCTAACAAACGAATACAATATAATGTCTTTAAACATTTTTAGATGTTAAATAACAAACCTTTGAAATTACTTATGTTTAACCTGGTTCCCTAATATCCGTTCTGCTAATTTTGGAAAGTTTAAACTAAATAATGGAAAGAAGAGAATGGGGAAAAACATGTGGGATTAACCAGTAGTGCTTCAGAAAAGTAGTTTTGGCAGCATTTTACTGTGTTCCTACAATATTCTTATTGTCACAGTAGCCAAAGAGTAAGATTTTAGATACTGTATTGTGTGCTACTAGTGTTAATATTTTCCAAAATGTAAAAACAGGGTCCTGTATAAAACATCTAATCACATTTAAAGTGCCACACTGATTGTCAATCATTGTACAAAACACGGAAATGCTTTTATTTAGTTTGCGGGAAATGTAATTAATTTGCGGCCCGCTATAAAGGCAGAGCTCAACGTCCTCATGTAAAGAGAACACAGCATTTCCCCTCTATATCTGCTAAGTTTGATATCGCCTTTGGGTTGCTGGGAAAGGCTGCACCGTCTGAATGATGCTGTTCAGCTAAATCATGAAATGCGATAATGAGTGTAAGACACTGGGGAAACAGCTAATGTCCCCTGTTCCCTTTCGGAAATGAATCACAACGCCTTTTCTCAACGCCTCATCATCTGCAAAAATAAATCTAAGAGAAAAGATAAGAATGTAAAAATAAGAGTTCAGTTACAACGTTCCTTGGTGTAATAACATACAAAATGTTTGACATTTTCATTTGCATTCTGTATGTCATTTTATCATATTCTAAGTACTGCTCCTTACAGCCTTCAAACAACAAATCTATGCCTCTATAAATCTTGCTGATACGTTTCCGTTTCCGCAGGTGAGAAGCACAGGCTGTTTTATATGATCTTTCAAAGGACAGTTGGTGTTCTCGTTTTAGTTTCTTGCGTGTATAGCCTGGTTTCCTGCTGCATTTTTTCCCCAAATTCAGATAGCTACAGAAATGTGAAAGTGCCTCTCATACCACCATAAGCGTGTTATCGAAAGCAAGTGGAAAGAATAATTTGAGTATGCGTTAGATCGAAATAATGCCATAATTCACTACTATTCCTTCATAGTTAGTGAGGAGTTAAGTATGATCCCTATGAGATCTGGACTGGAGATCACGATCTTCATTAGGAAATGACCAAACATTAAAGCTACACTTTTAAAAAATCATGACATTTAACTTTGTGAAATTGTAACAATATCACTACTTGTAACGAGGCGAGACGCAGGATGCAGGCGCAAGCACTGAAACGCAAGCGTTTACTGAAACACAAACGAACGAACAAAAGGAAATAAAACACGATGATCGCAAAATGCTTAACTGACACACACAAGGGGAGTCCAAACACACAAGGTATATAAACGAGAAACGCAGGCGAGGTAATACAGGCAAAATAACTGACAACAAATGGAAGCAGCGAAGTTCTTTTTAGTGTCGCTGGCCTTGTTCTCGCCTGTGGACTGGTTAGGAAATTTAGGGCAGTGTTCCCCGGAGCTCGTTGGGGGTGGGTGGGGGACTCATGATTTGCCCCAGAGCTCTCCATATGAGCACGGTATGCTCCAGACCTCACACAGGAGACATGGTATGTCCCCAGAGTTCAACAGGATGATCTGCTGTGTTTCTCCTTTCTGAAGGTTAGGAAGGTACCAGGAGGAGAGTGCCAGTCCACACCAGACCAGCGGACCCTGCCCTCAGTCAGCTGACCAGTCCACGCCTGACTGTGTATGGGTGTGAAGGTTGGTCCTGGGGGCGTGTTTAACCTACCTTGCTTTTGCTACCAGGTGTCAGTACGATGGCTGCAATTTGTCGATATGAAAAGGCACCGTCTCCGTGCCTCGTGGCGTGGCGCACACCACGTCTCGTGTTCAGTGTGGAGAGGTGCTCGCCGGACTCCACATGCAGGATGGTACGGTCAGTAAACGGATTCCAGGAGTGTGCTAGTGTGGCCACGTTCCCCTGCACCCGCTACACCACCTGTGTCTTCGTACGCCGAGAGGTGCGTGTTTATTGGGGGTACTGCAACACTCCCTCCTGGTCAGCAGCCTCCACCCAGTGGTGGTGGCCCCTGCGTCGCTTTTGTTTATGTTGTTTTTAGTTCCACGTGTATTTGTCTTTTGGCACAGGTAGTGCGTGTTTCCTTTTTTCTGCTGTGTTACCCATGTGTCATTGTCTTTATATCTTCCATTAACATTCCCCTGTTTGCTGTAACCACTGTGTCTGTTATTAATGTTATTTTGTTTTTGTTTTTTTTATTTTCTCTGTCTGTGACATTACTTCTCACTAATCATTTCAGCTTTTAAACAACAAATCTCTGCATGTCTGCATGCGAAGTTATTATAGATTTTAGTACATACATTTGCTGTTAATACAGAAAAATAAAGTGAATAAAATAAAATTATAATACTTGAATAATAGTACTTGAGTAACTTCTTGAATAAATATTCAGTATTTCATTAGTTTTGTAGTTTTGCAATATTGTTTTTATTCTTATAATGACACACAAAAAACCTATTCTTATTTCTACTGATAAATGTTTTTAAATGGTCTTGTAGACTGATGAAAAATGTGACTACACAGGACATGGACCTTTTGAAAGAAAGAAATAATTCATAATATCAGAACTTTGTAGCTGACAGTGACTGCGTATAGCAGCACTGTTATACAGTTATACAATGGTTTGTTATTGATATAGCAGGTCTCCAGATACCTAGTTACAATCAGAACTGTACAGTATACATAATCCAGAGAATACAAAAATGGACTGCGGAGGGTAAGAAAAGGATTCCTAAGGACTTGGGCATCCATACGTCTATAGTCAGTTAAATAATTTATAAATAGCACTATCAGAATCAGTGCCTCTCTCCCTAAGAATGGCTGTCCTACCAAGATCAGTGCAAGTGTGAGCATTTTACTAAAAAGGTTTTTCAAAGGAGGTTTATAGCAAATCTGTCATTTTGGGCCCCTATACTTGTAAGCAGAGGCAATAAGAATAAGGAACAGAAAAAGCTAAGTAGACTGTTGGACATTGCCATCTGTTTTTAAACTACACCCATGGTGTGTTATTAGGACCTAGGACCTCTCTGGTAGTGCTGATCTCTGTGGGAGTTCATATCATGGTTTCTTTCGAATCGCAATATTTGATATTTTGGAAAATGTTAGTCATTGCCCACATGATGCGCTTTACAGCAATGACATGCACATGCCACATATGATAAATCAGATTTAGCACTTTGTCATTTCTGAACCTAAGAACGTTCGATACCTCTGGCCAACACTTCTTTTTCCTGTCTGAAACCTAGACCTGCTGTTTTCCTTTTTGTAGAATAGAAAGTCAGTGAGCACCATGTGTGCGCAACGCAACGCAATGCGCAACGCTGGATTACAATAAATAATAAAATATTTTTTTTTTTTGATACAGTAAAATGAAAGTAATGTGGTGGTTGGAATAGATGTGGTGGTTGGAATAGATTGCATGCAGCATTGCATGTACAGGGGAAAGCTGTAGGTGGAGTGCAGTGAAAAAGGTGCCAAACCACATGCACATTAAATAATGAGCAGGTTGCTCCTATCTTAGATGAAAATATCTCCATGGCCGTGAATGTGGCCCAACCATGGTAGGTGCACAAACTAAATGATACTGTCTTCAAGGCATCTCCATGATGTAAGTGCTTATTACTTGTATATTTAATATTTCAGATGTCATAAAATAAAAAAGATTAATTTAACAGCATCTATTAAAAATGCTTTTCCTGTAACTAGCAGTTGGTTTGATAATAGCTAATCAAGCCAGTGTGATTAAATATGAACAATATTGCAATATAGAATAGACACCTGTCCAAGTCTGGCTGTTTCACACTTCACACAGCTTTTTCATGTCTAATCCCATAGGTCCTCCACATCCAGACAGATAGGTAAGTAATGGTGAGCCAACCAGACATTGTGATTGTAGATAAGATGCAGAAAACAGCACTGATAATAGACGTGGCAATCCCAAGTGATGAAAATATGTAAAGGAAGGAATATGAACATTTTGAGAAATACCAGGGACTGAACAAGCAAAAAGAGAACATCCAGGTTGTCCCAGTCATGATGGGGCACTTGGAGCTGTGACCTCTAAGGTGGAGGAGCGGCTCCAAAATAATACCAAATGACCACACCAATCTCACGCCAAACGCTTGCAATCCTAGGAACAGCAACAGTATTGTACCATACTCTTTAACTTCCAGGGCTGACAGTGTCACAGTGGTAGAAGGCCCAAGACAGAAACACACACATTTCGGTGTAATTCGGTGTTCATGGATGTTCATGTCCCATGCACTGCATTTGGAATCTAAACTCCTTCTGATTTTCTTATTAATTTTTCTCCTCTAAACCTATATTTTGTTATCTGCAAGTTGTTCCCACTCTTCCAACGAGTGTGCATTCCCAACATCCAACTCTCTGACTTCTTTTTTTCCTCTCTCCTCAGACGAAATTCTTCAACTCCTGACTTCCAGCAGTCCGACTACATGCCCACTGGATCCAATTCCTTCCACTCTGTTCCAGACAACCTCAAGAGATCTAACTTCCTTTCAACTCCGTCATCATCAACAACTCCTTATCTTCTGGATACTTATTCCTATGTGCAATATATGTATATACTTATACTTTATATATTAGGGGTGGGACTTGATTAAAAATAATTAATCTAATTAATTAGAAGCTTTGTAATTAATTAATCGAAATTAATCACATTTTAATCACAACAATTCTTGTTGCTAACAGAGGTCCAGTGATCCCCAGTCAGAGGCACATTTGTGGCGCTCTTCACGAGAACCTGCTTTACTTTACTTTCCTCATCATACAGCTGCTGGATTTTTTTTCGACATTGTCTTTCTGGACGGCAGTTCGTAACTTGCATCAGCTGACGCAATTTGCAGCGTCTCTTGTAACCCTTTATCTTCGACCACAGAGAACGGTCTACAGTCCACAGCAATCCATCTCGCCAGTGAATTGGTCAATCTGTCTGACGTGGACTTTGACATTTTGTTTCTGAATGTGAACCCCGACATGTGGTAGAGTGTTGAGTGGCGACACTGTTTGCTCGTACTAGGAATACTATCACATTTAGCAGCTAAGTTAACATTACTGACCTGCGCGCTAGCCCCAACATGTTTTGCGTTGAGGTGGTAACGAAGCGTGGAAGTGCTCCTGTGATGAGCAAGCTCCTTCCTGCATAAAGTGCAAATAACAACATTTTTGTTTGTACTTCCATCTGGAAGTTTCTTGTATTTAAAATTCCCATCCACCAGCGAAGCCTCTTCCGTCATCTTCATCATGCTCATCACATTGTGCGTCAATATAATCTGTATTCCTGGAACTCGTGCACTGAGAAACGTTCCACGGTGCAAAAGTATGATAAAAATGCCTTACATTTTTTATTTCGTTATTTTCCCTGTAATTAATTAATCGAAATTAACGCGTTAAAGTCCCACCCCTAATTATATATATATATATATATATATATATATATATATATATATATTCGTGTGTTTATACGGTGTCTTGTCTCATGCACTTACTTTTATGTATAGTGTATATTTGCACATCGGAGTTTGGAGAAACGCAATCTTGTTCAGCTGTGCAGTACTTGTTGTATAGTCTGAAAGACAATAAAGCTGACTTTGACTTTGACTTGACGTGCCAACTGCATTCAAAACCGCCAAGGTGGTAGCAATCCTCAAGAAAGCCACACTCGACGGTTCCAATGTTACCAACTACAGACCGGTATCACTTCTCTCTTTCCTCTCAAAAGACCTCAAATGAGCAATTTACAATCAATTGCAAATTTCCACACCCAGAACCAGCTGCATGATCCCAATCAGTCTGGCTACAAACTAGCACATTCTACAGAAACAGCCCTCATAGCAGTGATAGAGAAACTTCATGTTGCTGAAGCTGCCAAGCTGTCATCTGTTTTGATTCTCCTAGACCTTTCGGCAGCCTTTGACACAGTAAACCAGAACATTCTTCTCTCTGTTCTCTCCAGTCTTGATGTGACTGGCTCTGCATGGAGATGGTTTCAGTCCTATCTGGAGGGACGGTCCTATTAGGTGACATGGAGAGGATCCTAATCCAAACCGTATAGACTCTCCACTGGTGTTCCACAGGGCTCAGTATTAGGCCCCCTTCTCGTCTCTTTGGTGTTCTCTTGGTGATGTACTGTCTTCTCGTGTTTTTTTCTACCACTGCTATGCCAACGACACTCAATTATTTCTTTCTTTTCCAGTTGACATGCAGGTCTCGAGATGTATCTCAGCATGCTTGACTGACATTGTGTCATGGATGACAGCCCACCACTTGAAGCTCAACCCCAGTAAAACCAAGCTTCTGTTCATCCCAGGAACTCCCAACCCTTACCATGACTTCATATTTTCCTACTAGAACTCTCTGGTATCACCATCCGAAACTGCCCATAGCCTGGGCATAGCTTTGGACAACCAGTTGCCATTCTCATGTTTCAAATCTAACCCGGTCTTGCAGATTTCTGCTTTTTAACATACAAGGGATTCGGCCCTTTCTCTCGCAGGAAGCTACCCAGGTGCTTGTGCAGTCTCTTGTGATCTCAAAGCTAGACTACTGCAACTCGCTACTTGCTGGTCTTCCTCTAAGAGCCATCAAACCTCTACAACTTGTCCAGAATGCAGCAGCACGATTGGTCTTCAATCTTCCAAAGTTCACACACGTTACTCTGCTGCTGTGCTCCCTTCATTGGCTTCCAGTAGCTGCATGCATCAGATTTAAAACCTTGATGCTTGCCTACAAAGCCAAAAATGGACCAGCCCCTTCATACATGAGGTCAATGGTCAAAGCCCGGTCCGTACCTTGAGTCCTTCGATCCTCAAGTACGGCTCGGCTTGAAATACTATGCTCAGGTGTCATGGAAGACAAGCATCGAGACTATTTTCTGTCCTGGCTTCAAGATGGTGGAATGAACTCCCACTTGCTGTACAGACAGCAGAGTCCCTTGCAGTTTTCAAATGCAGACTGAAGACCCATCTATTCATGGAATATTTAAATGCTAACTGACCCTGCTCCTATATTGACTGACTAAATGAATACTTATTGTAGGGTTTTGTTTATTACACTGATGTTGTATTAAAAACTCTAGCACTTATTGTTTATTACACTTATCATTGTTTAAGATAAACCTTATGTAATTTGTACTTCTAGGCATCAGCAGTGATCCCTGTATTTCTACAGTATTCTAGATCATTGGTATATTGGACTCTAAACTGCTGTACTGGCTAGGATGTATTCTATGAGTAAATAACAAAGTGCTTTGTTATTTACTCTGGATAAGAGCATCTGGTAAATTTCATAAGTGTAAATGTAAATGTAAATGCAAGTTTCATTTTCATATCAAAGCTGTTTCTGAAGAGGAATATCACCATCTGCTGTTCAGTGCCAAATCAGCCATCAGGAGATACATGAAAGAAGTTTATTAGTCTACCTTTGCTCATTACAATATCTTCAATAAAATAAAATATATGTAGTCAACACATTAACTTCTTTCTCAGTTGGCTCACTAAGCATCTAATATCTATTCTATCATAAAATCTTGCTATGGTTTTACATCAAGTATGACTTGAAAAGAGGTGGATAAGGTAAGGTAGAGTAAAGTTAGGGTAAACTCCTCTCATTTGTGTTAGGGTGTTACTCCTCTCATCTTACTCCTCCCATGTGATAAATTGTCACAAAATAAAACCTCTTAGCAATTTAAAAAATGAAATACTGTCTAACTTTATTTAGCGGTAAAGATAATACTTTATCATACGTGCCTTGTGCCTTTTCAGGGAACATCACAACAGGGTCTTTGGCTCGAGGCTGATGGGAAGGACTAGGATGGACGTGGCAGCCCATCGCAGGATGGGCAGAAGAGCAGACAAGGTGTTGAACATGAGAAAAGATCACAGGCACAGAGACAATAACAGGGACGGCTACGTAGCCCAAGAGGGGCAGAGACAAAAGGGAGAGGCATAGGAACTAGGGTGAAAGACCCAGCGGGTGTCCACGAAGGGAGGAAGGGCAAGGGTCCAGAAGCAGGCCAGGGAACAGAGCCGACTGGGACACCAGGATCCTGGGAGCCGGGCATGTGCCGGCTGTTGACAGTCCTGGGGGGTCTGGAGGCACAGCGGCATCAGGCAGTGGTGCATCCAGAGGCACCAGGGGCAATATCTTCCCAGGCATTGTTGAGCGACAAGTCTAAGGTATGCCTTCCAAAGCACTGGGCGCACCAGGTGGCACTTCTCCAATAGTGCAGGGCACGCACAGTGGAGTGCCTGCTAGAAGAGCAGGTGATGGCAGTGCAGGGTGGCATGCCTACGGGAGCATTGGACACACATGCTGGAGCACCTGCTGTAGGGTCAGGCAGGTGCACAGGCACTGAAGCCATGTCCACAGCCCCCATGGACACAGGAGTGTTAGGTCTTTCGCCCAGGGGTGACCCAGAACCAGAGAAGAGCCCACACAGGAGGCACAGGGTATATGGCAGCCCTCCTCAGGGCACTCGGGTGTGTTCGCTGCCTCTTTGGGTTGGGCCCCTGAGCAAGGCCCCTAACCCTCAATTGCTCAAGTTGTACTCAGTCATAATTGTAAGTCGCTTTGGATAAAAGCGTCAGCTAAATGCCCTAAATGTAAATGCTTAGTAAGACACCCTGCAGGGCCCACCTGACCACCCCCAGTCCCTAGTGGGCCCAGCATGGAAGCCTCAGGCCCACCCCCCATGAAATTCCAGGGCAGACTTCCTCCTCCAGGCCTGGCATGAAACTGGCCATAAGGAGGGAGGCTGAGGAGGTGTCTGGTTCAAGCTGGGTTTTTCTATTTTTTTCCTAGTGGGATGGCTGGACACATGACAGGATAACAAGATAACAAAGGCAGTGGCTACAAAAAAGGAAACAACACAAACACAAGAACATGGCCTAGCTGAGTCATGTGGGTCAAGCACCGTGACAGTCCCCACCCAATATACTTAGGTAAAAAATAAATATATTCCACTGACAAGTTTTGAGCAATGCTAAGATGCATATGTAATACTACCTGTTGATGATGGGATACTCATTATTGTAGCACCTTACCACCATACTAAATAACATCTGACTAGCAAACGTCTGACTTGCAGGAAAAAGTAACGTTAATGTTACGTTATGTTACTTTTTAAGTAATGTTAACATTACTTTTTTTCACTAAAACTGTAACTGTAGAAATAAATAATATTTTACTAAAATGTGTCAGTAATTGTACATTGGTAACAAACATTTCTACTGAATATGGACCAATTTGCAAATTCTGAATTAACTATCATCACTGACTTTAGCAATAAGAGCTAAGTTACATGGAAATTTGATTAGCCACACATTAATGCAGCATCCATCAGTAATCATGAGCATATTCAACTATTGTTAATGTTTTTATATTTTGTTATATTTGTTAGAAATTCCATATGAACTCTCAGTAATGCATGTGAACATATAGAGAGTAGCAGCTTTTAATTTATTGCAAATTTATATAGTATCCTGTGTGCTGTGCTTGGTTATGATAAATGGCATTATTAGTGTTTATTTGATTAAAGTGAAAGAAGTTTTTATTAATCAGCTTTTGTCATGTTTCATTCAGAATAAGTAATGAGCAAGATGAAGGATGGCAATCACATTTGGCAGTTTTTTGGGAAACCTCAGAAAAAAAGAAAAGTAAGCTGAGAGAAAATAAGTATTAGATGATATATAGAAGAGAGTTGTTTAAGAGTTGAGTCAGTGTTTCCTGACATAATAATTACCAGCCAGATAAGACATTGTCAACAATCCACTCCTGAATATCATGACAAGAAATACCAGTTGTTTACTGATAATATTTCCATGTTCACTCAGCTTCATTCAAAGTAGAGAGAGAGGGAGAGTATGAGGATACTTACAGGTCAGGGAGAGCAGGTGACTTGGAGGTGAGTAAGAAAAGGAGCAAATATTGTTGGTGATGACATCACAATTTCAAATATTAGGTAATAATAAATCAATAAAAATAGATGAAAAGTAAATAATGTTCTGTTGGTCAGAACTCTTTTCCCTCTATTTGTAACAAGTGGCTCGCAGTACCAGCGGGCCACCACCAGAGGGAGGCCACGCGGCTCCTTTTTCAGTTGCCGATCAGCTTTGTTCCTTTTTCCACCTCATCTGCCCTTTGGTCCATCTAAGGGTCCAGACCATCAGGGTCCTTCAGCCCTGCTCGTTCCCACGCTCCTGCCGCCCCGTTACTCTATTTGGCAAATTTCGATACATTTTCCAGTCAATTTATTGTTATGTAAAATCTGTGTACAAGATGGTGCTTAATACTCAAAACCTTTGTAAAAGTCTATACATTGATATTTTTTGTAACTTTAGTGGGCAAAAGGATTTATAGATTATCAAGTAATTTTTAAATGTCTTAACAGATATCTTAAAGTGATAATTAACTTGAAAATGTATAGTTTGTAAATTACCTATCGGCATCTATAGATATTTATACATACAAAATAGTTTCCACATTAGTTTTGGGGCTGCAAAATGCTGCAAATAATTTCTATGCAACATGTAAGTCGTTTATAAACTATGACTAAGAAAATCACTGCTGTCTGTTCATGTTTAATAAATCATTTGTAGGCCACTTTTAAGCTGTTTTTAACTGGGGTTCACAAAAGACACATTGTATTAGCAGCCAGGATTACTAAAGCTGTGATTTTATTTTTATTTTGTAAATATTCATGCAATATTAACTATTGGCCATAAGCCCTTTGCACTCTGACTGACTCATATTCGCAGTACACCACCGCACCTATAACACCCACATTAATTCACAAAACATATGCTTTGTCCTGTGTATTTTTATATGTCATGCTTTTCAGTTTTGTATTTGTTATTTGCATTCTGTATTTACTGACATCCCGGCACTGGCCTGTGTCACACGTATATAGTATGGCATTGCTACTTTTAGATTTTCATGCCTATATTATTTTTACTTATGTACTTCGCTTTATTTGTGTTCATAATTATTCTGGGTTGAATATTATGGAACGTTTATGCTCTGGCTGTGTGTGTGAGATGCATCAGGACAGAGATAACACAAGGACTGAAATCTTCTGAAGGAAGCAGCAACCACCTGTTTGTAACAAGGCAGAAATGGAGTATCATATGTCTCTTTTAGTGACTAATAAATTAAATCTATTTTTTTGTGTGTCTGATAATCAATAGGGGAGTGACAATACCCATGTTAGGACCTTTTTTTAAGGTTCATTATAACATTACAATGGCAGTTTTTTTTAAGTTTTTTTTGTTTTTTTAAATAAAATCACATTTCTGTCAGCAGGGGGCATGAGTTACCTTTCTGCAGCTTGCCGTTTAAATTTTTCTACCCAATTTCAATTTCTCGCCCAGTGTGTCCATAATGAAAGTATTCCTAAGAATATTATGTAATATCTTGATAATTCATCTCAGTCACACCTGTATGCTGCAAAGATTAGGTTCGATCAGATCTTTTCAAATTAAACACTCAGATGCTGGCAGGGCATACTGGTAAATATTTACCAGTATTTATGGGAGTGGTTTATGTAAAGAACAACAGACATGCCAGGGCATGGGAATAGTACATCTTCTGTTCTGGATGACAAATTCATTGTTCATTCAAGAGCAGAAACAATTGAATGTCAGATACAATTGGGGCACTCACCAAGATACAAAGGCAACAAAATGTATGACTTCAAGAATAAGACCATGTCTGACATTAACACACAAATAGATATAATGATTTCTATTCACATAGAAAAGTCAAATGGTTATTAACGTTCATATTTTACTTTCATTTTTGAAATGGGTAAAACAAAAAAGAGGGTACATGTAACACAAAAGTCATGTGAGGATAAAATAATAATCCAAAATGAGGAATTTGAGAATGTTAAGTAGGTGGCTTTATGCCTATTGTTCCAAACTGCAAGTTATCTCATATGCTTGGATTAAACTGATTTTCATATTCATTCACTGTTGGATATCACATATTGAGTGTGTTTGTGTGTGTGTGTGTGTGTGTATGTGTGTGTGTGTGTGTGTGTGTGTGTGTGTGTGTGTGTGTGTGTGTGTGGTAGCAGTTTGGCCATTAGGATTCCCCATAGTTCTCAAAGCTGATAAGAGAAATATACAAAAATGCTACTGCTACACTGTCTGGCCATGTACCAAATTCCATAAAGTCACATGATTTCCTGTCAATCAAACATTTAAAGGAATGTTTATTCTCCTGCAGTTTGTCCAGGTCTGGTGTTGTCTAGTCAGGTTTTGTCAGACAGCACCCATATTGGATTCTGATTAATATTCATGACACTTACTTTTTGCAAAATGTAATCTTATTAAGAAATTATACACAACACTTATCAAGCTCTTTAAAATTCAAAGACATTAGATTTGCTAGCACAAAAAAACAAAGAAATAAACCAAAATAATCTTATAATAAATCAACTATTCCTTATTTCTTTAATTTTCTTTTTTCTTTAATTTATTTTAACAGTTTTTAGATATACATTCAAATTCAAATGAAAACTGACACTGAGTATTCAACATGCCCACTACCATGGAGTTTTATGGGATTGCTGCATCTTCAGGTTTTTGTGCTTTTGGTTTGTTGCAGCCAAAGGTCTCAAACACAAAAACAGTTCACACACATGCATGCACACACACACACACACACACACACACACACACCCACACACACACACACACACACGCACACGCACATACACACACACACACACACACACACACACACACACACACACACACACACACACACACACACACACACACACACACACACACACACACACACACATATACACCTTGGTACATATTGATGGAAGAGAAACACCACTGAAACACACTTTTTTTTAAAATCTATGCATGAATTTCATTGATTTTAATTTAGACTTTTGGTTAGATTAAGCTTATAGGCATTTGTAAGTCAGAGGCTAATTTCTGTCCATGATGCCATTTACACTGACACTCTGTATGCATACATTATTGTTTTCCATGCCCTTGAACTTGGATCCAGGCAGAACTGCTTCCTGTTGTTTTTCAGCATCCCCCTGAGAACACAGAACAGAAGCAGTGTGACTTTTTTCAGTTTGTCCTGATTGGCAGGAGTCAAGCAACATACAAAGCTTGAATTTTGCAACCAATTGACTTACACAATCTCAAAAGCATCACAGAATGCACTGGGATGGAAAACTTTCCAATTTTGAATATTCTTAAGATGGGCTTTGTTGAAAGACCTACAGAGGCAGCGCTGTTTACTGTGTAGCCTTAAAGCTGAAACACAGAGAAAAGATTATCATTCAACAGACAAAGTGATTGTCTTCAAGTGACAATGAGTAATGTTTGTGCTACATAAAGTCCCCTGGGGAACCAAGCCAGGTAAGCCTAAGTCATATAACATAGCTGCTAAATCACTCCAAGTTTCACAAAGTTCATTTATCTCAGATTAAACTATGGAAGTTGTTGATTCAATTAATTCATTGCCAAGGTCATGTCAAGGTCATTAGTGGCAAGTTTTTAGTTTGTCAAACTCTGGAACACTGCAATGAAGAAGAGTGTGGATTGCAGTCAGCAGATGTCAACAGAACTGGCAGACTGAAGTGACTTGGTGGAGTGATCATTACCCATGACTCTTCAATGCTATTTGATTCTTGTCAGACAAGTGTAGCAAATACAAATGGTCAAAACCACTTCATATTATGTACAGCACCTTCATATTCATACAGAACTGTAAATCACAAACCTGGCCACTGATGAATATTGTTAGCCACAACTTGAACTATAAATTAGCAAAACCTCTGGCTAAGCTTTCAGGCAGGTTTTCTCAGCCTTTGTGGCTCAGCTGAGCAGAGGTGAAAGTGCCAGAAGAAACGACTTAGGCTCACATACCTGCACTGAGCTCTGCACACGTCAGAGCAAACAGCAGGAGCAGGACCAGGGTGCTGCGGCTCATGGCTGGTGTCTTCTGCTGCCCGAACCCTCTCTGGCAGGAGATGTGATGGACTGGCCCTGGACAAGTGTGCAGGTGGAAGGAGTCTAAAGGGGTTTATATAATTTATGCATGGGGCTGTCCTTTAAAGGATTTTCCATTCGAAATGTGGCATATGTAGTAATGGAAAACTGAGCCAAACAAAGAGGAAGCTGATGCGAGTGATGCAATGATGTTGAAGACGGCTGTTCTCTGGCCAAGATTGGGCTTCCGCCTACACTGTAACTCCCAGGATTAAAAAAAAAAAAATCCAGACTTTACCCACTGTGAGTGCATACCGTATGTTAAATCATTTTATGAAATGTTTATGAAATGTGATATACAATTACATTTTATGACAAAAGACAGTTCATAATGGTAAAGAAGCATTCATTCCATTTGGAAGCTATGAGGTGAATTATCTTGTCTATCCCATGAGATAGGTTACTGTTTTGTGCAAATAAAAGGGCTATAAGGATACTGAATGCTCCTCAGAAAACCCTCTTCATGTAGCTGACCCCCCCCCCCCCCCACCCACCCACCCAATTGACGTATCTGAAATCTAAAAAGTCCCTTGGATTTGACAGTACTGCACTGATACTTTAAAATAATATATTAAAGTCCTGATACTTTAATATAATATATAATATATATGTCCTGATACTTTAATATATTATATAATATATAATATAATAGTTTTCACACTTAGTCACTGTACAGTTAATTGGCAACCTACTTTGTTGTGCTGCTCATTTGTGAATAAAAATGTAGATGCATATACTGTAACTTGGAACTACATTTTGGAAAGCGAGAATACTCATGTCAGACAACACACTGCTCAAAGCATTCTCTTATGAAGGGAGGAATAGATATGGCCTGTATTTTGTAGCATCTGTCGGGCTGGGTAATTTTGCGGGGATTTCAAAATGCCATTACATTGCGAAATGCAGGAGTTGTGATGTGCATCCTTTGCAGAGGAGAGACTGGCAAAAGTCTTTCACAGTAGACTGGGTTGGAGTTTTGGAGCACAAACATACACTCATACAGAACTTTGTCAGTAAAGATGAGTGAGAAGAACAACTGAAGAGGGGATGGGGAGGAGAAGTTGTCAGCTAACAGTCTTACCTGGAGAAATGCATAGCTCGGACGCATGCATGCTCTGTTCCATTGTCTTTATTGTACTACATTTTGAGAGTTTCCCATTCTCAAAAGGAACATTTTTCAGTTATTTTTCATCTTAAACAGTCTTAAACTTACAGAGAAGATCAACACTCAAGCATGCAGCATTATGAGCAAATGGAAGAGATGGAAAAACAACAAAAGCAGTTTTGATAGAAAATAAATGAGAAATTGCATGAAAGAGCTTATAATAATACACTACACACATTAATAATGATACACCTATTGTCATGGGAAAACCCAGAAAAGGCCCAGAAAAGTGTGTGTGTGTGTGTGTGTGTGTGTGTGTATGTCACATTGGGACATTTGGGGATTTCATAATAACCTGTAAAGGGGCTGAGGTAGCGCTCATGACTAATCCTTACAACTCACCCATATAATGCTGTAAAGATTAATGCTATGGAGATTTCTGTAGGGGGAAATGCGGCCCTGGAAGGAGAGCCTCTTCTGGAGATGGGGATCTGTAGCCTACCTGGAGATAGGGAAATCCAGTGGGAGTTACCAATATGAAAGAATCATAAAGTCACTTGACAAATAAGTATGCCAGCAATACAACAACTATTAGTGATGACTAAACGTGAGATTCGATATAAATATTACTGTAATTGCTATTATTTTAGTAAATGCTATTGTCTGTTACCTACGCCCTAGAATGATATACCCAAAATACTTAAGCGGAGGAGCCAGGGGGTATAACTGGGGGGGGGGGGGGGGGGAGTTAGATGTTTGTATCCCAGGGAACATCCAGTTAGTTTGGAGGAAGTCATGCTAACCCTAAGCCTGGTTTACTTTCATTGACTGGCCGAGGCTGGCTGAAGAAACCAGCATTACTATAGCTATTTATTCATCTTTATTTATTGAAACCCATTTTATAAAAGTTTTATTTGCTCCATCTTCATCAGCAATGAATGCAATAGGTATGATTATTTACAATGCTTGCAGCTTCATGGCTAGAAGTGCAAACTGTTCAGTTCAACAGCTTTTTTTGTTTTGTATTTTTACCTGTGATTCATCTGCAACCACTTATGCCTGCTCTCACTTGCACTGATGACAAGCCATTAGTCATTTCAAATGCACATAACGGTTATCAAAATTAGAAAGTTCAACTCACTTGCTCCTTGTTATCTAACCTTTAACATAGGTCTTGGAACACAATCATACAAAATCTGTTGGCATGCAAAAAATGGAGCAGATGAAGCCAGTTCTCCAAGAGTGCTTTCTTTATATTTGCTTAGTTTAACCTCGACTCCTTCCTTTGTGTGATCTAATCTGAACAAAAGGTGCCAAAACTTACTTTCCCCCACTTGTAGAAAAAATAGATCCCTACATTAACCCACATTGTCATTAAAAGTGATTGGAAACAAAATGCTGTTTTGCTTTTTTTCATAATAGTAAACAAATCTTTTTTGTTTGTTTGTTTGGGGTTTTTTTGCTTTGCATACGTAACTTTAATTCATTTAGGTTTGGCCAAGAAGCATTTCTTGTTTTCCCTCAGTGGTGCAACAGCAGCAGTTCTAAATTAATGTTCAAGAACATTAAAGAATCCATTCAAGGATCAAGATCAAACCTTTGAAGGGGAGATACTGAGGAGCCCATGACACCATATGATTTTGAGTGGAACGAATAGTGTGAAAGGTTTGATAGAACAGTGCTATGCACCTCATAACTCATAACTCATCTGCCTTTTGACTCTTAGTTGCAGTGCAGAAAGTGCTGGGTGCAGCCTTTACCAGCAATGTCACCAGCCCAACTCTTGGTTCAGCAACTCCTGTTCATTGGATTGGCAATGATACCCTGACGGCAAACTAAGTGAAATGTTAAGCATCGAACAGAATCAGTGTCAAACACCGGAGGTGAACTGAGTGCCTCTATCAGATACAATGTCTTCTGGTAGGTGAAACACATTGTAAAGAATAGCTGTGGGGAGTTTTGGAACGTATACTAGCCTGCAACCTTTTGAGAAGTGGTCGATCACCACAATAATGCATGTATTAGCTTGTGAAAGAGGTAGATCCCTGACAAAGTCTATGGCTAGATGAGACCATGGGCACTTCAGAATGGGGAGCTGTTCCAACAATTCCATCGGTAGCTGATGAGGGGCACAGATATCACACTAATTGACAAAGTCTATTGTGCCTTGAGACATACCAGGCCACCAATACCTCTTCCTAAAATTGGGATTGACCAGAACTGAGTGAGGTATGTACTCACTGGAGAAAAACAGGACATATCTTGTCCCGAGGGCAGTCACTGGGGGGTGGTTTAGGGGTCTGTGACTGGATGATTTGTGAGTTGATGATCTATTGTATAGGGGCCTTAATGACTGATGGAGGTATTATGGACTTCTGGATCTCAGGTGAGTCTACTCTATCAAAAACACTTGACAGGGCGTCTGCCTTAGTGTGTAATTGTAATTAGTCTGCCATAGTGTGTAATTGTAATTAGTCCGCCTTCATGTGTAATTGAACTGAGTGAAAAACAGCGCCCGCCTGGCTTGCCTATCTTTCAGATGTCTGTGCTGCCGTAATATACTCCAGATTGTTATGGTCAGTGAGGATGGTAAATGGGTGAAGAGCGCCCTCTGGCCAGTGCCGCCATTGCACTAAATTGGACTTTATAGGCAGCAATTCTCTATTCCCTACGTCATAATTCCTCTCTGCAGAAGCGAGTCTCAAAATCGCAGGGAAGAGGATGGCCCCCGTGCCGATTTCAGAACTTCTGACTGTATGTTTTTTAGTCTTTGAGGCTTCGGAGGTCAATAGATCTTTTCACAAATAACGTAGGCCAGGTTTGATATAGAAATTTGTTACTCCCTTGTGTACCAGAATTTAATGTTGTGGTGTTTGACAGCACCAAGCCTGTTGCAAGGTGGAGTAAACCACTGTTTTCCGTTGTCTCAGTTTGTGTAGTTGAAATGATTTTTAATTGCTTATAGAAGATAACATCTGTATAGACAAAAAATACAATTATTAAAAAAGGAAGATGGTATCATATGGCTATTGGGTGTTAGTGGAGGGTTTTATCTTTGTGTTTTTTATTATGTGGACTTAATGTTTTTTTAGGTGTGGGGATTTAGGTCGCACATTATTGGTTTATTCTTCTTTGGTTTTGTTTGGAGTGACTTTTGTATTTTGATAACTGCCTACTTCAGACCACTAGACCCATGTAGTTGAGTGTTTTCACTTCTTGTCCCCAGATCTTCTGTACCAGTAACTCCAGTAAAAATGAACTAAACTGTAATATGTTGTATAGTTCGTACTTCAGCTATTCCAACTGTAGTGTTTGTATTATTAACAATCACCGAGGACGTTGTATGGCTGAGAGAGCATATCTGATTACCACTGTGTAACGGCCAGAGTGCCGCAGGGCAAAGAACAGGATGCAGAAGCGTTTCTTAACGTAGACAGACATTTGTTTAACAAGCTGAGACACGGAAAAACAGTGAACGTTATCGCACTCACATAGAATAAGCAGCGCAGTGTGATACAAACGGCGAACAAGAACAGAAACAGAAGCACGAGCGGTAACTAGAGCAACGAACATGATCGGTGAACACACGCATACACATGAACAACGACCGACAAACGACAGTATAAACACAAGGCTTTAAATACATACATAAGTGCCATGATTAACAAGATGCAGTTGTATGATAACAACGGGTGTGCGGCTACAAATAAGGGGGCTGTCACAGAGAACTGACAAACACGATTCCCACAGCACGTGGCGGGCCGTATGTGTGGGAAGGGGAGCGTACCATTACGCACTGGATTGCTGATTACAGCTGAATTATTTATACACTTTTATGTATGTCAGTAAAACCCATTTGTACATAAGTTCTGCAGTCCTTTAATCTTTGCTGTCAGAGTACCTGTTTTGGTGGGAACCTGTAGCTTGTTCCCATCATAAACGCTTCATCAGTGGTGGAACGTTGGCCCGTGTGATAGTCAGTGGATGCCACAAATTAATAGATAAGAATTATGGAATAATGGAAATTCAGGTATTTTTGACAGCTTTAGATTCATTACATGTTTCATAATACAATATCAATTCTATCAATAATTATCATATCAATAATTTCCCAGATCATGCTTTCTGAGATAAATACTGCTTTTGCTGCCTTTCTTGTGCATCTCTACTTTTCAAACCTGCACATGATCTAGGCTAATAGATAACTGAACATTTTTATTATGAATGTATTGGTTAAGAACATTAGATTGGTTCTTGTTAAAACAAAGGTCTTTTTGCTAAGTCAATAACTGCTGATGTCACGCAAGTTTCTTACGTTGATATCATGCTGTTTTCTCCACTGTAGGCACTTTACATATATTTCTAGATGTCGGCTTTATGTCTTTTGTATCCCAAGAGGAAACAGCCTAATATGGTGTGGAAGCTAACAAAGCAGCCTTCTTCTCTCATTTACCCAGTCAAAACAGCTCATAATATCGTGAAAAAAAAACAACGGATATCCTATTTTAAAATCAGTTTGTATAAAGCTAATTCCCACAGTTTTTTAAAGATGTAGTCTGTCCAAAGCAGGAGAAAATCATGCAGCAAATAATTTTCTGTTAATGAATATATTCATCTTCGGGCACTCATCGCATGCTCCAACAGCATTGCTGGTCCTGTCCACCAGCTGATATGTGGTTGAAAAACAGGCTGCCAGTTTACGTTTAACAACTAATGTCATATGAGTCAATGGCACCACTTATTTATTAATTTTTTTGACCTAGCTCTGAAAGATGATAATTTTGCTCAGTGTTGGTGTAATTTTAATAAGCTCTGAATTAGTGCAGTAAAACCCTTCCAACTTAACAAATCACATCAAAGTGTACGTTTGTGCTTTCTGGAGATAAGCCAAGGTAATCATATTGCGAGTTCCTCATTTCCAGCTTGCTCTTTCTGAGAAATGTTGGCTGTGATAGTAAAACGCACTGAATGCAGTGTGCTTGAAAATGTTTATAGTGCAATATTAATATTATGTTCAGCTTACATTTAATGGCTGTTGTGATGTTTCACAAAATGTCATAGGCCTATCCATAAAATACATTCTATAGGTATGAGCATAAAATAAAAATTATGCATTAATTCACATAAAAGAAATTTGCTGTGGATGTTCATTTAATATTATATTGATATTAATATGAATGGAACACAAAACTGTTCATGGTGAATATTGTGCATGGTGTGATTTCCGTATTAATGTTAGCTAACATAGTAAAATGGAATAAAAAACATTTGTGATATCATACAGGGAAGATCAAATACACAGGAACTCTGATATCCATTAAAATTTTGAATATGTGTAGTCATTAATATTTTTAGAACAGGTTCATACAAGTTTTTAATCACATGGAGGAGAAGAGCGTTTATACTGATTGCTGTAATAAAAGTATTGTTTGGTGAGAAAATGTGTAAATCATTATTTCTTATGATGAAATGTTTCCACAAAAACCTGAAGAGCCTATCATTGCTTTCACTGTAAAAGGAATTCCACCAGAGGCACTCAATCCAACTATTATGATAATGTTTATTTCAAAAGATTATTTATTGTGTTCCTTTCTCAACAATTTAAAAAGTCAAAATATCAAGACACATGCATAAAAGACATAGAGACAAAACAAACATTATACATCACAGTGTTTGGTGGTCTGTTACATAATTTAAAGAAGTAACCAAACTATTTACATTGAAAAACTGACTGAAGTGCTGATTTTGTATATAAAAATTTTGGCACATTGCTTATGAACACATGACTGGATAAACAGTTGCTTCCACTCTCATGACCTCAGCGCATTTCTCCAGGGCAGTATGAGATGAGGCAACTCTCTCACAATTCCTCTATTGCTGACTCCTGGAAACAATCATAAGCAATGATAGTAAACATTTCACTGAATATAATAAAGCTCAGGACACAATATTCTGTATGACAGTATACAACCATAAAAGTTGTTTTTTTTTTTGGGAAGATAATGCATAAAAGTTATAAATAGACATAAACTGACCTTTTTTGCATCTTCTTGATGAGATTCTGGACAAAGCCAGACTCTGGATTTAAGCATTTCTGCTCCATGGTATCCTTTAGTGTGACACTGCACAGAGCCATTGAAAGAATCACCAGGTTGACTGATTTATTTAACCAAGATACCTACAGTATATGCTCATTATAAAGTTATGATACTTACATGATCTCCTGTTTATCACAAGATGGGCTGGGAGATAATATTTCAACTTTCTCAACCCGATTTACCCGAATTACTTTGAGGCCAGAATCCCCACACAAACACCGTCCACGGGTATGTCTCGCCTGTCCTGGAAAACAAAAGCATTGCTTTTCATTGGGCCCACTGTGGACAGTAAGAAACAATGCAAGTATGAGTGTTCATATAAAAAGCTATCACTTCCAACAAAAAAGGCTTCCTTACCTTTGATATCTGCAACAAGCAGACAGATGAGGATGAAAGTTGCGATGGTCTTCATTCTGTTCTTGGGCTTGGAAATCTGCTCGGTGTACAGTTGCCTTTGCAATCTGAGTTATAAGTGAAGGTGATACTTTGCTCAGATTTATACTCCAGCCTGGGCCATCCCCAATTATGGCAGTTTTAGTTTTCATTTCTTAGTGGTGTGGGTTCCTTTTCCTTAGTCATTTTCACTTCCCTGTCAGCTAACAGCCTTGTAGACTTTAATATAAGGCATTCAGATGAAATTGTAGAAGTGATAATGAAAAATGGAAAATACACCTACTGTGTTGGTTTTTTGGAAGTAAAAAGTAAATGTGGTCTGTGAAAAAGGATTATAGCAAAACACAAACCAGGGCAAGTCACCCTAAAATGAAACAAAGTGTTTTGGAACATTTATTCAACAGCACATATTAGTGGATGAATTAAACATCTAAGATGTTAGGTTTCCAAGTTACAAGCTGTTTTAGAAATAAAGATTTACTGTAGATTAATAATGACTTTTATCATTGCAGTGTATTCAAAATTATAATTTCTTGCCTCAACACTACTTTCCTATGAAAGTGGAAACTTGGTGTAGATAGGGGAAGCGAGATGCTTTCAAAATGTATACTGCTTCTCCTGGACTTATGACCTACATCAAACACTGTTGCAAAACCACAAGGGCACGTCTGGAAGACATTTGCTATTTTTTTCATGCAGACACATTAAGAAGAACTACGCACAAAATGTTTGAGTGAAGTAGAACATAAAAGATTTAAATATGAGACCCTCAAACTCGCAGGCCTCTGGTGGAGAATCTGAGCTTGAAGGAAAAAGACCGCCCAGAAGAAGATATATATTTACATTTATATATATTTATATATTTATCCTGCTCCGGGAAGATTTTTTTTAATCTGTTCAACCAACCCTATTGCTCACCTCGTGCTTTCTTACCCATTGCATTAAGCAGAAACACAAACCTTAAGGCAGAGAGGGATTTACATAGATGTGTCTGAAATTACCACATAAGAAAATATTTGGAACCACAATATCCCATTACTCTGTTAAGCCATAACACAAGACACACATTTTTGTTTCGCACCTAATGACTAATTGACTAATGGAACCATGAAAAGACCCAATTGTTGTATATCCTGGACACTTCATGAAACACATTCCTTTAACTTATTTACATTGCTCTCCTATTTTTTTCACCAACCCCTTTAATGCAGTGCACAGTGTGTAAGGCTCGAAATTTACAGAAAGCACATTGAATTATCACAAAAAAGTGTCTTTATCTATGCAAGAAAAAAAAAAGGCCAGGAAAATACAGGTTGTGAGGCTATTGGCTAGACATTATTGGTGGCTGGTAGTACTTGCTTCAGTAAGGTGAGCAATATATACCAGTGGCGATGAAGCAATCAAGCAGGTTTGGTCTAGAGAACCTGTTATTGATAAATGTGAAAGAGATATATTCTTCAATTTGTCACTCAAGACTGATTAATGGCTTTAGAGCAGATGTCTTTCATGTTTATTCCTAATATGAGAGGTCAAAGGTAATTAAATTAACATTAAATGCTTTGATGTTAATTGATTATTCCAGTGGCAACAAAATTCTAAATAGTGACAGATTGTTATGTTAACAGATAACCCTTCAGTGTACACTAATGGATTTGCTTCTGAGTCTGCCACAATATCCCAAGGTATGCCCCAAGGCTTCATTCTTGGACCATTTCTGTTTTTAAACTATAGTTAGGCTCTTACTACTGTTTATTCAGTTTTTCTCCCATTTCATTTGCCAAAGATACCAACCTAATTTTGTCTAACAAAAATGTATCTTTATACAGTATGATTTAGACCAAAACAAGTTAAATGTATCCAAATGAAACTTAATTATATTTTCAAGGAAAAGTAGCATATACTGAGGCAAGCACCAGTTACTACTGATAGATATAGCATTGCTATGGTCTCAAATGACATCCATACTGATGAAAATGTAAACATATTTACTTCCTAATACAAATGTTATTAAGAACATTTGATTTGTTGCTAATGAGAAACCTGGTAGTTTTTCGTGAAATTGTCAGTCACCTTTATTATATGACAAATGTACACTTTTGTAGATTCCAATTAAACCTTTAAAAAACACTATATACTGCAACCTTTTTGATATTTTTAGGCACTTTTAATATGAAAGATACATAATACAAAATCATTAAAATGAACAAATGCAATAATACATAAAAAAGTGAATACAAAAGCAATAAAATATAAAATATAATCTTACAAAAGGTTACAAAACATTTGTACATCTGACAATATACAGTAGTGCTTTTTATTATATAAAAATCAGAATTATCAAAGTGAAATTGTTTGCAACATCTAACGTCTCTTCAATTATCTTGACACACAGTAAAGAATTTTAAAATGTATGATGTTCACAGACTTCTCTTCCACATCAAGAGACGTGTTTTATCCTCTAGGCTCACTGCAGACTCCTAAAACAAATCAGTGAAAAGTCATTGAATATTCCCTACATTTTAAAAAAATTGTAGTTTTAAAAGGGGATGTTATTTGACCATATACACTCTATTATTAAATTCAGAAACAAAAAGGTCAATTACTGTCAGTAACTGAGAAATTCTCACCTCTTTTGAATTGCCCTCTTGATATAGTTCTGGGCAAATTTAGATTCTGGTTTCAAGCATTTCTGACCTGCATCCTTTTTCAAGGTGACACTAAAAAGAAATTTTAAACTGGTTAGTCTGGATCAGACTATTAACATGAGACAAACTATGAGTTGTTCTGTATACGAGCTATTGTTTTACAGCTTACATGATTTCCACATTTTCACAGTATGCGCTGGCAGGATAAATTTCCACCTTGTCGATATTTTGTGGTCGAACCATATTCAGCCTAGGACCCTGACATAAGCACCTCCTCACACTACTCATGGCCTGTCCTGCAAGAAGAAAAGAATCATATAATTTGTTCTATTATTAGAGATTTATTCATCAATGTTCCAGAAATAAAAGCGCTATAATCAAATATAAGGATATAAGAAATTAGCCTACCTTGCACATGGACAATAACCAGACAGGCAAGAAGAACCAGAGCTGCTGCAGACTTCATTTTGCTGGGAGTTCTTGAAGATGTTGTTGATGATGCTCTTGAAGGAGATCTTTACTGCAGCTTGGAGACTGAGCCAGTGACTGAGTGAGGGTGCTTACTCCAGATTTATATGGTTAGATTGGGGCTTCCCCTGCACTTGGATGGACATATCTGATTTTTGCCTAGGAGCAATTTCAGTTTCTGAAGCACTTCTTCCTCTTGAGAGGACCTTCTGGTTTCCTTTTTTTATGTTACTGTCTAGTTTCTTGGAAACACTTGGCTTTTAGTTATTGTTGCATGAGGCAGCATTTCATCACATATTTAAGTTGCCTTTTCCTTCTTCAATTTAAATAATTTCATTAGAATAATTTTCAGAATTTTAGAAAATCCACCACACTGAGTATGGGCTCATACTTCAACTGTGTAAACACTGCGGGAGCTTTAGTTTTAGTCTGAATACCTTTATGAAAGGTAATTTTTGAAATTCCATAAAATCAACACCAGGTAATAGTCCTGATTATGGAAACCCAGACCAATCTTTTCAGTGGTGGCCTCACTCTATGTACATTATCAAATTTTGCGAAAGTTTTTCATGAAATTAAAAAAAAAATCAAACACACTTTACTGACAGTCCTATAAGTCCAAACAAAGCTATCTGTGTTGATGCAACTCAAAAGTGCTGAATTTTCATTCCAATATCACACATTTTTCCTTTTATGGGGTTGGTTATGCAAGATGATCTTTAAGTTTAATATGGTTTATGCATGTTTTTAGTATATCAGAGCAGGTCTATTTTTTAATATTCAAATGTATAATTTTTCTTAGATTATTTTTATTTATTTATTTATTTTTGCCTGTGAACAGCAGCCACTTCTCTCTGAAGGACTATATAGACTTTGTTAGTTCTAATAGATAGTTACCAGATCACTGAGGGTGTGCAGTGCAGAGGGAGGACATATATAACACAACAGGGGTGGAAGAACAAAACAGAAAACAAAACCATAGTAATATCATCAATGGTAGAACTATAGTATATAAACTGATCGATATGCATGTAAATATACCTGATTTACATAGTAAATCCAAAATAATAATAATAATAATGATAATAAATGGTATTTGATGTGTGTGTGTGTCTCAGTGTGTTCATGTCCAAGTATGTGCTTTAAATGTGGTAAGCGGAGGGGGGGATGTGTTTTGATTTCTAAGATGTGTGATATGTTTTTTGGATCATATCTAGGTGTGATTCGTTATTGTAATACTGTTCTTATAGTTTTTAACTGTAGGTGGTTAATGAATGGTGTTCAAGTTAAGTTGAATTGTGATGTTTTGTTTTTGAGGGGTGCAGGCAAATTTTCCATGTAATCTAGTATTACAGTTTTCCAATCTGTAATACTGATGTGGCTTCTTTATTTCCAGTTGATGAGGATGAATTTCTTTGGCAATGATTAATGCCATGTAAAGTGTTGTAATATTTTCAGTAGGCAAAAATCAGTAAGTCTCTAAACAAACAGAGTAGTGTGACACTGGGAGGTAGGAAACGAGAACCGAGTGCTGATATGGAGCTTCTTGATTCTCCATGACGGCAAAAGGGAAACAAGAAAGAACAGTGGTGAGGTGGTTTAAACAAAACAGAAATATAAATAGCTGGTAGAAGAAAGTACTGAGATGTGACGAAGCAGCAGGAGGTCTTGTGGTGTGATAGCCAAGTAACAGGCAGCACTGGAGGAGTGCACTTGTGGGCTTTATATAGGGAGAGGAAACAAACAAAGAACAGATGAATGTAATCAGCAATCGGGCGATTGAGAATGGTACAAGTGCAGTGTGTGTGTGTGTGTGTGGCCCTGAGATTGGGTGCCTGGTCCAACTGTGACAAGTATGGCGATAGGGGATATGTGTGTTTAAGCAGGAGGATAGGAGGTTGATCGTTTTTTGCTGGTGAAAAACAAAAACCAGTTTCTTAGATATAAGCAAAATAAAAAGCGACTGCCACATAATTGACCACATAAATGACCTTCTCTTGACGTAGCCTGAACAAAATATTGCAATGTTCTTGGTTTTGCAATTGGTGAAATCCCATGTGAGTTTTTTTGTGCATCAGTCTCCTGTTTGTATTCCTCACCCCTTATTGTGCTCTGACTGACTGAGTGAGGGTGCTTACTCCACATTACACGCTTAGATCAGGGCTTCCCCTGCACTTGGATGGACATGTCCTATTTTTACCCAGGAGTGAACTAAATTTCTAAAGCACTTCTTCCTCTTTACAGGACTTTCTATTTTTCTTTTCATGTGGCCAGCTAGTTTCTTTGAAACACTTGGATTTTAGCTATTGTTGCATGAGACGGCATTTCATCACTTTGTTTTGATTGTCTTTTCCTTCTGTAGTTTATGATGTCATTTTAATTAGAATAATTTTCAGAATTTCAGGAAGTCCACCACACTGATCATACTTTCAGTTGTGTAAAACTGATGGAGATATAGGGTGAAAGTGTCTGGATACCTTTTCAAATTTAATGAAAGTATGTAAAAATATTATTTTTGGAATTTCATAAAATCAGCAACAGGTAATAGTTTTGCTTGTGGAAACACCGACCAAGATCTTCAGTGGTGGTCTCAGTCTATATACATTTTATTTCTTTTATTTTTCCTTATTTAAGGTATCAGCTGTATCAAAAATGCAAAATAAAAGAATTCCTGTATGGTACACTTTTGCTTCCAAGTATCTGTTGACACATGCTGGACACCCCTTATAATTAGCTGTAAATGGAGTTCAGCTAAATCCTAATGTACAAATTATTACAGCTATGTCTAACATTATATCTGACAATGTGTTGCAAGACTGCATTAACCTTCTTGTACTTGAAGAGAAATAGCTCTCATATTTAATTGAATCAAAAACTCAGATTGAGCAAGAAATCAGCCACCTACCCAGGAAAGGTCAGTGAGGATGAACAATGCTTTAAGGAGGGCAGCTGGATATGTAGTGTTTTTGGATACATCAGCTGCACCTCTGTGAGAATTCAAGCCCCATCTAGAGACATATTTGTTATGTTGATGGAAGGGCTTTCATTCTTTAAACGTCCAGGTTGTTTGTCCCTCTGATTTGAAACTAGTTGTAAACTAGGGTCAATTTATAGATAATATAGATCTGCCTTGGATGTATGCATTCTAATGGAGAGTTTGTAAATGTGTATGTGTAGCTGTGATAACTGTAGGCAGGCACCCATGGAGAGAGATATTAAAATATACCACGATGCTACTACACACAACTTGGTGAAATTACTCAATACTGCAATATTCACTACAACAGGGGAACAATCAGGAAATAAGGCATGACCAAAACCAATTATCAAAAATAGAAAGTGCTACACGACTAATCTCTGTTTAGTATAGTAGCTAGCGCATATAATAATATTATATTGTAGCCTATTATTTAGCTCTTTGCTGTTGTTTCCAGCCTGTTGGCTGGTATTTGAAATGCATGTGATAATGAGAGATAATGAGAGTGTTGTATCAGTAATGTACAAGACAAGCAAACAAACAAAAAACTGGATTGATCCCTCTCTTACTCGCTCACTTGCTGGCTGATTAGTCTTGTGTGGGTGTGTTGGAAGCCAGACATTAACCTACAAGTGCAAAGGTGGTTCTTCTGTGCACTATGATATATAATTCCACCGGCACCATAATCCTGCCAGCAATGTATCAAAAACTGAGAACATTACAGTGAACACGCAGCATCCAACAGTTTTAAATGGTAGAATACAGACATTATTGATCATGGCTTATTTGGCAGACAGCAAGAAAGAGGCACTAATCACCATGTGGTTTTTGTTTTGTACTCTGTCACCATGTGCATTCTGTTTACTTTCCTTACTCACATGTTGCCACACCCCCCGTGATAGCAGTGTTCCCTGCTACACGAGTATTCTTCTTTCCCTTGATCTGTGTGTGTATATATACACCCCTCTGTTAAATCAGTTTGATGTCGGTTATTGCATTGTAGTTGCTCTTAGGTGTATGTGCTGGTTAACGTTGTGTGTGTGTGTGTGTGTGTGTGTGTGTGTGTGTGTGTGTGTGTGTTTGGACTTGCGCCTGCATACTGCCTCTCTTTGCAAACACACACACCACATGAAATCACAGCTACAAATATATTTATTGGAAAACCTATGTTGGGAAAACACTACTGAGGACACTTATTTGGCATGTTGTTAATGAATAACAGTTTTTTCTCAAGTTTTCAGGAACATTTATTTAGTTTAGTATATTTCAGATATATAAAACAGTAAAAGACTACAAAAGTAATAAAAACTTAGAATTATGGCAATCTACAGTTGCATCTCTCTTATAAATTATACAACAGAAATGTATCGTACAATAACAAAAAATATTTTCAAGTAGCAAGTCAAACAGTAGCAAATGGTGTTCTGATGATATCCTGACAGCTTCCTGTTCCATGTGAATGCAGTGTTATCCCTCATGCTTTACTGAGCACTCCTAAAGAAACATAAATAAATTGTATCAGTTAAATATATATTTGTCTCCATTTCATGATATATGAGAATATATACTTTGGTCTTGTATGCTTCAATGGAATGATTGCACAGAATGATACATTATAATCGGTATGGATTCAAATATTCTTACCTCCTTTGAATGGCCCTTTGGATGTAATTCTGAGCAAATCTGGATTCTGGATTTAAGCATTTTTGCCCTCTAACGTTTTTCAAAGTGACACTGATAAAGAAACATGAGACAAGTTAGACTGGAAGTGAATTATGTTGCACTACCAAAGTTCTGGATATTGGACTGAATAGTTATGCAGTTACTGAACTTACATGATTTCCACGTTTTCACAGTATGGGCTGGCAGAATAAACTTCAAGCTTGACGATATTTTGTTGTCGAACCATTTTTAACCCAGGACCTCGACACAAGCACCTCGTTACATTATCGATGGCATGTCCTGCAAACAGAAGAGAATCATACAATTTGCTGTATTACTATTCATTTGTTGTATTCTATTCATTGATCTGCAAAACGTAAAAGAGCCACAACCAAAATGAACAGAATTGTACGTACCTTGTACGTGTACAATAACCAAACAGGCAAGAGCCACCAACGCTGCTGCAAACTTCATTTTGCTCGAGCTCCTGAAGACTCCGTTGCAAAAGCCGGTGGAGTTGTTCTGGAGCGCGCTCGAAAGGTGAATGAACGAGGCCGCTCGCGCGAATTTTATAGTCGCCTCGCAGACGGTGATTTCCCGTCTGCTTTCGCCTCTCAGCTCACCGCGTTCACGACGTGACACTGTCTTCTTTCTTTGAAACACTCAGCTTTACGTTCAGCAGTTTTCATAGTTTCGGTTGTCGTGGAAGGGTTTCGTGAACGATGTTTACGTTTTTATTACGGTTCATGTCAAATGTGTGGAATACCAGGGTATGGTTGAAAAAATACTGCCACATTTACATGTTGCATACAAAAAAAATGACGCTAAATTTAAAATGGCTGTTATGTAGTCTTTGAATCATTTAAACAGTATAGTATATGCAGATGTAAATTAAATTAAAAAGATCAATAAAAGATCAGTGTAGTACTTGCTTCCTGTGCAACAGAAGAATTTCAGAAATAAGAGAACTGATTGTGTCTGTTCAGTATTTCACCCAGAACGTAGCGGAATTCCATAGTTTTCCTGAAACAAGCAAACAAAGTCAATTCTGTTCTTTCCCTTCTGCGTATGGCCACAAGGTGGAATGATATGCGCACTGTATTACACAGCGACTTACATACAGTCTGTGTGTATGCTTGCTTAATATGAAACAAAAAATGAATTCGCTCTTATCTTTAAATAAAGTATATATGTATCTTAATGTACTCAGTCACTGCTTATTCTTGCAGAGAATAGTGAAAGACTGTCATGGTGACGTTATGATGTTAGCAGCCCATTCACCTCCCATGTGATTCTCACTGACTGACTCATTTATGGATGTGCGCTATCTATCATGCAATGCCTTTGGGTTATTATAAATTTGTATGCAGCCTTGATTTCTATTTTTGTTTTGTAGTTTGTTGTATGTGTACACAGAATACCGTTGTGTCCACTGCTGTGTCCAAGCCCACGTCACCTCACTATGTCATTTTAGAGATATCATAGCTGTTTTGTTGTTTATCAATTTGGTTTTAGCTGAATTCACTAGCTTTGTAATTGACAGCACTTGCTACTTGAAAAATAACACTACTTTGTTATTAATATGTACTTAAATTAGAGTGGAATATAAACCTTTGTCTGAACATCCATAGATGTAAGCAGAGGCTTGGTAAACAAGACTACATGATTACTTAGTGCCCTACATAATCATGTTGTGAGTAGACCACTGTGCACTTCACAAACTCTTTACACTTTATCTGTACAGTTTATTCTGTTTATTAAGGATGCAATAGAAATGATATCTCTTTGATTAAATAGTCTATATTTGGATATGGAAGTTCCGATCTCTAAGTGGTGGAATATTTCTTTACAGTACTACTTCCACTCATTATTACTTGTAAATTTCTCGGAAATACTTTCGCTTATAGTCAGTGGCGCGACAGGGTCGCATTACATCACGTTGTTTGGGTTGTGGTAGAGCCTGGTGTAGACTGGCTTCTGAGGCTTTCTTACCAAGACTGATCCTCTTTGCAAGTGTCATAATTTGAACTGTATAGCTAACAAGGAATGATTATATCTATCATATCTATGATATCTATTTTTTTTGCTGACCTAAGGATTATGTGGTATTGCAGACATCCCTTCTATTCTGTCATATTTTTGAGAAGTAGAAGATATTTTGAAAAGAAAGTTTGATTTGATTATGATGTCTGCCATGATTCTATTTCGTATACCTTACAATATCTGCTCTGAATATGCAACCATATTTGATAAGCTGCAGTTAAAATGCATAATGTACTTATAACACCTCATGTGAGGAGAAACTTCTGATACATTTTTGTGGGAAAAAAAACATTGTTGTTGGAGGTCATTTTTCACAGCTGTGTGATATGTGCACCAGAAAAGAGACTTTGTGCATTTAAGGGTTTTTCCATCCTCACACTGGAAGTCATGCAAATGTCTGTTTTGCAGACACATGTGTACTGAGGGGAACAACACAATCTGAATTTTTGTGAGTTGTAGTTTCAGTTTATTTGAAGATGTTTGGAGAGGGGTAAACAAACAGGGGATCTCAGACTTTGCCAAGCCTGTACTGTATGCACCAGGAAGTGACTTTGCTTTTTTCCTTCTTTTTCTCTGTGAACAAAGACTCATTGAGTTCTCCACTCACGCCTCATTCCTGACTTCCAAATGTCACAGATTACCAATACATCAGCTTCATTAGAGAAACATATTTGCAAAATGGGTCAAGCATACATTGAGGTTTTGAGTGCTATTTTGGCAACAGGTGTGATGAGTTAGTTATAGTGAAAGTTGACATGTGATTCTGTTCCTCAAAATGTATCGTCGATCCCCTTCCAGTGATGCTCATTGGATGCCAATGAAGAAGAAAATGCATCGCTTGCATATTATAGGTTTCCAGAGATCATATGAAATATAATACCATTATGATGCTTTTCTTGTGCTCAGCATGTGAAAACAACATAAAAGGTATTTTCCACCAGAAAAAAAAAATTGCAAACAGATCCATCTTATTGTATAAATGGTTGATTCGTGAGTTTGTTCATTAATTAGTGATTATTTAAACTACCTCTTAAGATATGCTGTGACTATGTATATGCATTCTGTTTATATATTATCACTCAATTTGGTGGACATAATACAATACAAATATGTTCATTTATATTGAATATCTTACAAGCAAATGCAGGCAATTAGGTCTTGGCGGTCAAAACAGCATATATTAGCATTTTCCAAATGTATATTTTACAGAAAATTGGAGACACAAACAGATCATCTACAAAACAAGAGGTAGACATTTTATTTATGCTGGCTGCAAAAGGTTATACCAAGATCTTATTTATTTTTTGTTTCATTTTTCCACAACAAAAGAACTGTCATCTTACCACATCAACAGAATTAAAATGAAATTTGAGTGCAGTAATCAAATCCCAAAACTATATAAACCTTAAAATATATATGATTCATTCATTATATAGATGCTAAAAGCCATAATTTGGCTGGAAATAACCTGGAAGCAATAGGTGATTTGAAACAGGGTTCTGAAATTCACACCCAAAATTATGTTGATAATCACATGTGGAACAGAAATAACCACAAATCCACATTAGTCCCATTTTAATCATCTCTGTTTGTAATTAGCTGTAGTAGATAATGGGGAGTGAAAGCAGGCATCGCAGCTTTAGGGGTGCTTCTTCTGTTTCTTGCCTCTTCGTTTCTTGGGTCCTGGCTTTGGCTTCTTTTCACTGAAGGCACAGAAGGAGGGTGATCCCATAACAGTGATTTTGTTGGGCTCTCTGTATTTAGAGAGTTGGGAGTAACTAAATTAGCCTGAGCTGGTGCACTGAGCCTGAGCCCGTATGCTTTAGAGCACATGCAGGCTACTCACATTCTACGCTGCAGGATCGTCTGTCCTTGCTTTCCATCCGGGTCCAGGCAGACCCTTTTTCCTCTCTTGAGTGTGATACTGCATAAAATAAAACCAATAAGGATAAATCACAAAAGGTATGATGTCAAATGATCATCATATAATGATAATGATGATGGTGATGATGATGATTATGATGAGTTTTATTTATATACCACCTTTCAAGCTCAAGTTACATAATAAGAGACAGTGGATGTATATATAAATACATAAACATATCGGTGTAAAAGCATATATACACATATTAATGTACAGATTGGCACTTAAGGAGAAGTCCATAAAGATAGCAACTGAATTGAATATTAAATACCCATTATAATGATAATTTAATTACATTGTGAAACCTACTGCTTTTTGGTATTCACTGTCGTAGTAGTGTCTCATGGTTTGAAAGCCACTGATATGTACTCACACGAGCTCAGTCTTTGAACAGGAAGGACTGGGGAGGAATGTTTCCATCTTGCCAATATTCCTTTGCTTGACAGTGGGCACAAGAGTTCCTGCACACAAACAGCGCTCTGCTGGACCTCCTACACTCCCTGCAGGGCCCAAAAAAATGGTACCAAATAGTTTAATGAATAACTATGGTTAAACACTGAGGTCACAGGGACATGAACTACAGTCTACAAAAAGTACAACATTTTGCTTCTTGTTTGACTTTTTTATTTTGAAAGAAAAAAGATAAAATCATGACAACTTTTGATTTAATGTCATTTTGATACAGGAAGTTTACCTTACCTGCACAAAGTGTTGCAGTTACTCCAAAAATGATCAGAAATAGCAGTGTGACAGTAGTAGCATTCATAGTGGACCACTGCTAGTTATCAGGATGGCAAAGTGAACTTATCTCATAAAGAGGAGATTAAATGAAATGGGTTTTAGTTTTACAGAGACATTGACAAGACTTTCACTTTGCACTCCACCAATGGCAAGCTTTATGCAAGTCAACCATTCCTTTTGGGAAAATCCCACAAAAAAAGCAGTCCTAATGATGTAACCCAGCCTTGCAGTGAATTCAGACAATTATGAGGAATTAGGAAGTTCTGTAGAGTCACTCATAACTCTGTATGGGGCATTGGTCTCTTTATGAGGATAATATGTGATCTGTGATTTAAAATCAATAAAAACATATAAATGAAATGAATACATATAAAATTGAAAATGAATGCATAAAAAACAAAACCATTGGTACAGATTTAGAGTTTAGAGTTGACTGTCCTAATGTTACTAAGAAGATATTCTATCCATGGGTCAGATACAAGTCTTCCATACAAAACATACAAGAAAAACATGTCCATACATAGAACATGAAATATCATTCTCTAAATGCTGCAAATTGGGGAAAGAGTAATTAAAGTGTGACTGGCATGGGAAACAAATATCTGTATCTAGAAGTGGCAGCACAGTTGGGTGGCGGTGCTCCATTGCAGTTAGGTGTTTTCTGAGTTATCATTTTGGCTTTTCAATTTGCCAGTGACTGAGAGGCCTTGCTGACAGTGTCCAGTGTGTGATGTTTGAAGCTGAGGCTGTTGCCCAAGGTGATACCAAGTGTCTGAAAGCCTGAACCTCTTCCACTCGCTCTGCTTGGATGATGGTGGGACTGGAGATGCTGTTGATGCTACTGAATAAAGTTTTTTGCCAATAGTTTTTCTTGAATTCAAATGGCATGAACATTGTGCATTCTACATGTCTATGCTTTCCATTTAGATGTTATTATAATGCTGCAGTATTATAAATGCAATATTATTTCTTAATATGCAAATAGACATTGTGTTAATATCACAAATATAACAAGGGACCATGATAGAAATGCAGGTATACTATTTGATAAATCATAGTGCTGGATTTTTTGTATTTATTACAGGACTGCCTCTTTAGTTTTCAAAGGAAAATGAACTAAACTCTTAGGACGTACAAAAAATAGTATAAAGAGCTTGCATGACACCTAGTGGAAAAACTGGGCTAAAACACCCCATCTTTACTACTTTGTTAAGACCTGTTATTAGGCTGCATAATGTTCAAACTCTGAATGTATGTGCTTGATTTTATTGATATGGGCAAGTTACAAACCATTATACTAAATCAAATTTTGGGGTGAATTTTTTTAGGTTCAGGGTAAAAGTTTAATTTCTGAGGTGGGTTCTTGGAGTAACCACTGTGCATTATGTGGACCTGACTAAATCATTTACATTTTTCATGTAATACTCAGCTTGCTCTATGATTTCATAAAAGCAGTTCTTTTTCTGATTTATGCACTACCCAGCTTTGCACTCTGTGCACGTCCATGTTGTGCGATGCCGACTGTCCTTAGTGCTGTACTCAGTACAACATCTTGGTGTGATTTGCTGATCTTTTCTCAGCTGACAGTATTTCATCTTTGAGGTAATAAAAAGTATACTTGCAGGTCTGGGCATTGAATAACAAACTATAAAGTAAAGCCTAGAAATTAGAACATAGAATAAAGGCCCCTGAGGATCTCTGGTGCACAGCAGAGGCTTTGAGGCAGGTGGTTTCAAGGCCTTTGTACAAGCCTAAGGCAAATAATTCTGAACTATTGAGTCTAGAAACGTTCCCATAAGAAATAACTTCATTAGTATTGGGAAAGGTCATTGTTTTTAAAAGACTTGAAAGCCTCTTTGAGAGTTCTGTGGCTAAGCAAGGATCATTATCTTATCAACAAGGGCAGGGTGATGCTGACCTGTAACTTTATCTTGCAGGTGTTGCTGTGAATTGAAATCATCTTTGTTTGAAAAAAGTTAGATCTTCCAATGGGATATAATGGTGTCAAGCTTCAACTTGCATAATGATAGATCTCAATTTGCATATATTGAATAATGTATTGTATATAATGGTGCATATTTCAAACACTAGTATGAAAAGGAAGTTGGGGCGATTATATATTCACTCCTGAAAACTGTAAAAAAAATGCCTCAATAATGTTGACTTACAATAAAGAATGGGACCAACTATTCTCTTCAACTAATTCTGTAGTCTGCATTTTTATTCCTGAATGAAATAGAAATTATTATACCAGCATACTGAGGAATTTAGGAACAACATCTTCATTAGAACTTGTTTTGGTCTCTACTAAACCTGTTACCACAGTGCATTGGATGTCAAATGACAAATGCTATCTCTGGGACTTTACTGTGCCATAGCAATAAAGGCTTTTCTGCAGTATGACATGCAATAAAGGCACAAATATAAAGTAGTTAAAAAAAACAAAACAATAAAATCTGATAAAATCTTTCTTGTTAGTGGTGCATACAAAGCCATCACCAATTCACTGCCAAGGACTTGTTCTGTCCTGTTGACCGTCTTCCCAGTGAATACCTTAAAGTCAATCAGATATCCCGCCATATCTGCCATTGTCCAGATTTTGGAACCTCTCTTCACAGACATTCATTGGCAGATACTGTTTGAAAGAGGATCTTCCTTTGAATTTCACTATTACCTCATCTACGGCTTGTTGTATGGTTGGACTTTAGAGCTTCTTATAATTTTCTTTCAGTTTTCTTATGAGAGGATGAATTTTGAACCTCTTGTCATAGCCTTGGAATTTTCTTTCTGGCATGAGCATGTTGTCATTGAGATGCAGGTTGGCCAGAATACAGCTAAATTTGTTGACACTCCTCTCAGAGGAAATGAATGAACCTCACATTTCTGCATGAGAGAACCAGTAATCTCGATATGAATATTATGTTTCAACCGTCATGAGTATGTTGATTGCCATAAAAACTTTCATTTCTCCAATAGTGGCAGGTTGGGAAATTTTATCTGCTTGGGTTAGCTTGAAATGTCATGTCCTCAAAAAGCACATGAAAAAGTCTGCTAGACTCATCAATTTTTTCGATTTATCATGGGGGCAAATGTGCAGGTCAAGAAGGCAGAAAACTTTAAAAAATGTTAGTCCTCAGACTAATCACAGACTCTGTTGTAGAGGCACTGCCAAGGGTGGACAGGGGGCCATGGTTTCAATCGCCGGTTTCGCTAAATCTCCAGTATAGTTTGGAATAGCCCAGCCATCAAATTCATACATAGAGCTCGAATTCATACATAGAGAGTGCAGGAAATTAGTGTTACATTTTTTCAGCTCCAAAAACTGATTCATCGCCTTTATGAGTGTAATATGCATGTATGAGAAAAGAAGGAAAACTAAAATTTGTTTTGCAGAGGTATCCTAGGACGACGACATACTGAAAAAGTCAAGTGGCATAATGCACGCATTTAAAAATTTAACTGGTTTCTATGTACATGGTTCACGCCTCTATTTTGATTTTGATTTGATAACACTGAAAATGTGAACCAACTCCAATCAGTTGGAGTGCAATGTAATGTGGATTACACATAATTCCTGGAATTTATGTACTACTACGCCTTTAATAGTTCTAGCGCTGTCAGACGTCCCGCCCTTAAACGTGATCACTTAGTTTTGTAGCTGATTTTGGACAGGAAAAGAACGTCCTATTTCTGTCGTATTCCTGGACACGATTACAGCCAGTATTATAATGTCTTGAGAGAGGGACGTGACACAGAATTGGCTCAAACTGCTGCTGAGTATCACGTGAATTTGAACGGAAGATGGCGAACCAACACTCAAACACATTGGAGCACCAGTGCACAGAAGTTTCCAAAACTTCTTCTGCAGAATTTGTACGGCCTCAGTTTCAGGACAATAACGGACATTTTGCCAGCACCCCAGAGGAATCGTTTTCTCCGACCTCGGTTATTTACTTCAAAGAGGCCCTAAATTCTACTAACATACAGTTTGAGAATAAGAAAGGCTCGTCTGTAACGGCGCAAGTACCAGCTGCAGTGCAATATGAATTCCGCATTGAAAGAAGCAAAACAAAGAGTGAGTATTTTACACGGTTACTTATAAATAGCGTTTGTCATACAAAAATCAGCTTGTGTGCCCAGTGCTTTGTGGTATTACTAGCTAGCTAGTTAGCTAACTGTTTACGTATAACTAGCCAGCTAGTTGCTCTCAGTGCGACGCTGGATCATATTTCAATGTCAACACCATGAAACAGAATGGGGAGTTAGCGATATCTAGCTAGCTAACTCCATTTGAAGCTCCCTGATTGCAGAGTCTTAGTTAGAAAGTGAATGTTTTATATTTTTAACGTAGAGTTTTAGATAGGACGTTAACGCTAATGCTGTTAATGTTGCTGTTGTTAATGTTTAGCCAGCTGTTATCGGTCAGAGAGCTATCCGGTAACTTAACCTACCGCTACTGTTGGCATAAATCTTTTCTTGTGGTGATTTACCCAACTAACGCTAGCTAACTAGATTAATGTGGTTGGCTTTGTAATACTTGCCCATCATCAGCAATGTTCAGTATTTTGTACAAGTATTAAAGAGAGGCTTTGGAAATTGAAAATAGGCCAGCTGTCTACATTTACAATAAAGCTAACGTTAGTTCAGGAAAAAAAACAAGTCTGAATAGTCTTAAAATCAGTTGCCATCTCGCGCTCCGTATGGTTCCTCTATTCACAGCGTCATGATTAGGTGTAGGTGTGTGTGTGTGTGTGTGTGTGTGTGTGTGTGTGTGTCTTTCTTTTAAATAAACAACTATATTATAGGTCAGTGGGGTTGCAACAGATTTGACTGCTACATTCGTCGCTTGCGAACTCAGTGAGTAAACATCATGAGCAACGTCCAAAAACAAAAATGTGTCCGGATGACACATTTTGTGAAATTACTTACTGCTACATAACTGAACGAAGAAGAAAAAAAATCATCATTTTAGTAAATACAACAGACAGTGAATTTCACCTGTGGATCCCTTTTTAATACTTTTGATTTGTGAATGTAACAGTTTACCGTGCATGTCTCAGCAGGCGATGTCTTGACAAACCTAGATAGTGTGTAAGTGTGCACGAATGGCCCTTGAGCTGAGAGCAGTTACTGTGGTAATAATATTAGTTACTTAATTCAGTTTTTGCATTTTCTTCCTTATGTTGGTTCATGTGGCTGTATTTGCTAGCAGTGAGATTATTGTTCTAATGTTTGTGCATGACATGGAAAAATCAGACAGGTTATTAATTATCAAACAGAATGATACATTTTTGTGTCATGATTTGTGCAGGTACTGTCTACAGTTTTCATATATGGGCAATACTCATTTTAATGGTTTGAGACATGAATTGCCAGGACCTGAGCAATTTGTATAGTTGCAGCAGAAACCCTCTGTTTAAACAGTTAATGTAGTTCACACTTAAAAAAAAAAAAAAGAAAATAAAAGAAACTCTTAGCGTTACCAACCATGTCAACAAATTAAAGCTTCCTAAAATTGTGTAGAATTTTCTTTTAAACCCTTTAAATCAGGTCAGGGTTTTCCAAATTAATCTTTTACTGCCATATTTTCTTGTATTCATGTATGTGAGCTTGTATTTTTTTGTTTTTAACTTTTTATGGCTTAAATGACAACCTGGCACTTGTGAAACATTGTGTATTGATTGTCTAAAGTCTGATGGTGAGCAGTTTTCTACCTAGTACCGGTTTAGTCTTAGAATGTCTGCCACTGTTACACAAATAAAATTAGAGTAAACGGTAGATGATTTCTCACTTGGGGTCTGTTTACTGCCATTTATTTATTTAATTGATGAGCATTGATTTTTCCTTTAAAAAACATAGCATGATCATCATTATTTGTCCTAAATAAGTTTCTTGATTGTAGTTACCCACTAGCTTGAATCACCAGCTTGGTGCTGCGAATGGGTTGCACTCACAACTTGATTAGTCTTGCCTGCACCCCTTTCTCAGGCAGCCTCTCAGAACTAAGAGAAATAGATCACAGATGAGCACACTCCTGCATCAGCCTGCCCCTGGAGAATTCATCTCTCTACGCTTGCACCATCTGCTCACGTGATTCCCACAATTCCTGCTTAACATCACGGCAGCCATCTTGGTCGACACCCACTTGGTTGCAAGAGCACAGCCAATTAGCCTGAGCAGGGGGCTGTGCAGGGAGAGAGAGAGAGAAAGAAAGAGAAAGAGGTCCATCGGGATTGTTTCTCTGCCGCTGAGCCTCTTGTAGCATCTCAGTCCTCTGGCTGTGCTGAGTCGGACCAAAGGGCAGGGCAGCCTTTATCCGGATTTTCTCGACTCGCTTGGGGGGGGGGTGGGAAACGAGGGGGCAATCCCGCCCGCTCGCGCTGGAGAAGAAAAGCCTTGCAGGCTGCAGCAATCCCTGCCTCCATTCCTGCTCGGGCCCATTGTTTTGCTTGCCTTTCTCTTCTCTCGTTCTTTCCGCCATTCTCGTGAGGACTAAAACCAGGAGCCAGAGTGGTGCGCTTACACACCCCTACCCCTGCGTCCACTTAATTGCCGATCCACCCCACGTTCGGGTTGTTGGTGAGGACTACCATCACGGGCGGTGTTGTCATTGTTGTCGTCGTCGTCATTGTCGTTCCCTCCGCTATCAGCTGAGTCACCATGGCCGATCTGACGCCCCAGAGTGAGGCCCCCACCCCCACCACCGACAAGATCACGCAGGCCGCGCGGGAGACCATCTACCTGTGCAACTTCCGCGTGTCAGTGGACGGCGAGTGGCTATGCCTGCGTGAGCTCAACGACATCTCGCTCACGCCCGACCCCGAGCCGGCGCACGAAGGTAAGTGGGCCGGGTGCCACCACTTTGCTGGCCTCCTGCCGCCAGTGGCCCCACTGGGGCTTCCTGCCAGCCTAGAAGTGCAGTTTTTGAGAGCAGCACTGCTCCCCCCCTTAGGTTTGGACCTGTTTGGAAGATGACGTCTTGTCAGAGCAGGTGTAGGATGCTTGTTTATCATTTAAGGCGTGTCAGCCATAGACCAAGAATCTAAGAAAATACTGATTACTAAGCTGCCGATGGATTTGATTAAATATTTTGTAGTAGTAAATATGATTCTTTTTATATCATTGGTAACATTTTTCTGGTTCTGTTGACAGTTCTGTTAATGCAACTGTAAATGCCCTGTAAAATGCTTGTTTTTTTTTTTTTGTCAGCTTTTGTCTTGGTGTTTCTGTATCAAGACTGAAGATGGCATAATTTAGTATTGGAAAGCCATGTATTGTTGTGTTGTCTTAATCAAATCCTGGGGTGATTGTGGTCACATGGACCCTCCATGTCTGTTGCTAACAATATTTTCTGTAGATGCATTGAAGTGGAAGGCCCAGGGCTGTGTCCAATTAGCTTTTGGTCACGATTTATCCCTTTTGATCTTACATCGGATCATTTCTGTTTTTGAATCTTTTTATAATAATTAACTATAATTTGTTTCTGTGTATGTGTTGCTTAGTTGTGAAAGCTTGATTTAGTTTTATTAGTTTAGAAACAATTAGATTGTTTCAGATTGGCGGCATCCAGGCATACGTTAACAAATAAGATATTTTGCTAGTTCTCTCATTGTGAATAGCAATTTTGTTAATTTGTTTGAGAATAGCAGCATAAATCAGACTGCAATTGTAGTAAGCAGTTATCTTAAAAAGCTAATGAACTGATTTAAATAAGATCTCATTTGTTATAAAATGGTGAGATTTGTGGTTGTAGATGACCCATCGGGCATTTTCTAAAAATCTGAAAGAGTGAGGCCTAAGAATAAAATTGTAAATAAATAAATAAAAGGAAAATATGGTTCTATATTAGATATGTAGAGGAAAATCTATGAAGATAAATGTAGTGTTAAGATAACATCCGGTGCTGGAGCACAAACAAGTAATTCGCTATGCATTTATTACGGCAAGTGTGTCCCTGGAGAGTCAAGGTCTCCACAGCCATATATTAGCATGAAACGATGAGAGTCTGACAGAGTAGTGCTGTTACCCTGGAGACGAAGTAGCAATTGCCACTCGGTCTGTTGTGTTGAGTTGTGATCAATGGCCGTAGGGTAAATTGCAGCTTCTGTTCTAGGCAGTACAGGAGACAAAGCATTCAATTTTAAGAGAATTAAGATTATTTTATTCTAGCCTGTTTTATTTATTTAATTTTAACATGTGTATTTCTAAACTCCATCATTAGACTGCCATTTATTTAATATTTTCATCATCTTAAGTAAATTAACGAGAGTATTTATGTATTTTTTTTAAAGGTTGCAACTTAACTAAAAACAACACCAGGATAGCACTGGTTGATTTCATGTAAATAAGCTTTGATTTAAGATCACCAACACCCCCCCCCCCCCCCCACAGACACATATACACACACACACAGTCTGCTACACCTGCCATGCACAGTGCCAACTTTGTTGGTTTACACGTTGAGATAAAACGCCATCGCTGATCAGTGTCCCTTCCAAGGCTATTGATGGAGACACATGATGTCATGACAGAAGTCAGCTTACATTTACACACGGCACGTCAGCCAGTGAGGCCCTTGATATTACTCCATGCGGCAGACTCTGTGTGCAGCGCCTGTCCGAATGCATTTGACTCAGCAGTTCCTCACGGTGCACCTCTTGCGCATTGCCTTTAGACTGAATCCACGCAGTGGGCCAGCTGCAACAGAAGTAGTGTTGTTTGTTGTTTTGTGTGTTGGGATTTGTTGTTTGACTTTTTGTACAAGTTGTACAAAAGGAATATTACTGCCTGTAGTGTTCTTTCGCAAGGCATTCAGTTAGACATATTAGTATTGATTTGAGCAAGATTAACATTTTTTATGTAGTTATAACTGTGGAGTTTGTGATGCAGTTTAAAATGATGTCGTTTTAAAGTTAATTTCATTTTCATAATGATTGTCATACACAGGAAATCAAGTCTCATTGCCATATGAAGTGCGGTAGTTTCCATACAGAGCCACTGAATTTATAGTGGCTGACAGTTTGCCTACATATATCTCTCTTGTTGTGTAAACCTAACCTAATGCATATTAAACTACAGTATATTTCAACTGTTCCACAATTCTACAAGTTGCAGAACAGTAAGAATCATGTAATAGCTCTATCATAAAATGTCATGAAGGCATCAGATGGCCCTCATATTATTGGTCATGTTCTGGAAGCTGAAGTACAAAATGAACATAGACAAAAGGGGAAACCAGCTCTTCTAGCTACCTGTCTACATAATTCTGTCTACATATCTCTGTGTTTGCCTGACATTTTCAAGCTTGAATAATGCAAGACTACTTGGTTCAGAGTGCAGACCTCCATTGTCTGCAGTTTTCCCTTGTGAAATGGAGCAGTGGGGCTCTCCTGGTACATATGTCCTGGGCTCACTGAGCTACTTCTGTTTTCTCATGATGATTCTGAAGCCAAAAACCTGACACTAAATATATCCCTATATTGAAGCTTTTGGCCTTTGTTTTATGACTGGCCAGTTCATGTACCTGCAGTGGCTGGGCAAAAATGATGAGCATTTAGGCTTAGTGGGCTTTTGCCATTTGCACTTGGGGCTGATTTAAGATCAGCTGCCAGGGTGTAAACATTTAGGAGATTTTAAGCAATGGCAAAGGGAATGTATCTTATGGCACATTATGGTACAGACTTTGCTAGACAGCTAGTGATGTTAAAAGGTATGTAGTGATGTTTAAACTCCATATGCGTCCAAGAGTTACCTGCAAAGTGCAGAATCTTATGAAAAGCATTGCTTTTTTGTGTACACTCATGATATGCATGAAACAATGAAACAATTTCTTTTTGTTTTGTTTTTGTTTTTCTTATTATTATTCCTTTCCATTGCTCTGTGCAAAGACTCATGGGAGGATTTGACTGAATTGGTGGAGCATATGCAAATGCTTGATGAGTTCAAAGGTGCGTATGGCAGCATTGCTTTCCCCATTCCCACCCCAGGCACCATCTAAAAGCCATAGCTGCTGTTTTAAGTGGCCATCCAGCTCTGTACCTACCATATAACCGCCACGGCCCCTCTGAGTCACGCAGCACGGACACTCCAGAGGCTGATCTTCTCACCCACTGTCTCTCATGCTTGTTTTTTCCCCCACAAACCCTGTTTTTGGTTCTGGTATTTTGGACTTCGTGCCAATCTCTTAGTCATGGGTATCCAGCTTTCTAGTTTGCTAGTTACTGCAAAACAGCCATAGCTGTCCAACTCGCCAGCTAGAAGAGCTGGTTTCCCTTTTGTCTTTTTGTGTCTGCTATTTTTGCCCAGATTATTTCCTCCTCCGTTTGCCACGCTCCATTCTTATGGCTGATTATTGCTGACAAGTGCATGTCCTCGTAGGCATTTCACACTCGCTTGTCCTCTTTGTGCCTTGGTGCCTTCATTTAGTCTCTCAGGCCCGAGATGCTGATTTAGATTTACATATTTAAAAAAACAAAACAAAAACAAAACTGCCCTCACCTCCTTTGACCCTTAGTGGTGCGGCAAAGTAGAGAGAGAAGCTGCCTGTTTTATTGGGAACAGGAGCATATTTGACGTTGGCATGGTCCACTTATTTTGCACAGCCCACTAAGTTTGCAGCAGTGCTGCACCTGGCTGACGTGTCGACACCTTGCCACCACACTTTGAATACAAATCGAGGAGAAGCCAATCAAACTAGGTTTTGAAAGAGTCCTTAGATGTCCTCTCTTATTTGCTGACATTTTCAGTATTAAACTGAGTCTTTGTGTTAAACCCTTAAATAAATAAAATGTCATGTTTTGAATCAGAATTTAATATAATTACCTGCATTGCTCAGTCATTTTCTCTTTCACTCTCAGTGTTGGTGAATTACTTTTACTTTTTTTTGCTTCTGGAAGCATTTTCTCCATGTCACACCTCCACAAAAATTAATGAGGCTTTTTTGTGCTGTGCCTAAATATTGTGTGATTACTGGTTAATTGACATCAGAGGCATTATCTGTTTTTGTTCCCTTCAGTGGGTTTGCAGACACCTAAAAAATTAAAAATACTTAATTTCTGCCTTCAGATCTGTCATATCAGCAGATTATTTCCATATAAACAGCACTTGAGGTAACATGCATTTTAAGAACTCAAGTAATCCATAATTTGGGATTATGATGTAGCATTTGTGTTGCATGTTATAATAGATTGCAGAAGTGCCCACATTTGATTTGAGTAAAAGGTATTATAGTTGGTTCACCCTCTTACTAATGGGTATACAGTAGGTTTCTAAGGATCTTATGTAAAATATTGTTTTATAACTTTGTTCATGGCTCTTTCAGGATAATTAAGAATATTCTGAAATTCTTATCTGAATTAGACAATCTTAATGCAATGATTAATACCATCAATGTGAAATATTTTCTTAAATATATGCATAATACTGCATAGCCTGAACAGTATCAGTTGGCCTAAAGGTTTTAGGCAACTGTTTTCTGTGCTGTAGAGCTGTCTGATATCTACAAGAATTAGGAAACTCCAAACTTTGATGAAGTCATTGAAAAAATGTAATTGAATCACTTTGTGTTATGTAGCATAGTGGTTTAACTTTTTAGTAAGCGTCACATTTATATGGTAAGTGTGCATGGTCAAATATCACACAATGCAGCTCAAACATTGCAGTTGTAAGCGAACAGCTATGATGGCTGGGAAATAGGAAATCAGAACAAAAACATACTTTGCGATTATAGAGATGTTTAAAATAGCCTATGAAGTACAAATCAGATTTGTTTTTTTTTTATCAGGTTGCCCTGTCATAAGCTACAAGCTTCTGGTAATTAATCAATACCATATTTGTGAAAATAGGATGCTGTGGTTGCCGGAAGAGAACCAGGGGTGATATAGGAAAAACAGCTGACCAATTGTCGATATATGCAAAGACTCTGATGGTGATACTTCATGTTATGTTGCATGGTCTTTCATGTGCCCTCAGATCCCAAGGACCCTATCGCCATCGAGAGGCTTAACCTCATGAACATGGCCAAGCTGAGCATCAAGGGCCTTATTGAGTCTGCCCTCAACCTGGGTCGCACACTGGATTCGGATTACGCCCCCCTGCAGCAGTTTTTTGTGGTGATGGAACATTGCCTGAAGCACGGACTCAAAAGTACATGCCAGGACTTGGAGCACACACTGTTTCTGCTTCCTCTTTCAGCTTTGTCTGTCTAGTGTCTTCACATGATGTCTCAATGTTTCGCGTATTAAAGGTAAGAAGACGTTCCTAGGTCAGAACAAATCCTTCTGGGGCCCTCTGGAACTGGTGGAGAAGCTGACTCCAGAAGCTGGTGAGATCACAGCCAGCGTCAAAGACCTTCCAGGGCTCAAGTAAGATGAGTCTTTGTTCCCGTTCTCACCAAGCACATTTTCTTCTCATGTCCCACATGTTTCTGACTCAAAACCTTTCCCACCTTCCAGAACTCCTTTAGGAAGAGGCCGAGCATGGCTGCGGCTGGCCCTGATGCAGAAGAAGCTCTCAGACTACATGAAGACCATTATCAACAGAAAGGACCTTTTAAGGTGGCCACTCCCCACTGACCCTTCTGCATTCTGGTTTTACTGAGAAGATGGGGACACAAACCTTTGAGGCATCCCTGCTTCCGAAATGCTTGTGGTCATTTTTTGGTCTTCTCTCCTTCAGTGAGTTCTATGAGCCCAATGCTCTGATGATGGAGGAAGAAGGAGCTGTAATCGCTGGATTGTTGGTGGGACTCAATGTCATTGATGCCAATTTGTGCATGAAGGGAGAAGACCTTGATTCCCAGGTACTTTATTTACAGGTTAATAAATAGAACACCCATCATTACCAATCAGATACATCTTAGATCATGTGGCTAATTTGATCATTTGGTTAATTTGGACATGTCAAGGAACAGAATTTGCTCACTCTATAGGTTGGGGTGATAGACTTTTCCATGTATCTAAAAGATGGAGGCCACAGTAGCAAGAGCACAGAGGGGTAAGATACTCTCACCAGACCTTCTAACATGTAACAAATTACCTTTTGTATTAACTTCCAACATGTAAGACATGACCATTGTAAGACATGACCATACTTTCCAACATGTATTACATGCACAGTCTGACCATTTGTTCAAGTTACAGGAGTATTTCCTAGTTTTTAAGTTTATTTCTGTATTTCAGTGATGGCCAGATCACTGCTATCCTTGACCAGAAGAATTATGTTGAGGAACTCAACAGACATTTAAGGTGGAGTCAATTCTCCAGATGTGTTTCTTCTTTATGGAGCATGTTCCTAATTTCTGGTCTAGTTGGAGAACACAGCAAGTCTCATGTCATACCTTCTTCCCCTTTCACAGTGCTTCTGTGAATAACCTACAAGCCAAAGTGGATGCACTAGAAAAGTCTAACACAAAACTAACAGAGGAGGTGCGTCATTCTAAATCTAAATTTAAATGCTAATATCTGGACTTCTGTAAACTGTGATGGCAGGAAACAAATAAGAAAATGTAGCTCCACTTCATTGTTCGCTAGTCCAGCTGTCCATCTATGTTCCCCTGACCTTTTCTCTTTGAAGAGTTTATGAATGAAGATATTGGTTGTGAACAGAGGTTGGGACACATTGCTGTCACCATTAACTACATCTGTTCGCTGATATCACAGCTTGCAGTTGCAAACAACAGAATCATCACTTTGCAAGAGGATGTGGAGAGGGTGAAGGAAGAAAGCTCTTACCTTGTGGAGTCCAGTCGCAAGGTCCACAAAAATGAGTTACTACCCACTATGCACCTTCTGTGCACACATACCAGAGAAAGTGTTTGCATACCAGTGCGAACAAAACATATGTCTAAGAACATTAGACATGACACATTTTGTAATTGGCATATGTGTTTTAAAAACCTAGCTGTAGGAATGATGTGGGATTTTTATGTATTTGTGGAAGGCGTCAAGGCCAGACGGAACTGCGGATGGCCAAGTACTTGGAGAGACCCGAAAGCAGCTCAAAGAGGAGACTCAGCTCCGGCTGGTCAGTTAGGTCTCGAACGTGTGCATCTGTGTCTGTGTGCAGTGTGAGGTCTGGAAAATTTGAACATGTCTTCATTTAGTGGGTTTTCAGAGTTGCATTTGAGTGGTCAACAGAACAATTGATCTCGAAAGAGATGACAAGATTTACACTGCTGGCTCATGTGTAGGATGTTGAGAAGGAGCTGGAGGTGCAGATAGGCATGAGGCAGGAGATGGAGCTGTCTATGAAGATGTTGGAGAAGGACATCTGTGAGAAGCATGACGCACTGGTGGAACTTCGACAGCAGCTAGACGACCTGCGCAGACTCAACCATGAGCTCTCCCACAAGTCGCAGGTACCAAACTGTTCTAAACCAAGGTTGGTTATAGCGGTGTTGTTCGACCATTATCCATGCACTGCCTGTGTAGATCCATGTTGATGCCTAGACCGATACACTAGATAAGCTAGATGGGTTTTGTGCATGATTTGGGGATTCTGTGTGTGTGTGTGTGTGTGTGTGCACGCGCACGCTTGCCTGCCTGCTGCCTACAGAGCTCAGAGATCAGTGTGAAACAGAAGAATGAGATTGTCAGTCGCTTGGAAGAGAAAACAAACCAGATGGCAGCCACTATCAAACAGCTGGAGAGCAGGTATCTGATTACTTGCTAAACACTCCCACACACAGATTTCTTTTCTTGCACACACACACATTGACGTCATTACCCCTTATTCTGCACCCCCCCCCCCCCCGGCCATATTAACCATTTTGATTAGGTTAGCTCTCAAATTGTATTTGATTAAGTGTCCGTTTCTGTGTGTTTGAATAATGAGCCCACTGTAATACCAGTTTGGCCTCAACACATTAAAGAACCACTAATCTTCTTTCCTTTTTCTAAGATCTGGACTAGCCTGTGTTCTTTCTCTGGACCGATATGGTGGTCTTTTCTTGGAATAACTCCTCTCTCCCCCTCCTGTCTCTTACTTTGCTCATTCCCATTCATTTTGCAATCCCTCCCACCTCCTCATTTCTCTACTCCTACTCCATTGCCCTGATCAGTGAGAAGGATGTAGTCAAACAGGCACGAACCTTGAACATAGCTGCGGGAAAACTGCTGCAAAACCAACAGTAGGCCACTGACCGACGTTCTATAGCAACTCCGTCGACACAGATCCTAAATTTGTCTTTGCATATTATAGAAACAACTAGGGTTCAAGATCTGTCACAACTCCTTTCTCACACGGGCTACCGTGTATTTTTAATTTTTTTTGTTGTTGTTGTTTTTATTTTTATTTTTTGCCTCTACTTTTAATAGCATATTCTAAACCAGCGCTTTTCTCTCTAGTCTCCCTGTACTTGTTTTACCAGATACAAAGCGCAGCATTTTCAGACAGTGTGGGAATCGCTCATGGGCTGCTTATAACTGATAAGAACAGTCAGTTTTTTTTTGTATTGGCTTTGAAAATGCTTCAGTGAACAGTTTGAAAGCATTGGTAATAAAGCAGTGCATCTCTCTCATATCTCTGCAGTGTATTTCCATGCTGTATAAAAGACTGAATGGTAGGATATTACAAAAGATTGTTACTAATAAAAGGAAGCCTTTGGCCATGGATTGCCCACCTTGGGTAAATGTACAGCAACATAAATAATGGTCATAAAACTGACTCCGGTTAAACAAAAAATGTACAATCCAACATTGCAATAGGAAAGTGTGAAATTTATTTTCATCTTTATTTGGTACATGTTAAGTTCAAAACTTTGAAATATGGCTGTTTTACACAACAACCCAAATGAAATAAATAAGCAACAAGTTAACATTGGTTCAAGAGTCCGATGATGTGATGTTCAATCTGCTTAAGTGGACTCCCATGTTTAAAGAAATGATGATTAAATTGCAGGCATATACTCTAGTTTTAGGTTTTAGTTTGCTGTTTTGTGTATGACCACGTGCCTGAATTATATTAAAGTGGCATTTAACCGGATTAAAGTCTGGCCTGAATCCAAATGTGATGCTCAAGGTGGTAACAGATGCCAAACACGGAAGGCTACAATCTTGTGTAAGCCCAGTAATAGTTTCCTTAAGGTTTCCATGGATGACCTTGTCCTCTGTTGCAATGGAATGACGAAAAGTGTATGTGGACGTTAACAATATATGTAAACTGTAGTACTGTAGCATAATAAAACACAAACCAAACACTTGGACCTCCTTGCTTTCTTTAGCCTCATCATTGGCCATGTTCACCACTCAGACTCATAAGCAAGCTTTTTTTTTCCCATTCCCCTCTCTTACTACTTTTCCCCCTCATTCAGCTCTTCTCCCAGTTCCTCGCTGTGGTTTTACATTTATTGCGTTTCTCCTCCCTGCCATGGCTTTTTAGTTTTCATTTTTTTTTTTACCTCATTAAGTTCATCTGGCCCAACTCCAGATGTAAGCAGGTGGAGCGGCAGAGGGACCTGGCCGAGGAGGCCACCAGGCTGTTCAAGCAGGAGTTTGGGGACAAGATCGAGAGTCTGCAGCAAGAGGTGGAGCAGTTACTGAAGCAGAGGTGTGCAGTGCTCATACACCGAAATATGGCTGGCTTTTATGCTAACTGTGCTGGATATCTTATGTGCGGATAAACCGCATCCAGAACTACCTTCTTTCCAGAATGCTGATACCATTACATTGGTGACTCTACGATATCAATCCTGCATTTTTACTATGTTGTTGTAAAATGTGGCATTAAAGAGTCTGTGCTTTTTATGTGGGGTTTTTTTTTGGGGGTGGGGGGTGGTCAGGAATGGCTTGGAACAGGAGCTGAAAAAGGAGCGCGAGAGACGGGGAGGCCAGTGTTCTCATGCTCCTACGGGGAAAACCCCATCGCCGCGGCCAAGAGACGCGAGACAGCATGCTGAGAACATCCGAAAGGTGTCCACTCCATCCATCATGCTTCAGCTTTCCGATTTGTATTTCATGACGCTTCTGGTCCCTGAGGTATTGGATGGCACCGTGGGTGATGTTTTTTACTTGGTTCAGCAAATATGCTTTTTTTGTGCAGGAACTGGAAGCAGTGATGCAAGAGAGAGACGCACTCCAAAATGCACTGGATGAGAAAAGTCTCACCTCAAGTTTGTAGGTCTTACCGTCTTTGCTGTTACTCAGACACAAACTAATACATAAATACTGCAGCCCTTTTCAAATAAACAGTGTTTTAAGAACATTGTGGATAAGCTTGTCTGGCTTTGATTCCTAGGTCACTTTCACATGAAGATGAACAGGTACATTTGCATTGAATTTTTACCACATAACAAAAACAAAGTACATTATTATGCCAGTGTGGTATTACCCAGTTTGTCTAAATGACCTCTGCCAGCTTAATGTCAACTGCATTCTAGCTCAGTAAGAACGATGGCGTACTGAATTTTGGTGAGCCCTATCATAATGTTCATTATCATGTTTTAAAAGGGTCAGTCTTTTCATGAAGATCCAGAGCCTTCCATCTGCCCAATGTGCCAATGTGCAGAATCCCTAACCAGGCCTAAGGTATTTATCTGTATATAAGGGAGCTCAGGATGAGGATGAAACATAAGGGAGAAAGTTAATTGTGATTTATTTTAAAATGTTTTTGTCTTCATTTATCCAGAAACAATTATAGGTGCACATTGTATTTGAGGATGACACATTATTTGGATAATTATAAGGATGTTAAGGACAATTTAATTCATTCTTAGTGGTTTGATATTGGAATTTCAGCAGATAATTTAGTTTTTTGTTTTTTTTTTCTCTTTCTGGGGGCTTTAGTTTCTAGCCCTACACTTTCTTATACTTGCACAAGTTGAAGACAAGACAGTTCAGAAATGTTAAGTGCCATTATTTATTACAATACAATGTAATGAAACTATTTTTGATCCCTTTTGTGTTAACTGCAACACGTTTACAATAATTGTGATTTCTGATACACCTGTGATATTGTGTAAAACTGTGATTAAGTAAAACTAAGTAAGGATCCATTTTTAGAATTTAACATGACTTAAACTAATTGCACTTCATATATAGACTAGTTTGTACCTGCTTCAAAATGCATAAAGGTATCGGTTATTTAATGTTGGTATCTTCTACCAGAAAGTGCTAATTGTGGGTTATCATAATGGTGCATCTCTAGAACTGATTAGTTTATTTAACACAGTGCCATATAAGTCCAAAAGGAAGAAAACAGCCCAAGATGAAAAAATTCAATCATATGGATTTTGTCCCAGTTACTAACGCTACCCCCTGAAAACCCTGAAGCGGTTTCACAACTTGCTAATTTTATTACATCCCTGTGAACAGTCACTGATGAGAGGTCATGTGTGTTTCACTTTGGTCTGCTGTCTCAGCGCGAGTGCAAAAACTGCAAGGGTGTGTTCTGCGAAATCTGCGTGACCAATGAACTGCCGCTTCCGTCTTCCATCGACCTGCAGCAGGTGTGCGACACTTGCCACTCCCGTCTGCTGCAGCAGTATGCCTCAAGCCCTTCCTGAGCACACAGACGACATCAGTAAAGGAGAACAATTGGAGGACCTCTGTCTTTGATCTCACATTTTGAATGTTTGCACCAAATACTCAACTGGCTGGCTTTTTTTAATGCTTGCTGAAAAGGGATTGTTTTAAGTGTAATTTGTTACTTGGGTCATATGTTCTTTGAATTCAGTTAAAAGGCTTGAGCTTGTCCACCGAGTGGGCTTAAGCAGTTCTACGTGAGGTGTGTGCAAAGTCGATTTTGTGCTTGTCATGTGATTCTCTTTAAAGATGATATGTTGTGGAACCAAGACAAATAGAACACACTTCTTGGCTGCTCCCCAGGGTGAAATATTTAATTCTACAGATTTAATTTTAATTTTACTGTTTTATATAGAGAATATACTGTTTTTAGCATCATGTCTTGACAGGCTTGAGCTGCCTTGTATAGTTTCTGCTGGTGATCATGATCATAGCTTATATTTTATGGAGCCAAATGATTGTTTACATGTTACGTAATTTTAAAGTGCATTTATTTTATTACAACTTACTTTTGAAGTAAGCATGTTTAGATTAATTACTTATGTATTTAAAAGGCTTCAGGGGCTGTGTGAGGCTCCACTGACCTGTCATGCTGAAAGAATGCAAATATAACATCGCTAAACTTTCTTGTTTAACTTGATTCTAATAAAGACCTCAATTCAGTTGCACAAATATCTTAGTGTAAACACATGGCAAATAAATGTAAGATTTCATACAGGTGTGGTTTTGACTAGATTCAAGCTGTCTTTTGTGCCATTATACATTCTTATTTAAGGATCCATTTCTGTCATAAAAGACTAAAAACCAAGGATCCAGGAAAATGTAATGTTGAACACTGTTAAAACTGCTCAGATAGTTTTTTATAATGTTATTTTTCTCAACAGACCAAACCGTAAGGTGCAGTGTGTATGAAAGGCCTCCCTCAAGTGCAGGCACCTTTATTTGCCTGAAGGTGGCACTGCAGTGGCATTAAACTATTTGGTCAAGAAATCTGTCAATTTGAGGCACTATAATTTGCAGATAACTTACAGGAACCTCTGGTCTGATCAAGCTGCAATTTTGCCTCTCATACACAATTTATCTTAAAGACATGAAATTTGATTCCAATAGTGCAAAGAGACAACTTTACAGTTTCAAGTGTGTCCAGTTATCTTGCCAATTGCTGTTGCTGATTGTTGGCAACACACTTCAAACAAGTTCAAACGATTTTAACTGAATTGTCTCAAAATTGGGTCTTAAAATATTTGGCAGAGTGAAACGGAATGATTATCAAAAAAATTGACTAACAAACAGCTGCTTTACTGCAATCAAAACTGAGCGATGTTTTCTAGGCTTAATTTGCTGACTTAAAAAGGCGTACTCTGACTCAATTTGGCATGCATTTACATCACAATCTGCCAAGTTTGTTAAGAATTGGCCTCGGGAGATGCTATAATGGCGATTCTGTAAAAATGAATTGCACTACTACAGGATGGTTGCAGTTTTTCAACATATTCTTGGATTGTAGGATTTCAACTTTGGATTGTAGTGATAGTCTATTCTTTTTTCCCTCCGATTCCTGGCAGCATGCAGAATAAATCCAAGTGGGCACATTTTGGTCTGCATTTTAGATTGAGTATTAATAAGATTTATAGATTCATAAGAAAAACCTACTTTTGCAAACTAGTCCTTGATTTTTTATTTTTTACTCTGAATCATCACAAATGTGATCTCAATACATGTGCAATGACATGTATTAACAAAGTAGCAAGTAGTTAAAACAATGAACAAAAACCATGTACACATCATGGCCTTCACATGTCACTCTATCCTTTGGAGGGGTGATTCTTCAGGCAACACAAACGCAATTGCGGAATTCCTTAAGTAATCCTGATACTGGACAGGAACATTTAGTTATGGATGTAGAGGTAGGATTTAAACCAATAGGGAGTGATATAAATAGGTACTCTGGTATTTAAAAAACAATAAATGTGCAAATTCCATTATGTTTAAATTTAAAAGTGCAATATTTTGTGTGACAATTTGGTTACTCAGTTTTTTGTGTTTCTTTAATTTTTATTTTTAACTAAATTGGTTTGTGAAATTCAGTTTTCAGACTTACTGGCTTTTCACTAAATGAGTTCAACAAGGATCTAGAAACAATCTAGAGAGGTTCTACTAGACAGTTTTTTGTCTTATCAAAAATATTCACAAGACTTAATAATGATCAAAAACGTTAGCATGTGTACACAGATACCCTGTACATGCTAATCAAGCCTTCTTTGCTTACTGATTCAAAATGGCTGCAAATCAGCAACTGAGTAATTCTCATGAAACTTGACAAACATTCAATTATGTTCAATTAATGTAGGAATTTAATCACAATTTGACATCTCAATTAAATACTGCAGAATTAACATTTTCACAGCCAAGTTATACACCTAGAGAAAGAGAACGAGAACATTATAGTGGTACATTTCAAATCTGTAATTAGTATTAACAAAACAACTGAAAATGAACACTCACTTTTTTAGTGCTCCTTTGCTGCTGATGAATTCAGGAACAACTCAATATATCTGTTGTCTGAATTAAAAAAAAAAAAGTAATTCCCTTTGAACAACATAAATCTGGGAAGGCTGACATTCCCAACCTCTGCTTTCCACATTTTCCATGTGCACCCGTCGAGTATCTCTGATCATTTGTAATGCTAAACACTGACCCGCGTGTCCAATGGCTTGATGTCTTTTGCCATATTTATGGTTGATTAAAGGAATAATATGTTTTTACCACCAAAAAGTGGCAAACAATATTTATTAAAGTGATTATTTTTGTATTTTTTCTATAAAAGCAGCTCACATAAGGTAAATAGTCAAATTTGTGGTAATCCTCAAATGAACTAGTTTATGTGCCATAGAGCAGGTCCCCCACATGGAGAGGGTCATGTTTTTAAAATAGATTTGATACAGAATCTCTGAAACATCTAGGCCTCTGGGTGTCAGTATAATGGCTAATTCATACTGTAAAGAAGAGCCACTGGAAAAATGACTGACTGTTCCTTTAAGCTCGTGTGCAAGACTTACGTATATACTCCTTATCTTTGTCCATTGCTGCAACAGCGTCACAGTGTGACTTGAAGTGAGCCTGCGCCTCACCACTCACCCGCCCATCAGGGCCGAACTCCATCAGAACCTTCACCACTCTGATTGGGCAGAAGAACTGAGACAACGGCAAAAAACAAACAAAAAAAGGTACATACTGCAGTACTCCTCACTCTGTAATGCTTATCTATGTAACTGAGTACAGATAACACTTTTCTAAAATTACTAGCATCAAAGTAATCTCATTCCTTTTAACACCTAATCTCCTGAAGGTGACAGAAGTGAAGTGAAGATGAAAGCTCGAGTAAAAACACTTGGCCTATGGTTGTATGTTTCTGGTTAAAAGCGCAATATAATCCAAACCCAAACCTTTTAAATAGGTCTTACATTTACTATGTCTCCAGCTGTGGCTTGAAAAGGTAGGCCTCTTATGTGGATAAAATGTTCAGGCACAATACTGTTTGCTGTAAGAGAGGATAGAGAATGGACTAAGTCTGCATAATATTGAATTTGAAATCCTTAATATTGTACTCCATTATTGAATTCCATAAAATACAAAGTGAAATGGAACTCACTCCTGTTTGCACAGAACGCAGCGGCTGAAGCATCTACCCTTGCACTGCCATAACTGGTTTTAATCTCAGTCTTCTTGCTAGGGAACACTTCTATGTACCTGCACAGTCAGGAAGTCAACATATAGAAAGACTATTGACAGTGGAATGAGAATTAATCATGTATTTCACTGACTGTTATTTCAATGATATACAGCTAACCAGTAAACTTCAGCAAAGTCAGTGGTGACCAACTTTGTCCTCTGTTCAAACAACACCAGGCCGGATGCTGCTTAACAATCACCTTCACCACCCCCCACCCCATCACACCTCAGTATGGTCTAGTTAGTGTCATGAAATCTATGCAACAGCCTGACCTGGTCCCGATGACTTCTCTGTCCCACTGCAGGGCTTGATCTGCCATTTCCTGCGTAACAAACTGCACGTACGCATCACCTGAACTTCGACCTCGTCGGTCTGTCACCAGGGTGATCCCGTCTTCCACAATGTCCAGCCCTGAAAGGGTTTGGCCAGCATACAGTGAATCGGAAGCTCCAGAACACACGGCCGATTCGAGAGCCACAAATCTGCGAGATCCTCACCCGAAAAAAATTTAATGATTTCCTTCTCTGTGCAGTTAAACGGGAGACCTCGGAGGCGAACCACTCCATCTTGGCCCTTGCTTTCATCTGTGCCCTTTATCATAGCTTCAGCCTCTTCGTTCGTTACCTCATACACTGCAACCAAAAACATCAGAAGACAATCAGGCACAAAACAGAATCTAGATTACTTGCTCATTAATAGTTTTGGGAGATTCGTATGTCACTCTTACTGGTTGGTTGGGGTGGGTTGAAAGATTTGAATGGTTGGCTAAATCAGATTCAGTATAATGGGCCATCTTTATTAGTTTTATGCTTTGGGCTTAAAACAAACAAATCCAGTGCACCTGCCTTCTACATAACGTGGCCCAAGGTATTGCCTATGCCTCTCCATGGCTTTACTGATATCCTCCTCATGCTCCAGCTCAATGAAGGCTTGCCCGTTTGGCTTTCCGTATCTGTTGGTCATCAGATGAATTCCATTTACCCCACCACGAATCTGACACTCTGTGTGAAAGCAAACATGCAATATCAAGTATATCTTTGTAACGTGAGATAATGATGTATGAAACAAAAAAGAAAGGAATACCTTAAATAAAAACACCCAATATGTACCTGAGAAAAACTCTATCAGGTCCTCAGAACTACATGACCATGGAAGACCTTTGACATGAACAATGAACACTTCCTTTGTGTCCATCTCTTGAGAGGAAGTGTACTCGGGAAGTGGGGGATATTCATCATCTTTGTATGGAGCCTAAGACAAACGACAAACTGATATGTTAGCATGATATGACGGGTGGTATTGGATAGAATGGCGGGCTAACAATACAACCAACTTCCACGATATAAATTCAGTCAGACAGCTAGTTAGCTGAGTACTCCAAGTGTACTGAACTAGCGCTAGCTAGGGACATAAATGTGTGAACTAAGTACTATGGGGAAACGCGTTAAAATGAGAGAAAACACAAATTTAACTTGGCTAGCTACAAGTACTAGACTGCCAACAGTTACAAGTTTTCTAGCAACAGGACTAGCGACAGGGCTATGCCTATATAACAATACACCTCGACACTAACTGAACGTCTGGTTTATAAAATAACTAACCGCTAGCTGGCTAAATGACCTAGCTAGCATTCTTCCTACAAAGTTTGGGAGAGCAGTTTAACTAAGTTCATTAATCAAAATACAAAAACAAAAACACTTACATTTGATGTCAAGGTTCTCAAAGGTAATGACCAGGTTAACCTGACGTTAAGATTTAGTGTATGGTTCGCTGACCAAGAATGACTTTCTTTTCGAAATCCAGCACTACACATGGATAACGATGTGATTTTGTTTTGCTCAGTGATTTTCTTAACGCATAAGGACTGTCTTCCCCAGAGGAAACGGAACAGTGACGAGACAAATGCTGACCTTGTATTCACAGCCATTATACAGAAAATCAGCTAAACTGCAACGTTACTGACAAGTATTACTAGCCTAGCTAACACGTTGACCTAAGTGGGCACAGAACAGGGTCATGACGCATGATAAGTGAAGTTGGTTGCAGTAAAATGCTTCAAAATAATAGTTCTAACAGTATTCTCTATGTAATAAGTAAAGGAACGCAAGAATTGTCATAAAGTACAAAAAAAAAAAATTAAAACAATATAATCTAACATCTAGCTGGATTTAGATTGCTTTATTGTAGTATCTCAGTATTATATTCTAATGGAAAAATTATAAGGTGTCAGAAGGTAGGACAAAAATACCCAATATTTCCAAGGTCTATGCCTCATCAAAATTTAGTTTCAGATTAGTTTGTATATGAAGATTACATTTTATAAAGTACATTACATATTGTTTAATGTAACACATAGACTACATAAATTATGTTAGGTATTTTATGTTAGGTGTTTTTTTCTTTTTGTAAATATAGTGCATATAAAACAATTCCATTTTTTGCATTCCTGTTTATATTGTTTAATTGTACTTCAATATATATTAATATATAATATATATTATTCATTTTGTATAGTTCATATAGTTTGATTCAAGGTAGGTTATCAGTGCTGAAGTCAACCAGTGGACTTTTTTCCACACACACATCAGTAAATCTTGGATGACAATGACCCTGTGACCTGTTTACTTGTTATTCTGTTTCAGACTGCTTTTGGTAGGTACTAACCACTGCATACCAAGAACACCCCACAAGACCTGCCATGTTGGAGATGCACTGTCATCTAGCCATCACAATTTGTCACATGTCAAAGCTGCTGAGATCCATGCACTTTTTCCTGCTTCAAGCACATTTGTAATGAGAAAATCATTGCTATTTACTGTTATGACTGACCAATATATATATAGAAAACAAATCAATTTAAACACACACACACACACACACACACACACACACACACACACACACACACACACACACACACACACACACCTACAGTTTATTTTCATCTTTTATTACATAGTCTTTATTTTGAAAAAAGAGTAAACCCCTAACTACTTCCGTTTTGTGATGCTACTGTAGTTCATGGCTTCATGCATGTTCGTTAAAACGTTTTCTGGTGTTGCCTGCTAGTTATGATATACACCAAAGTAATCTTTGATTTTATTTTGACAATCGCATATTTTAGGATTTATTATAAAGCTGGTTACATAAGCAAAGCATTTTGCAATTATTATTTCGGCAGAAGATAACTGATAATATCAATTGAAACGTTTAAATTCTTGTGTCTTTATGAAACCTCGCGAGAATGTAGTGATATCGAGACTTTGAGAAGCAAGGAGAAGTTTTGTGGCACAGACGGAGTAGCTGCTGGATTAGTGTCCATGTTTGGAAATATCGGCATATAATATTTTGTATTTTGAGTGTTTCTGGTTGTAAGGAAGGACATATTTTCGACGTCGTATTTGGATAACTTCAGTGATAGATATGAGCTTTTTATTGTAAGTATGAAGCGTGTGTGTGTGTTTTTGTTTTCCTTTTGTTCTTGTTGGTAACGCTGTATCCTACTGCTGGTGATGGCTAGCTAGCTGTCGAGCACCCATTCAGAAATATTGCAAGCTATGGTAGCTGTTTGACTTCCACTGAATAGAGACCATGTGCTCGGGAGGGGGGGGGGGGCATATAACTTCTAATCTGCTAATGTGAATACACTGTTTGTTTATTACTTTCATCTCTGATATGCACTCACTGCTCTCTAATATTTAGTTATTTAGCTAATGCTAAACAAAAGCTTATATCTGAACTTTCTAGCTAGCTAGCTATGCGATAATTTAGCTAACCTAGCTGTCATATTTAAACCAAGAAGACGTGACCACAGGGTTTTCGTATTTAATGTTATCTAGCTAGCTACTAGTTAACACGTTAAAATAGCAGTAAGATAGCTACTACTATTCTGGCTTGCTACTTCCTGTGTGATGAGATCTGATGTTAGTCTGTGATCCATCCTGCAATGAACGTCGCTACCTACCACATCTGACTAGGATGGCGAGGTAGTGTTCGTAATTCTGACAGTCTGGTGCGACGCCCTGGAACTAAGATTGGTGCTAACCTGTGTGGTACAAGCCTTAGCGGCATAACACAGGCCCGTAGCTAGCTAGTGGAAGACTATTTAGTAAATTTTTGCCAATGCAGAACTAACCAGAAATCCCACCAACCACTCCACTACTGACCGCTATCATCTACGTCGTTGTCTTCTGAGTCACTTTCCCTTAGCCATAGCGTGCTTCCAGCTGCTTGAACGAGGATTACATATGTTGCGTTTGTTGCTGTATTAGGGGAAGATGAAATGCATTTTTATGTGGTTTTAATTTCTGTGCTGTGTATCTGGAGCATATTCTCTTCTGCTTTTCAGTAAAGTAGATAAGAAGAATGCTCTTACATTTTCTTACTCAAAAGCTTACTGTTTCTCCACTCAGGTGTAGTTCACTCCTAGGCTCTCTTTAAACACTGTATTTAATTTAGAAGCTTTAATTAGTTCTTGAGTCGGGTGTTCTTTTAAAAACAATGCCTGACTCTGCTACCCTGTGCCTAAAGTTCCCTTCAAGTGAGATTATTATCGTATGAAGTCTTCCTTTAAATTGAATTCGCCTCTTGCATTGCATAGAATAAGGCTTTATTCTATTTTTAGGTTCCCCTGTGAAGGCTGAAAGTTCAAGTTCAAGTTTGGTTTATAAGTCTGCAGCCAGCAATCATAGTGATTTAGCACAAGACAGACCACACAGTACTTCAGTATTAAGAAAGTTTGCAGCCAAAAAGTGGCAATTTCCTCTAAGTGTGCTTTTGTTTCATGGAACCTGCAGTTCCCCATAATGCTTTTATGCACTGCTCTTGGGCAAGTCACTTGACTTAAGAAAGTGTCTTTAGCATAAGACCTACAATAACAGCTGACCTCAGTTCAAGTTTGCAGCTCATGTGATTAGATCTCGCCTTCACTGCAGGTCCTGTCATTGTTCTTTCATCAGTTATTTTCAGTATCTTAAAACATTTTCTTTGAGATGGACAGGTCAGGTGCTTAACTTCACAGGCAATTTAAAGACTTTTCTGGAATATGTTGTATGTGAATGTATGTCAGCTTTCACACCCAAAGTACTGAGCAATGAATCATTTGATGGCACTCACCATTGAAAGGTCTTGCTTTCAACAGCCAAGCCCAGCTGTAAGGAGGCAGGGACTATGGTGTCTGCTGCCAGCAGCATTTTGTGTTGAAAGAATGTAGCCAAATGTGAAGCACTGGTCTTCTTCAAACTAATTTTACAGGCTCTGTCTTAGAAGACAGACTGGTTTTGGCTAGTTGTTTCATTTCAGGTTCAGTGAATTATTATTATTATTATTATTATTATTATTATTATTTACATAGCACCTTTTAATTAATTAGTAATGCTGCTCAAAGTGCTTTACCATACAGAATAAAATGGTAAATGAAGAAAAGATTGCAATTGAATAAAACATGCAAATAATAAAAAATGGAGCACAACTTGATTCTTCTTGGAATTTCATGTTTAGCAGGTTATTGTTAAAGTATGTGATTCACTTGCTGTACACACACCCTTTCAGTTACTGGGACTGCATATTTGGGCTTAGACATGTTGCATAGCCTGTAGCAGCCATGTAACTAGGGAAACTTTCGGCTAGTGGTATGTGAAGTCCAGTGTGTTCTTGCTTGCTTGCGAAAAAGAGCCTCTTCTCACTATTGTGTGGGATGTTAAACACAGAGGGCTGACTGCCTAACAGGCCAGTATCCATTTACTACAAATTCACAGAAATTTCGTCTCCTCCTGAATATTTTTCAAAGCTGAAAAGAGGCCCTTAATGTTGTGATTCCATGTAGTTTTTAACCTTGAGTTCTTAAATGTTTCACAAAGGGGAAAAAGAGCACTACTGATGAAGAATGAATTAAATCTAATGCCTCTGTGTCTTCGCAATCTTTCAGCCCCTATTTAACTGTTTTGTTTGTTTAATTCTCTCTACGTGTTTCTATTTGAAAGACCTCCACAGTTGGGCAAAACAAGTGTCTGAATGTCAGAAGGCCTCACATAAGAGCATGTGGTTGCTTTATCCACTCAGCTGCAGAAGAAGAGGTCGAATTACGGTGCGGCATAGATGCTATTTAGCCTTCCGTGCTCTGTTTTCTGCAGCCTCGTGGGAGACTGTTGCATTTCCTCACATTAAGTCTGAAGATCTATATTTGAGGCTGCCTTGGGGCTAGTGAGGTTTCAGGTCCAGGTCCAAGGTCAGAAAGGAGGTTGCAGCAAAGAAGGCTCCAATGAATTTGTATTAGCAGAAAAAGGGACACCCAGAGCTTTTCTGCTGAGGCAGACGTGATGTTCTCACTATGATTTCTGCTTTCTTCTCTTTATCTGTGCAGCGGGAGCCGCTCGTCAAAGACGTTCAAGCCGAAAAAGAACATTCCGGAGGGCTCACACCAGTATGAGTTGCTGAAGCACGCCGAAGCCACGCTGGGCAGCGGGAACCTGCGAATGGCCGTCATGCTGCCGGATGGAGAGGACCTCAACGAATGGGTGGCTGTCAACAGTAAGTCCCACGTGAGCTCACCCGGCACATGCACTGTATAACCCGGCACATGCACTGTATAGTGCTTCCTCACTTACTCAGAATAACGACCAGCTTTCTTCAGAGGCTGAAAGTTTTGCCCGGGCCTTGGCCATGGGAGTTTTTTTGGCCTTCGAAGCTGCCTTTACAGTGGATCAGGCCTCATTCACTACATTTCTTCTAGAGCATCTTTTTAATTTTTCTCTTTTTTTTTTTCTTTTTCTCCTTCTTAATTTGATCTTCGTGTATTTGATTGCAGAAAGAAATGACAGTGCAAATAAATAATGAAATGAGCAGTAACACACCACACTGTAGAGCAAGACAAGCCATCTTCGTTCTGTCTGAAATGTCATATTCAATGATTTGCATGACTCGAGGAAAGACTCAAGTCATGCCTTGTTGGTTCCTGTAGCAGAGCTATTTTTTGCCAAATTTAGGAAGTTGCTCATGCATGTAGTTATGAGGAAGAGAAGCAGTGAGGTCCACTTTACCTCTGCTTATGTAATTGTGAAACTGCAAAGCTTAAAATCTAAGAAAGCAAATTGTACTTCTGGCTCGAGGTCACATCACCTCATTTTCAGCTCGGCTTCCAGAATGCCGGCGGCATTTTGAGTGTGAAACAAACCAGACGGTGCGTGCTTCCAGTAGTCCCCTTGTCATCAACGCTGGTTAAAGTACTTAGAAGCATGCTGGCCACTTATCTGTATCCCTGTTCAACCTTGGCGTGCACCACATGCGTTTATTAACAGCCCTGGATCGATGAGCATGCTTGATGGCATGAGTCATCGTGCCTTTTGATGTGGTCTGAAAGGTTATTCTTCAGTTTCTCTTAGATGTTCCTTATGGCTCTGCGGCCCATTGGCCCATTCACATGGTAAATATCCCAGTATGTACTCTGACCAGAAACAGTCTACCAGCACCCCACCGCCCATTCCCCCACAAAACCAGCATTGTGTATGCATCCCATTTGTTTTGTGGCATCTTCTATGACACTCTCTTTCTCACTATACATAGCTGTACAGTTGGCCTGTTTCTTGAGTGCCGCCCATTTTGTATACCAATTATTCCCAAGGTGTTTGCTCAGTTATGTTTCCTTTGGCTTTGGCTGCAGCCTATTTTTAACAATGAGGATACGGCAGTGGAGGTAGAACTGCTGCCAGTGTCGGCCCCAGGGACGGGCGGTTTGTGATGGCATGGGTTTGTTTGTGGCGCTCGAGGTGTATTATTGCATCTTATTGTAAGGAAGGCCACCAGAGGTGGGTGTAACCTATTGCCTAATAGCCTAGTTAGCGAGAGTGTTTTCTGCAAGTCTCTTACAGGTTCAACTTGTCCAAACATGAGTAATTCCTTCACTAGAATTCAGGCACTGAAATGCCAGGTGTGTGATAGGCTCACTTGTTTGTATAGCTTCAAGAACAGTGAATCAGTATGGGCACACACTGACTCCTTTGAAACAAGACCTCAAGGTGCACTTTGTACTTTTGCTTTGGTTTCATCACTGGATTCTAACATTTCTTTTTCCCTTTATTGGGAGGGGTAAAAGTGGGGTAAAGGAGGCAAGAAGAGGGAGTGGATGACCTCGCAGTCAAGCTGCCCTGTCATGGCTGATGAGCAGAGACCTTGCGTTGGATGCCTGAAGACAAAAAGGCTCCAGTGTCTAACACCCGCCACTTTGATTCCAAAGAAATCACATATCAGTATATAGACCTTTCCTCATACACAGGCACAAAGGCAACACGAGCATGATTAATCACAGAGGTAGAAATGCGAGTTATGAAAGAAGACAGCAGTGACAATAAACAGGGTCCACAAACAAGAATCAACACAATAATCAGGATTATGGGAAAACATATGTTTGAGGCAAGATCCCCAAGTGCCAACAAGGTCAGTTAGCCAACTGAACCAAGACTCATGGGCAGGTGGAGGCTCAGCAATAGCGGCCTTCGTGTGCAAAATGTTGTCAGTAATGTTGTTATAGTAACTAGGGATGTCAAAGCAACACGTTTCATTAATGACCTTGCAGACACCTCCCTCCTTTGCCAAGAGGAGATCTAGGGCTAGGTGGTTCTGCAAGACAGCGGTACGGATCTTATCTACCTCATCATTGAGCAATGCCAGGGTGGTTTCAGTCCTATTGGCTAAATTAAGTACCTGCCATGCCAAACCCATTAATTTTATTAAGGGCTGCAGTAGTTTCTCCTCCCAGGAACAAACTCCAACCCACATTCGCTCCAGGGTTAGTCCATGGGTTGGCCAGTACATACCCACCATACCCATTAGGGGTGCCTTTTAGCCCTGCCAAATGTCAACTGCGAACATGTATATACGACCAGAGACAGGATAGTTAATGCTGGGGTACAACAGCCTTTCCAGGGAAATTGATGACGGGTATTACCAACTATCAAAATGGATAGGCTGGGGTATGCCATCCTACCGCATACCCACATGATAGCTACAGATGCTCCAGTGCCTAGGATCTCAGGGCAAAGAGACGGTGTGCCTGTTATATTATTTATTGTGCATCTTCCCAGTCCCATTTCTAATGCCCATACCTCATTTTTACGTAGCGTGTGGCTTAAAAATGGACCATCAGGTAAGCCTGCAGATCATAGACAGGTGGTACCTGTCACAGGTAATACTGCTAGGGTCATATTTCTGCATTTGAGGTAATACCGTTTACTAATGCCAATTTCACAGTCTGTCCTGTGGTCCAGCCATGAACCACCATCCAAGGCCCATGTGGGGGGTTACCACTGGCAGCTACTGCCTTAGATACATTTTGCATAGACCCTACTCCCATATTGATTTGACAGTCTGATGACTTATGATTAAGTGCTGTTGTGATAGTATCATCTACCGGGACCGATATTCAGGGTGTATGGAATGCTTGACATACCAGACAGTCCTTCCCTGGCTCCACCTCTCCTGCCACTACCAGGGAGACCACACAGGCTAAATTACCGTTACATTGTGGTAGATTACTCTGAAAGCCCACTATCCCCCCTTTTGTACCTTTTGAGACTGTGTAATGATATTGGCGTTATTTTTAGATGGGGCCCATTATTCCTACAGTAAGATTTTGCATGCAAGTATCAGGAAAATAAGGAGAGAAGAGTCTACAAAAGGATGTTAATAGGTGGATAGGATATCTATCAAGTTGCACTACCAATGCTAAAGTGTATTGACATAAACAGGGCCAAGGAGTACTTCCTTGGTGTGTGGTGCAGCTGAGGGGCAGTCCCTCAGCATGAAATCATATAACAAATTTTGTACTATATGTGAATGTGTTAAGGTGCATTTGGCTTGTCTGACGCTTCAGCTCCTGGTGATTTCTTCAGCCAGCTGGCGTGTATCCACTGTGCTGATCCTGATGTTAGCACAGCGGTTCGGGTCACTGCGATCACGGTTGTTGGGGGTCCGTATGCAGCTTCACCAGCTTTCTGCGGGTTCAATGATTTAACCAAAACAGTGTCACCTGGAATAAATGGATGAGTAGGCTTGTCTGTGGGAAGAGGGAGAGTGCAAGAGACATTACCATGGGCACTGTTCAATTTCTCAATCAGCATTTGGGTGTAGTCTGCCAAGGTCACGTCCGTGTCACCTGAATTAGAAACACCTGGTTTACCTCTGACCCCTAGGGTGGTAAATAGTCTACCAAAAATTGGCAAATGGTGACAATTTGGTGGTGGCACTGGGCGTCATTCTGATCTCACACAACACTGCTGGCTGTAGACCTATCCACTTCTTTCCTGTTTCCATCATAGTCTTTCTTAACCTTTCTTTCAAGGTATGATTCATTCTCTAAACAATGCCAGTTGACTGAGGATGATGAGGCATGTGAAACTTCCAATCAATAGTTAGGTAGGTACATAGTTTCTGAGTTACCTCAAATGAAATGAAACAGGGTCCCTGATCTGAATCCATTACCTGAGGCACACCGTACCTCGGTATGATCTTCTATATTATCTACCTTTGTGTGACGTGAAATCCTGTGAAAATTAGGCACAAGAAATGGCAAATCAGATTTAGGAAGGGCGATATGCTCCTCCGGGTCATGGATCAGACCATCTTTATCAGGCTTATATGCTTGATCAGCCCGCTGAGAGCAGTCCTGTCGTGTACCCTGAGCTTGTAAGAAAAGCAGATCGATATCATTCGGTACCAAACAATGAGAAAACATGGAGACAGCTTCACATGTCGATGATGCAGTGTATGGGCATGAGGGGGCATTAACAGCTGCCCAACATGCAACTTTGTCCGCTAAGGCATTACCAGAGGCCGTGTCAGATCAAGAGGTTGTCATGACCCCTGACCTTTACGACAGCCAGCCAAGCTGGTAGTGTACATGCAGACACACACTAGTCCGGAATTAGAAATGGGCTTACTGTCCGAGGTGCGGAACCCCCCGGGAGTGCCGAATCTTACCGAAGTTATGAGCAACTCCAAACACATAACGGGAATCAGTATAGATGGTGACAATCTGACCCTGGAATAAATGACAGGCCCTGGTCAATGCCATCAGTTCAGCTGTTTGAGCAGACCTGTAAGGGAGAGAGTAAGCCTCCCAAATGAGGTTGGGCAGAGAGTAAACAGAATAACCACAGGAAAATTCGGAGTCAGATGGTTTAAAACATGAGCCATCTACAAAAATGTGATAGCCGCCTTTCGAGCGGCGTGCTAGAGAGATGAGAGCGCAAGCTTGAGGACTCAAGGATAGCCTCCATGCAATAGTAGGGCACAGAGTCACCTGAATGATCTAGTGATGTCATAAGCGATTGCAGCAGATTAGCAGGTGAACTCAGGGTCATGTGTGATTTAATGGTTAAATTGAGTGTTGCAGAGGGTGGCCTCATAGCCCGAACGTCTCTGTGCCGTCATGTGCTGTGTTTGAATGTTATTCAGAATATTAATAACTCGATGTGAAGTGCGAAGAACCATGGGCTGAAACAATGCCAATTTCTCTGCGTCAGTGACGCGCAGGGCCGAGGCAGCCACGGCGCAAAAGTAGGCTGGCATGCCTTGAGCTACCGAATCAAAAGTATTAGAAAGGGTGGCCACAGGGCGATAACTGCCACCGTGCTCCTGGGCCAGGACGCCCACAGCTGTGGAGCCATTTTCAGAAACATAAAGGTGGAAGGGCAGATTATAGTTCGGCAGGCCAAGCGCTGGAGCAGAGCACAAGGTCGATTTCAGAGTCATAAATGAATGATGCGTTGATCTGGACTGAGCCCATGTGTCAGGACAGTTATCCACAGCCCTGCCTGAGGACTTTATCATGATTGGCAGCAGTAGTTAACCAGACCCAGGAAACTCAGCATGGCTTATTTTGTGCTGGGCAGAGGGATATCACGTATGACTGCCCGACGGTCATCTGAGAGGCGGTGTTCAGCAGCAGACAGCACGAACCCCAGATACGTGACAGACGGCTTGCACCACTGGAGCTTAGATGGTGAAACTTTAAAAACCCATATGAAGCCAGATGTTTCAGTAGTGAGCAGGACCCCATTACACAGCGCTCCTGCGTTGTTGATGACAAGAGGATGTCGTCTGCATAACTGATAACAACACAGTCCTCTGTAGGGACCCAGGACACCAGAACACAGCTGGGGAGTCCAGGAAGCCCTGGGGGAGCCGGCACCATGTGTATTGCCTCCTCTGAAATGTAAATGCGAAAAGTGATTGGCTGTCCGGGTGGACAGGTACAGAGAAAAAGGCAGAGCAAATATCCACAACAATAAAATAGTGATGGTGTGCAGGAATAGCAGTTAAAATGGCAGACGCATCATAATAGGTGACAGACCTGCTTCTTTTTTAGGAGAAATAAAAAAACAAAATGCTTCAAGATCGGCCTTAAGAAGTCAGCATTAACTCTTCAAAATGGGCAGCCATTTTGGTTTTCAGAAAACTGCCTTTTTCTGTCCCATTAGATAAATAATAACTGGGGGGGGGGGAAGAGAAACTTCATTAACTAGCAAATCAAGCCAGTAGACCCAAACTGTGAGTAACTGCACGTTGAGTAGAGATGCCTTCCCTTTGCAATGTTCTGTCAACTCTGCTGAATGTGAATCATTACAGATAATTTTGTGATGACTTTTTTTCTAAGGCTCTGCACTGTTTCTCTGCAGCTGTGGACTTCTTTAACCAGATCAACATGCTGTATGGGACCATTACTGATTTCTGCACTGAGGAAAGCTGCCCTCTTATGTCTGCTGGGCCTAGGTAAGAGTGGCTTTTTTTTCCCCTTTTTTTTCTTATTGAAAGCATTAGTTTGGTAAGAGTGAATGCATGAATCCAAGATACTGTGGGGAAAGAATTCACCCAATAGTATGTTGTTTTGTATCATGCTTGAACTGTCACAGGTATGAATATCACTGGGCTGATGGAACCAATATTAAAAAGCCAATCAAATGCTCAGCTCCCAAATATATTGATTACCTGATGACCTGGGTTCAGGACCAGCTTGACGATGAAACACTCTTCCCCTCCAAAATAGGTAGAGTTTTTTCCTAGAATGTTGTATTGTAGCCTGAAAGGTAAACCTATATTGAAAGCAACATTATATATAAAGCACCTGGCGACGATTGTCCAGAAAATGATGTTTTTGAAAAGCCCTTGTCGAAAACCCCTTGTGGCCTCCCTTGGTTTGGCGCTTCCAGGTGTCCCCTTCCCAAAGAACTTCATGTCGGTGGCCAAGACCATCCTGAAGCGGCTGTTCCGGGTCTATGCCCACATCTACCACCAGCACTTCGACTCTGTCATCGAGCTACAGGAAGAGGCGCACCTCAACACCTCCTTCAAACATTTTATCTTCTTCGTCCAGGTGTGTGCTTGGTTCTGCTAATATGAACTGAAAGTATGAAAGCAGCATCGCTGATGTTAGATAAAATAGATTGGTTTTGGAGCAGTTATTTAATAAATGGTCCACTCAAAACAGTTGCGTATTGCAAGTAATGTTGAAAAGTCAGAGGCCAAGAAGGAATTTTTAAAAATCTCCACATTATTAATAGGCGAGTTAGTGTTTTTGCAAGTTTCCCACTAGCTAGCCTCTCACTGCTCAGTAGTTTAGCTGTCCCACAGGTAAACCAAATGTCATCTCGGTTCACGTCCATAACCTACTTTAATTTTTGCAATTATGTGCACCTCTGCTCCTGTGTTGTGTTTCAGGAGTTCAACTTGATTGACAGGAAAGAGCTGGCACCTCTTCAGGAGCTGATTGACAAGCTGACGTCTAAGGACAGATAAAAAAAAAAAAGAATTTGACGTGGGTTTCACCTAGCGTCCCATTTACTCTCATTACTGTGCACAAGCAGCTTGGCTTTGTTCTCTCCAATATTTTACAGATTGTTCGGGACAGGTGCCTGAAACTGCAGAAAAACAGCTGCCTCTTAACAGTCCTCTAGAATTTTTACGTCCAGTTCTCCATGGTTTTAACTTGGGCAGTGAATACTGTTTATGTTGTCGTTGTGACGTTTTCTCTCAAAGCCGACCATATCTACGTAAGTGCCTGAAGTGTGTCCACCTGCAAATTGTAAAAGTTCCACTGTTATTATATGTCTTCATTACTGCTAACTTGCTACTAACCAAGGCCTTTTTGTTGCTATGGGGTTTTTTTTGTTTTTTTTTTACTGAACATGAAAAATATAGACTATATAGAATAAATGAAGCATGTAGACACTTTCTGTAGTTTAGCATTTATAGGGACTGATCCTGAGGTCTGATCATTTCTTTGAAAATTCTGTTGATTTAATCACAGCTAGACTATTTTTTTTGTCTTTCTTATTTTTTCCCTTGAACCCTGTATCATTTCTTCTAGTCATTGAGGTGCTGCACAAAAAAAGTCTAATTTGCACTGGGCCTGTAGTTGCCCAACATGACCTTTGTACCAGTAGAGTTAAATGAATAGTTAAATATGTAGATTAATCTGGTTTTAGATATAGGCTCTACTAAAGGTGGGTGGGCCTTAAGTCATAAGCTTACTATGCAATGTTTTTGTTTTTAATCACCAAATTTCTTTTGCATCGTTGACCAGACTTGCAGACCCCAAATTGTTTTGGCACAGAAATTGCAGCTAGTGCCAATAACCAAACCACTACGGGTTAACAAAGAGAACATAATTTCTCATCAGAGTTCCTGACTTGCCACTAAGTTTGTTTTTGTTTTTGTTTTTTTTCCCCCTGCAAATTTGTCATGTTGTAATTTCCTCAGAATAGTGGGAACACAGATTTAAGCAGACAAATATATAAATGGAATATATGATGTGTAAACATGAAATATTTTAAACATGAATCATATGAATATCTTGATTTTATATAATGCTTGGCTGTTTTTTGTTGTCTGCACTTTGAATTAGAATATTAAGAGGTGTGTTCCACTAAAGCTACCTCCTCCAAGATTTGTGGTAATGACGCTTTGTTGCAAAATTTAAGATTTTATCAGTTTATGTAAAGTATCTCTACTACAATATATAGAATAGTATATTATTTGATTTGGTTTCACCTCATGAATGTCACTTTCTATGAATGTCAACCAGTGGGTAGGAATTTGTGATGGCTATACTTGATCTTTTCACTAGACCCAATTTCAAAACCATATAAAGAGATCCTGTCGCAATGGTTGAATACACTATTTTCTTTTTCTGTCTTTTTTTTTTTTTTTTTTTTTTTTTTTTTTTTTGAGAAACTTGTAAATAATGTACACAGATTAGGTATGCAGTGGGAATAAGATGAAATACTTAACTTGCAAGACTTTATGGTACAATATTGAATGCTGTTTATAGTCTAATAAAACTGGTTTGTCCAAGATTGGATTGATTCCTCTAGCAACACACCCCCCCCCCCCCCCCGAAAAGTCAAATTTATTTGGGTAGCACTTTTTACAATATGATCTATTGGGCTCACGTTTGGTGAAATGTTTCAGCATACAACTTCCATAGTTTTCAAAACTTCCTCTTAAAACATTTCTTTACAGGATGTTTACTTTGTAGGAAACCAGAATTCCCTGAACACATGTTTACAGAGCCTGGTATGTACAGGAGGAACATTAGTGCTGTGCTGAGCCCAGCCATGCCTACTGAAGCCCAAGATCAGTACTATCACCCCTGAAGGATGCAGGGCTGAAGGCTGCATCTGCTGAGTGTTGACCTGTAGGCAGCTGCTACTGTCCTTAGCCACAGACGCTCCACAGCTGACATCCCGCTGAATAGCTGAGCCAGCAGCCAGCACTCCCTTTCTGTCTTGCTATGACGACCTATTTGAAGGAGCTGGGGTGTGGTGTCCAGCGGGTCACGCCACCGCGTGTTCAGTGTCTCCCCTGTTCCAGCACGCTCAGCTCATCAATCACTTGAGACTAACTAGCAGGATGACTTGGGTTAAATCACAGGTGAGAAACCCCAGAATGCAGTCTGGCACTCCCCTTTTAGTCCCTCTCTTTACAAGTTTGTTCCTTATTTTGAGTTGGGTTCGAAGAGTGCTGTTTGAACTTGCTGCGCTTTGTACTTTGGGATATCTGACTTTGTGGTAGGCATTCTGTGCTGTGTGTGTAAACATATGACCTACAAACTGGGCTTTCATGCTTGGCCTAATTCAGTCCTCCCTGGCTCTTAAAATACCAGCCAACAAGTTTATTAAACACACCTACCACAATGAGTGTGCATGCTTTGCAAGTAATGGCGAGAGGAGGTGAATTCCTTATTTGATGATTGCTGACCGTGATTACTGCTGTCTCTTATTGTGCATGATAAACATTTGAGAGAGGTTTCCACTTACATAGATACATATCTGCAAATCTGTGTGTTATATGACCAATACATCCAATTTATGTTTGCCCTGTTCAAATAGTCCTTTAAAAAAGGTCAGAGTTTTACAAATATGCTGCAGTCAGTCCTCTAAGATCTGAGTAGAACAAAATAAAAGCCTTGAACAATTCAACTGCCTCACAACTCATGCAAGGTAGGAGTACCCTAGAACTGGAATGTCTATATTCGGAGCACCAGGCCATTTGACATCACAAGCACATGATGAAGGTGAAATAATTTAGTGGCTTCAGCTCACTAATGTTTCTGGAGGCTAGAAACAGGTTTTATGAGGTCACACTGTAGAAGCTGCCAGGCCTATCCTGAGTGGCTTCACTGCACTGACAGCTCAGGCCCAGTGGGTGGTGCCAGATGAAAGTGATTAGTTCCCAGCTTCATGCTTCACACTGCTGGTCTGCCCTGGCAGAGCAGAACAGACACCCAGCAGTTTTGTAAATGCCCTTGTGCTTGTTTTAGATATCAATGAAGGTCATGACCCATGACTCACCCTTGTTTTAATTTTTTCCTTGATTGATATTTACTGTCCAAGTAGATGTTTAGGAGGGTGGGTCTCTATTGCATAAATAATGTATAATATTTAAAATCTTGATGGATAAAAATTACATTTACCTTTAGTGGAAAGAAACATGTTTGGTGTTTTAGCTGTTGGAGTATGATGCAAAAAACGATTTTTCTTTGGCCACATGGGGGCATTAGTTCATTATAAATAATTGATCTCAAGATGGTCCAAATTTAAATATTCCAGTATGAGAATAACAAATATAACGGTTGGTTTTGATTCATTCTTTTGCCACAAAATGTTCTGGCCTTCCCTTCTGCTTTGCCCTGAGCCCTGGAATGTGCCTATGGTGAATAGTGTTTCCTGTGGCTTTGAACATGACAGAGGATGATCTTAGAGGCCCAGAGATTCAAAGATTGCCAGCTGGTAAATGTTATGAAAAATGTCTCCCTGCAGACCTTCCATGAGGCATTAGGGTAACTGAAATAGTCCTCAGAAGACAGGTGTCTTTAGAGAGAGGGGGGGAATTATTCTGCAAGTGTGTCTTCCTTACTTTGGCAAATTGCATTTTTGCACAATTTGACCCACTGTAGCATACCCTTTTCTCATAACCCTGTCCAAATCCTAAATTTATTGCTCTAATCAGGTGTCTGAACAGCATCTAATGGAGACCTCTTAGACCTCAGCTGTCTCATCTTTCAAGTAATGTTTTAAGTTGGTGTAGGCAAGTACTAAGTATAGGCTAAATGGGAAATCAACTGAGAAGTCACAGGCCCTGGTGTGGGATAACTGTGACCTTATAGGTATTGGTTGATCACCAGTTACTACATCACAGGATCTGCTAAACTGTCCATGTGTAAATTTGTGAGCATGGGTTGACCTTGGCCAACACCTTTGCCATTTGGTTGCCCATGGTCCCACAGTCACAGACTTTTTCACAGAATCTGTGCTGGTCCATGCGTCATTGGTCGAATATTGACTTTTTTTTTTTTTTTTTTTGCAGAAAGCATGTCATTTCGTTGCCCTTGGTGTTTGACTCAAGCTATTTTAGCTATTTGTAAAAACTATTTTAATATCAATATGCACAGTAATTTTAACACAGTATTGCGTTACCCTCCTCTTTCTGGCAACTTCAAAATCACCTATTCCCAGTGAGCCCAGTGTTCTGCTGAGGTGCAGGTTTGATTGTTCTTGTTCTGATTGCTTTAGTTCATTTATCATGAACATGTTTGGGAATAAGAGCGTCCTGATTTCCTTTCCTTGTTGAGGAAAAGTCTAGGTGCTTTAATTTTTTTTTTCCTCCTCTGCTTACATCTTTGCTTCTAAATTTTGATGTTGATGTAGGCTGTAAAATTATGGAAGAAGGGACACTGTTGGGAGACCACTCAGGCTATGTTTTTGCTGACACCCCAGGTATTCCGAACTGCCCATCTGGAAATTTGTGAGCAAAGGTCAAGCTCAAATGAAGACTGAACATGAGCTTCTCCAGGATCCCAAGCTCATGGAATGTGGTGTGGAAATCAAGCCCTGTCACTGGAATTCTTATGACCTTTGATTCACTTTGACACTATGGTAAGCTATAAATTTGATAAAATTGCAAAAAGCTTAAATTGTAAGCTTTATTTCGAATTGGATACCTTTTAGAACGTGGAACTATGCTCTTAGTGAACGAGTGATTTTTGGGTTTCTGTACTGAAAACTTTTTCAAACAACTGTGATCAAGTGTAATCTTTATTTGTATAATTTTCAGTATTTTACCCAATTACTAAGACTGGCAAATTTTGTCATATACTATATTACCAAAAGTATGTGGCCATCTAACCATCACACTTATATGAGCTTGTTTAACATCCGAATCATGACCAATAAGGAGTCAGCTAGGCCTTTGTGGCTAGAAGGGTATCTAATGATTGTTAAAGTGTGTCTGTGGGAATTTGTGGCCATTCATCCAAAAGAGCACTTGTGAGGTCAGGGACTGATGTTGGATGAGAAGGACTGGCTCACAGTCAACATTATATCTCAGCCCAAAAGTGTTGTTGTCAAGACTCTGTGCAGGCAACTGAAGTTCCTGCAGACCAAAGTGTCAAACCATGTCTTTATGGACCTTGATTTGTGCATAGGGGCAGAGTCTCACTAGTACAGGAAAGCACCTCCTCAATCTGTTGACATAAAGTGCATCCGATTGTCTCAAATGTTGTCGTATGCTGTCATGTATGGGCAGTGGTAGCTCAGTGGTTAAGGTACTTATAATTGAAAGGTTGCTGCTTCAAGCCCCACTACTGCCAAGTTGCTACTGTTGGGCCCTTGAGCAAGGCCCATAAAATCAATTGCTCAAGTTGTACTCAGCCATAATTGTAAGTTGCTTTGGATAAAGGTGTCTGTTAAATGCCATAAATGTAAACATTAACAATAAAGTAATATATAAAAGTAAATAGCATTATCTTGGCCTCCACAAAACCCAGATTCATCTGTGAGTCTGCCACATATTAAAGCATGTTTCATCACTCTAGAGAACATGCTTCTACTGCTCCAGAGTCTGGTGGACTCTTACATAATGTGCTTACTTAACAGAGTTAGCATCTGGTATTGCACTTAGAGATCTTAGGCATACATACAGCTGTTGAGCCATGGAATCCAATTTTCATGAAGGTCCTGACACACAGTTCTTATACTGCTTTTGCTTCCAGAAGCAGTTTGGAATTATACAACAGAGAATAAGAAATGTTTACATGCTACTTGCTTCAGTACGTGGCAGACCAGCGCTGAGTTTGCATGCTCTGCTGCTTTGCGGCAGAACTGTTGTTGCTCCGAGGTACCTCCCAGTAATAGCACTCTCAGTTTTGACTGGGGCAAAACTATTTCACAAGTTTTACAAGTTATCTTGTGGTTAAGTCAGCTTCCTATGGTCATTGAGCTCTTCAGTATGACCCATTTTCTACAGTATGATCCATGTTAAGGTAAAAATTGTAGTAACTGAAGTGTATAACTTGAAGTTAATTGTGGTTGCATTTGAAAAATCAAGCCTGGTACATTAGATTGGGTCCACATCTAAACTCAGTGGGGGAGCTGATCTCTAGGGAGTGCCTGAGGAAGGTGTTGCCAGTTAAAAATACTGATAACAGATCTGCATAGCCTCTTTTTAACTCCAAACATCCTCATGTTGGAATTGGCCCACCATGCTAAGTAGTCCTAAAAATGGAATTAGTGCTGGATAGAGTGACATAAGAGAGGCACCTCAAAAGCAAGGTCTTTCTTAAGAGAGGATCACCGATATATTGACCCCCCCCCCCCCCAAAAAAAAAACCCAAAAGAAAAACTTAAACACAATAATTCAGCAATAATTCAGCCTTGGAGCAAAAAGGCTGGAACCTCCATTGTCTGACTCAATTCCAGAAATCAACAGGGCCACAGTAAAAGCTCTACCACCCCTCCAGGTTGCTGCAAAGAGATCTCCAAAGAGGCCTACTCGAGGCCCTCACAACACATGGGTCTGTAGTGATGCTTTGTTTCCTCACGCAGTAATGTACCTGTAAACACACCATCCTGCTCAGTGTCTGCCATAAAGCATCTTGTGCACAGTGAATTGTCTCTTCTTGCACTAACAAATTAGTGAGTCATTTTTGGAAGGCAGGAAGAATACTGTTTATAGAGGGGGAAAAAAGGCTGAACTGCCTTTTGCCTTGCAGCATGTTTGTTGGAAAATATGTATCTCACATCAATATCAACCTTTTAAAGGATGTATGGCACATGTGCCATCTGCTACGCACACAGCTGGAGTGGGCACTTTTTTTGTAGAACACTCTTTAAAATGCTAATACCAAATGAAAGGTGGTATAGTGAGTATAGTGCAAAATAGTTTATGCCAAATCCACACTAGTTTTCATTGTCTCATTCACATTTTTCATTGCACTGTTCTTTAAAAGAGTGGCATTTTTATACTTACAAGCCAGTGCTATTCTGATAGAATTTTAAATCTAAAGTAAGAATAAAAACACATTATTTTCAAAATAATGTCTTCCAAATTAAATCAGTGCAAATTCCAAATTCCAGTTCCAAATTAACTCAGTGTAAATTGTGCAAACAGACTGAATTTCACTAAGCCCATTTAAGTTCAGTTCATGGATAATATTCATTATGAATTGTGCTCCCAGCAAACACAATGTAAGACCCTGATGATTCAGCTATAACTGGAACTATGGGCCTAAAGAAGACAATACTTGAAATTCTGCCTGGTTAAGCCAAAAATGATAAATAAAGCATGAACCCTGTCTTAACTACACACAAACACTGCATTTGAACTAGTTGAACTAGTCACAGGAAAAGTACCAGGTAATGTTAAATTATAAGCTTATTATTATAATAAACTTAAATTCAGCATTTTACATGTTACATTTGAACATTTATTGCACCATTGTGAAGATCAATGAGGGAACTAATATAATATGTGTAATTAATGTGGTAATTAATGAGTGAATGTATAAGCCATTGTTTGTTGCTTTAAAAATATTAAAACTTGTATACCTAGACAATGTCATTTAATAGCTATGGTGTAACAGTGTACAATAAAGTTGTATAATATGGATGATGTCAGCCACTTCAAATCCCAGTAGCTGACAGTAGTATGAGCTTCAGAGCTTAATTAAATGCAGCATTGATCTTCTAATTGTTTGTTTTTAACATACTCACTCACTCTCTCTCTCTCTCTCTCTCTCTCTCTCTCTCTCTCTCTCTCTCTCTCTCTCTCTCTCTCATTGTCTCTCTCTCTCTGTCTCTCTCATTCTCCCTCTCTTTCAGATATAAAACAGAATAAGTATAAAGTGTGGGTTTGATTCATATTTTGGCACATATGAATATCTTACTTAAATTATATAAATCAAAACAAGCCACCAGTTGTAAAACAAATGCTTACTGTTACACCAAGCATCAAAAATCAAATGGCACTCATAAAATGGTGGATATGATTGCCTATTAAATTATTAATTTCCTGTGGCTTTTATGGATTTGTGTTTGTGAAGGGCTGATGTTGTCGTCTATGTGCCATTCTCACTGCACATATGGTGTGTGTTCCCATGGGGGAGAGCAAGCCTAACAAGTGGTTGACCTTCAGAGAGACCGACACAACTCTCCCTGTGTGAATTAGACCTTGCCATGTACTAGATTAGAGCAAGAAACCTGCTGAGATCAAGGCACAGATGTGCATGGGCTGTCTGTTCTCTCTCTCTCTCTCTCTCTCTCTCTCTCTCTCTCTGTGTGTGTGATATTAAAGGATATGCTTAACATTTATGGAAAAACTAAAGTTCACAATCAGTATTAGACTTACAGCAGCATATTAAGGCAATTATATATGTCTTATATATGTCCATGTTTCATTTCTTAGTTTTAGAATACTAGTTCACAAATTCGTTAATTTAATCCCATTCACAATCCACAGCCGATTTTTGTTAAAAGAGCTGTACAATATGAACTGTCATTTCCCATTTGCCTGGAAAAATATGCATTGCCTGGAAAGAAGTCCGCTAAAAGTGACGTCAGACCTATTGTTTTTTCAATAGGTGTCGCTGTGTGGAAAAATGAAGCGATGAACAGTCGATGAAGTTGGTAACGTGTAGCGTACTCACGGAGAATATATACATATATACTTCAGGACGTAATGTAGACGGCTGTTAATTTGGAAGCGAACGGCAAAAAGCAAAGGCAAATTTGAGACTACATAGGTCACCCAAAGTGAAGTATACAGCAAGTTGTTTTCATTAATTAACTCAGTTGTTCAGTTCAAAAGGACTTGGTATCGCTAAGCCGCAGGTAAACCGCGTGTTTGGAGCGCACCTCCAACTTTTCTGCGTTTGACCTCCCACTTTTGTCGTGACGTTATCGTACGGATGACTCTTAAAATATGAAGCGGAGACGCTGAAGTTTTATGCGGTTCTGTTGTACTTAAATAGAACAGCACGCTTTCACATGTCGAACTAAGGAACAACCAAAGAAAAACTAAACTGAAGGTATTTCCCCGTGAGATTTCTCCAACTACAGATTCTTTCCACGTTGTTTTCTTTCATACTAGCCATTTTCTGTGAGGCAGTTATCAGACTTCTGGTAGCCTAATCAGGAACCACTTGGAAATTTTTTTTTTTTCTATTTATTTATTTATTTTTACAAGTATGGCAATAATTTAAACAGGGCGCTGCTTAAATCTCAAAATCTTAACTCAAAATCTCTGCAAACCTCAAAAGGTTATTGCGGCGACGTCCCCGGATTGTGTTGGAGCAGCCTACTCCAGATCTACTGAAATAAATTAGACTACCGGCGATTCAGCCTCAGAAATGAGCGGCGCGAAGAACAAGTAAGTAACTTCAGGTTTTGCTGAGTATAGAAAGTCACTTGTGATGTTACAATAATGCGGAGCCTCTTTCCACTCCATCATATGATGATCTACAGGATAAATTGGAGAATTTCGCTCATCCAGTAGTATACAGTTGCGATTATTCCATAGGCTCCACTATCGAATTTAATGACTTAATCTTATAAAAGAGTGCAGTTAAATCCGGTTCTGTTGCAAATATATCTTTAAAAGTCTAAAATTGACGTAGCTGATTTCAGTTAGCATAAAAATAGGAGCAGGGTCTCTAAAATATCCCAATACTCTTTTTTGAAAGTCTCGTTTCAATAACAGTATTATAGGGAAGCAGTTGCCTTTGAAATGATTTGAGTGAAATTTATCTGATTTATCCATTTTTAATTCTGTAAACACAAAACCTGCAGTTTCAGGTGTAATGCATCTGTCTAGATTCTTTCAGAAAGATGGAACCTTAATATATGACACTGTGCTTTTTTCACAGAAACCAACTATGCAAAATTTCCTGAGAAAACTGGAAATATATAAACATGTAAATGATTAAGATTTTGGTCTATGTCACATACTCAGCAGGTCCCCTTATTATTGTTTAGGGCCATCAGCAAACACATAGCAGGAAAGCAGCGGCTTCATCTCCAACGATACTTCCTAGTGCCTGCCATGTGTGTGTTCGTCCGCAGGTGGCATTGTAGGTTTGGGGTGACAGAGTACTTACTACATGCCTCATTTTGTTAATTAAAATCCTCATGAGTTTGTGCGTGTCTCAAATGCTTGTCTCTTAATATCAGCTACATCTTTGTTCCTCTTTAAATGGACACATTTATGAAGTTTCATGTAATGATTAAAAAAATAGAAATTTTGCTAAGTGTTCTGATATTAATAGCCCCTTTCACCTGACTTTATTTGGTGCTGACTCAGTGGGAGTGAGAATGTGATTTGTTCAATTAAGTTTTGCTGCCCCGCCCCTTCTCTCTCACTGAAACTCTCACTCTAACTTTCTGTCTATTTCTCTCTCACTTTCTCACGGTGTCTCTCTTTGTCTCTCTCTCTCTCCCATTCTGTTCTCAAATCTGTGTGCTGCTCATAGAAATATAGGGGTGAATTGTAATGTCAGGACAGGATCACGGATACTGTAGGCACTGTAGGTAGAGGGAGGACTTGTCATTTTACAGAGTGTGCACCTATACCTATATCACAAGCCTTTAATCATAAACTGTGTAGCTTCTTAAATGCTGTCTATTAAGATGGACCTTTACTGATGTTACAAGGTACACACGGAGTTATTAAGTAACTAGTTACATCTGTACAAGTGATGTTTGGTGTTGAAGCGAATTCTGGATTGAGCCTTTTTTGTGAATAGTGAGCTGTATAATTCAAAATTTAAGCATGCCTATTTAGTTCTAAATGTTAATAGTTTTGCACATTTTTATGATACTTGATTTTGTTAAATGCCACCAATCATTTTGCACCTCAAAAAGCAAAATAATAAAAACACCAAACACCTTCAGGTTTAGTTTTGATCAGTTCAGGAAACAGGCTAGACTCTTTGACTGGCATACCACAACAGCTCACTATTTGTTTTGCTGTGATTGGAGGTTGGAGTTGGCAACCTTTCAGTTTGTTCGACTGAGTCTGTTCAGGCTGTTTGACACCGTGTGTCTTGGGGGGCCAAGCACCGCTATCAGATGGATCAGCTCCATCGTTTGTATTTCTGCTGATTTCTTTACATTCTGTTCATGTTTTTTTTCACAAACAAGCAGTAGAAACAGACGGAGGGTACAGTCAGTGCTGAAAATGTTTTTTTTTTTTTAGCTCTTTCTTTTATAAAAAGGAAAACAGCTTAGCATTGCATTATGAACATTTGGTCAAATATTGACTTTACAAACAGTGGTTGCATGGCTACTATACTCGATACTGTTTGAACTCCTTGTTCCCCTTTTCTTTGCAGTTTGGTGAAGCTGATGACAAACAAACCTACGCATACCTCACAGAAGTATTTTGCGCTCAAAATGTAGCAAGCTCGACTAAAAGGCTGTGGACTGTTCTCACTGTACAGTTTGGTCTTTGGACATCTCATATCTTACACCTGAGAAACCTTCATGAGAGAGAGAAGCCTCATGTGCTGACTAGCAGTGATCTTTGGGCTTTGTCTATTGAAGGCAAATGGCTTAGCCCCCACCTACCACTGCGCTACTTTGCACCGAGCTAGAGGTTAATGCCAAGACATTTATATGCAGATTGCTCTGTTAACCTTGAATAGGCATTAGTGACTGTCCCCAAAAAGTCCATTTACCAGAAGCTCAAGGTATCTGTTTAGCTAAAGCAGATCAGAGCAATGAGTGAGTAAAATGAGTAAAAGAGATTTTTTTCTCATTCATTTTACAGATTAACTGACTCCTTGCATATAGGGTCTTTTGATTTAAGGACACTGAACAAATAACAGAGTTATTATTTGTGGAAATTTTCCTTTATAAAAGATCCTCACACAGGAAATGAGTTTATTTTAGTGTTGTTATGGGCTCCTACATTCTACTCTGCAAAGACAAGCTCACCTAATCCTCAAAGATCACATGACTGAACCGGTAGCCACATAATTTCCCACCTGTATATCAGTTTGGTGTGTGTGTGTATGTCCTTAATTGGGTCAGCTGGAGAATATTTCTTACACGTGGTATGGGGGAGTAAACTGTGTGCTTAATGTGTATATACGCCACACGGAAACTTGTGCTGCAGGCCACCACAACCCCCTGCTGCTGATCTGGGATCTGTGCATGACTGCCCTATCATCACCTCATAGCCCATCAAAGCCAATTAACATCTAGCAGGGCCACTCAGCCAGCCCTGCACCTACCCTCCCCCTGCCCCACCCTCACCGTCCCCACAGGGCCAGATTACCCTCCTGGCGTCTACCTGCCAGGGACGCTTCACCGGCCCTGCACCCTCCCCCATGGGGCCGGATTACGCTCCTAGCATCTATCTGCCAGGGACTCTCCAGTAGCCATGCACCCTCCCCCCTGGGGCTGGATTACCCTCCTAGCATCTATCTCTGTCTTGCGTCTACCTCAAGGGCAGCAGCTTTTTCAGAGAAGGGAATGTGAAGCATGACTCATTAGCCCTTGGTTCCAGAAGCAGAACTGCCACCTCTCTTTAGCAGCCCCCTGTTAACAGGGGAAGATGGCTAGCACTACCGGCAGTGTCCTGCAGGTGAATGAGCCCAGACGCTATAGCTCGACGCTGCCTCTGGATGAGAAATGTGAAAAGTCTTTCTTCCTCTTCTACTATTACAGGATGGAGGACGAGGCGGTGCTGGACAGAGGGGCTTCCTTCCTCAAGCATGTATGTGATGAGGAAGTTGAAGGTAAGCTTGGTGCCTTCATGAGTGGCTCACCTTTGTCCAGGAGTTGGCTGCTAGCTTGTGCTAGCTTGTACTAGTTCACTGCCAAGTACACCTGAATTGAACAGTACTCAGATTAAATCCTTCACAAGAATGTTGAAGTTACCACAGCACGATGTTATATATGACATTTTGGATGTTTCTTAAAGAGAATTAGCAAATGAATAATGGTGGAACTGAATTCTTGTAATTTAAAATCAGACAAATTTGGTTTTCAATTACATTGTAGTAATTTATGTATATATGCATTCATTTTATGTTCTTTTAGCATTGAATATTGTACTTTAAATACATCCTAGTTATACTAAGTTTTCTGGACAGTGTATTCCCTACAAAAGGAGAGTAGCTAGCGCCCTCCTCCCAAAGTGTCGTTGACCCCCATAGGAGTTACCATTTTACTGAGGGTCAGTGATAGGGGTGCACGCTAGTTTCCCCTCCTTGCAAAGCCTGCTTTGTTTCCTATCACTTTTTCCTATCACTCCCACACAAGCCCCCCTCTTACTCTTTCCACAGTATAGCTGAGTGTTCCCAGGTTGTCCTTGATGGACATTTCCTCTTCCACTTACCTCGCAAGTCACTTCTTTGTTGGTGCCAGAAAGATCTCAGCTAAGTGCAAGTCAGGACAGTGATGTGCTGGGTTTTAGAACTGTGTGCAGTTGAGCTACAACACACGTTACGTAAAACACCTTGTACTACAAACAGGAACTTAGGAGCCGTTAAACAGATGACGAGGCGCATTGTCGCCTTAGCTTTAGAAAAGAGAAATAACTCCCACTGGATGGTTATTTGTGAAGTGGTTCCCATTTATACAAGTACATTTTGATAAGTACTTCCTATTTTATCTTTATGGGAACTGTTTTAAATATAGCTATCAGTAGTAAAAAAAAAAAAAATCTGTTACAGCAATAAAGGCCAAGCATAGACGTCTGTGAGCTCATGCATCAGAGGGAGGCGGATGGCGTTATCCTTCGAGTGTGATACGAGACGATGTATATGGCTGCATGTATTACAGAGGAGTCACGTGATAGCCCTTGCTCTTCCTGGTTAGCATGTGATAGGGGAGAATTATCTGATGGGTGGGAATTGGCTACGAGTAAAAAAATGTTTTTAAAAAAGCAAAAAAAAACCAACCCATATTATTCGTAGTATTAAACAGTATGTTACAAGGAACATTATTTGTGTATTTATGAACTAGCATGTGTCAGCTTTTTGTTTATTTATTTATTTATGTACTTATTGACTTTATTAGCATGCTGGCAGTTGTATAGCCTCATTCTCCTCTGGAACCCACTGTCCCAGCAGCTCCGTTACTGGGGCAACTGGGGGTACCAAGCTATGGCAGCCCACATGGCCTGGGCCAGGCGCAGGGAACTCGCTTCACGCACCGACAAACAGCGCGCCACTCTCATTCAGGCTGCTTTCTTTGCCCTTCCAGAAGCAGCCTGCTCCGAAAGCACAGGAAGCCCGCTACAAAGCCGGGGGAGGGGGGGGGCAGTATGCAGTCCCACCCTCCCTCTCACCTCCGCTTTTCTTTCTCTGATGCTTAAAAAAACCCCCACTTTTCACTCCCTTTTCCTTGTTCTAGCATCCTTCCACTGCTGTTACTTATTCTTTCCCTCCCTCTTTCTGTCATTTTTTTTCTTTTCTTTTGTCTTTCTCAAATGCTTTCTGGTTCCTTCATGCTACAATCAGATTATGTTGTCCATGCTGAGAGATGTTTCATTTTTAACCAGCATCCAATTTCTCTTCACATCTGAATGTGTAAGAGCTAGAGCAAGACTATTTGCTAATGCTTTAAGTTATACCTTGTGGAAAAAAGGGCAAATCAAAAATTGTGACGCATGGCTATAAATGTAGCTTGTAATCTAAACTTAGAATGTGCCATGCATTTAGATGAAATATACAAAAATGTCTATTTTGTCCTCAGATAAAAATCTTAAAAAAAACAAAAACAAAAAACAGGTTAGGAATTATCTTAAGTATTATATTAATCAATATCTATCAATAGGTTTAAGTTACATTAACTATATTACAGTATTAAATATATTACAGTATTCTGAATCTGGATATATTATACTTAAAATGTCAGGTAATTAGCCTTAGCTAATGTCTTTTTGATGATTTGTTATGTTAGAGCTAGTCCTAGCAAGTCATCTAAACCACGTAGAGCATTCACCTTGAGAGCAAGACATTCGGGGCTTTGAGGTTCTGATGGTTTTAATAGTTGTTTCCTAGCTTTTGTAATTTGCCCTGCGGTACCTTGTATTGCTGTGGTTTGGGGAGTGGACAATTTTTGTACGTTCACAATGTAGCTATAAATGTTTAAGCAGCAGACCAAGTTCCAGCAAAGCTAAACCAGAGTGCTAAGTCTAGAAGAGACACCCTGCTCTAGCATGGGCCATAATCAGTGTTTTGTTTGGACATCATATCACCACACAAATACGTATCTTACTAGAAGTCCACATCTGCACCGATTAACACACTGATGACAAATGACTATTACCAGCTGCACAGAGTCCTTTTATGTAGCATTTACAGACGTCAGTCTATAATAGAAGCCATAGTTGTTGTTGCTGTGCCTGGATGGGTTTCCTCTCGGCTCACCATGTGATTGGGTGAAGCAGGTGTGATGTCACAGATATACAGTGATGCTGTGTAGGTTGATTCTGTCCTATAGGGACACCCCAAGACTCCCAGGAGGAATATTAAATGAGGGCCCAGTCTGTTGTGCAGTAATGTAACATAAGAGGTCTTAGCAACTGACATGTTTCTGTCCTTGCTGTGGTATACCTTGGTTTAATAGGTTAAACAGACCTAATTTAATAACTTTGCTCATTTCTCCCCTTATAATGTGACTAAATAATGTGACTTAATTTTGTTCTGGTAATGTAACAAAATCTTTTCCAGTGATTGTTATTTATTGAAATAAGATAATCTGCTGCATGGCAATTCTGAAACCCAGAAAAAAACAAGAGGGAGTATGTTTTGTTAAATAATCTCATCTTTCAGGCTAAATCAGTGTGTACTAGCATTCCCGAGATTAATTTGCTCTGAGGTCGAACAGTCCTATCTTTGGAGAGTTCTATCGTGGCTCGAGCTTTAATCCAAATGCCAAAAAATGAAACCCGCAGCTTTTTGAAAAACTGCTAACAGGTGTCCTTCTGAGACTATGGAATGCATGACCATGAGAAAGCCTTGAACCTGAAAGTTAACTTCTACCTGTTCACTCCCCTCAAACAAAATATTTGGCTTGATGGTCTGCTGCAAACCCTTCTGGCGTGGGCCAGACCATTTTTTTTGTTCTTGGATGCCTTGGTCATTTCCTGTATAAATTCTGTTAAGGAAGTGGTTGGCATTTATTTACATCCTTACTTTAGCAAGAACACCAAATGTCAATCCCAGTGGTCCCTGAGGAAACAATTGACACCCAGGTCCTGACTTCAATGTCTTGTACAACATTTCCTTTCTCAGAATCAGCCACTGTGGAAATGACTTGCTCTAAGAGTTCTTTGTCAAGATTCAGTACGTTAGTAAGATTTTTTGGCCATGTGCCCTGACTGGCCTTTAAAGCTGAGTGGAAGTTCTGGATGGGGATTTTGGTCCTCTTTGAGTAATCCATAAAAGATCGGTTTGTGTTTTTCTTAATCTGCTTGACTTCTTGGCAAGTCCTAGGCCATTGTCTTGCCTCTGAAATCCCTGTTATGCCTGCTCACATTATGAATGACATTTTTAAAATACTTCATTCTGTTTCATTGCTAGCCAGTGCAGGCTAATCTGTGTCTTACAGAAGTATATCTTTGTGTTTAATCTCCACTGCTGTGTTATGAAAGTGTTTATTTTTTATGAAGCTATGTGCAGTTAAAATGCTATGAGTGCACATAGGATTCTATCTGGCTTCTAATGGCCTCACCCTTTAGCAATCACTCATGGTTCTCACCTTCTCTCTGCCAGGCCATCACACCATCTACATCGGCGTGCATGTACCCAAGAGCTACCGGCGGCGGCGGCGGCACCGGCGACGCGGTGCCCCCAAGGAGCGGAGGGAACAGGTGATGGAGAACACCTCGGACAGGTCGGACGGTGAGAACGCAGAAGAGGCCAGCAGCGGCATCCTTAAGCCACTCAGTAAGTGGCTGACACACACACACACATACACACGTCCATCCAAAGCTGCTGTGACTTGAGGCACAGGCACAGGCAAAATGCTCTTTTGTGCAATAGCCGCTTGAAATCAGACACATTTGCCTGATTTGATGTCATAGGGGACACAAGGCTGAGGTATATAATGACAGGGGAGGATCACCCGTACCAATTTGCATTTTAATCGCTCCTTAATGATGGCCGCAGGAGTGGAGCATGACAGTGGACGACAGACAGAGATCATGAACACCAAGGGGGGGAAGGAGACCAAACAAATGTCAGTCATATAGTGGTGATATAGTCACATAAGCAGCCCACTGCCTTGCTGCAGGACCAAAGCTGCCCCTTCTCTGCCCCTTACTGTGCGCAGCTGTTAATGGAAACTTGCTTCGGGCTGGAAGCACAGTTACGCTCAGCAGGACTCATAGTTCCTCTCAGGCCCACTGCCCTGCTTGCTGTTGACCCTCGCGGCTTCCCTGTCTAAAATGTGATTCAGAGCAGGACTCTGGGCTGGATATGTTAATGCTATTTGACACAGTTTAACACCAATGTTTCCTTTATATAAACACCAGAGTTCGCTGCACAGGGCTCAACATTAACTCTGGATATACACTGTTGTGTCCATATCTCTCTCTGGATATGTAATAGATTTTCTGCAGGAAATTGATATCGGGAGGGAGAAGATTAAGCAAGATTAGGGGTAACAATGTCCTGGCTTCTGGCCACGTGCCCTGGGTGGTCTATGAAGGGAACACTGACCTTTTGTTTTTAGATGGATTATTCGATTGTTATCATTGACCCAGCTGCTTGTTTGTTGTTGTCAATCATTCCACAAATTACTACCAAAAATTAAGTAGTAAATCTGCGTAAATATTATTAGAAACGCTTTGGAGCCATGCTCATGTTTCAGGAAAGCATTACAACGGATCATCTTGGAAATGAAAAAGATAAGTGACACTTCAAGTCTGAAAAGACTGTCAAAGCCAGACTGCTTTTAAGGGCACAAATGATGTGCAGTTATAGGTTTGCATATGTTGTTTAATGTAAATTTGGATTTATACATGCTTAGACATAAGTTTTTACAAACTTAGTCGATATCATGACTATTGAGAAGTAGCTGCTTGTAAAACTAACAACAAAAATAAGAATCAGTATTGCACATCTACTTTATTGATCATTGTCTAGCCGTCTAGTTTCTGATGTTTCTGGCGGCTTTCTTCACCCCCGTTTCTCTTGCTCTATTCTTGGATATAAAGGAGACCCCTTGTCTTGGTTCTTCTCCTCTTCCTCTAACAAAAGTGCTCCTTTGTGCTGCAGCTGGGGCCCTATGGAGGATTCATTTACATTCTGGAACTTGGACAAGATTTGTGGGAAGCCATTCACAGTCTTTGGAAGGTGCCCCTGTTGCTGATCTGAGACCAGTTTTACACATTCCCTGGTTCAGCGGCTTCTGTGGGGGCCTGAGTGGAAGTAGGCGCATCCAGATCTGTGGCTCACGCGTGAACTTTACAGAGTAAATGCTTTTCCCTTGCTTACTCGAGCAAAACCAAAGGGACTCCCTCAGTGGTCCACTTCTGTAGTTTGAATTATTATATTCATCTGGCTTAAAGCCACAAGTCTGAACTTCACAATAAAAAAGTTCAACCCAAAGGCAATGTGCTGAGACGTGTAAGCATTGTTCGTGTCTAAAACAGTGTTTACAGATAAGATAAGGGAGCGTTTATTTCCTGTGCTAGAACTGTTTGTTTTTGATGTCAGATTGTCAATGGATGCCCACCATTTTTAAATGAATAATTGCTCAGTCTAAACTATTTGTTTATTATTTCAGAACAGTACTGTAGCATGGGATACAACTGTGAATGAACATGGAACTATGGCGATTGCCAGCAATTTATAATTGTTAATAGTATTTATTGGTACAAGCTTGAATCATACATAGGGTAAATACTGAATGAATGGCCAAGTGGTATCAGGGCTTCATGCATTTATATATCTGAAGTACTTAAAAATAAAAAGAGGTGTGTCTTATTTACTTTTAACACAGAAATCCAGATTCTGTCTCTTAGACAATACTAGGGGTTAGTTCAACTCACTAAACCAAATTTTAGAATAATTTACCAGTTGACATGCAAATATGCTCTTACAAATGTAACATTTGGCTATTCACCAAAGAGATCACAGAACACATATTAGAAAACCTGTAATCATTGCAACAAATCTGGTATATCTGTGATTTCCAAGTAGCCTAAGTGCATGAACATGGTTATAAAATGACTTGTGAATACCAGAATGCTTTCAGTTTTGGACCTATGGACTGTGCCTATCTGTATGTCTGTATCATGGCTTCACATGCAAAAGAATTGCCAGGAATTGAAAAATCTGATTGTGAGACTTCACAACGATGGAAAGTGATACAGCAAGCTCTGTCACCAACTAAAAATCAGTCAAAATACAGTTGCAGCAGTAAGCAGAAAGTATAGGACAAGCCATAGCACCACCAACCAAAGCTGTAATGGCATGCATAGTCCTATGACTGAAGCAGAGATGAGTGTGAAATGATATTGGATTTATAGATAGCACTGTGAATGCCTGTGGATATGCCAAAATACTGGCTGACAAGATGATTCCTAGTCCACAGAAGCTTGGCAGAAGAGGAATATTTCACCATGCTAACAATCCAAAGCACACTGCCAAAACTATGCCAGAGTTAATAAAGAGAAAAAAGATTAAAAATTACTCAACCAAGTATGTCGCCTGACTTGAACCTAAATAGAACAGTTTTAGGGTCTTTTTAAAGAGAAAGGCAGAATCAACACAACACGTCCAGCAAAGACCAACTAAAAAGGGCCTGGCAAAACCTCTGTCCAGTTCGTGCAAGACTGGTATCTGAGGAGCATTGAGTCCATTATAAAAATAACACTGGACAAGTATTGAAAAATGAAAGATTTGAATCTCAGTAATGAAATGTGTCCTTTTGTTGTGTTGAATTGTAATCTCTTAGCTCTTAATTTGGCAAATCTTAACTGTTAGTTTTTAATTATACTTAAGAGAAAATACCCTTGTTCAGTTTAGAAGTAATGTAATTAGTGTAAGTTGACAGAGTGTTAAATCATTTGACATTTAAGTTATATTGCACAGGGGTGTGCTCATTTCTGTGGTATATTTTATATCATGTTAACTATTTAATAAGCATGTATAGATTGACTGCTATTGCATCTTTGACTAATTAAATGATCACTTATGACTATCAATTATAATGACTGAAAGGGTATATACAGTTTATGTGGATGTTAATATCATGCTTCAGTTAATTGGAGTTATGTCCTTCTCTGAGGAGAAGGGACTTAGAGTATCAGACAACGCTTGATGTCTTATGAACAGCTGTCTCCCCGGAAGAGAATAGATGGGTTCAAGGACAGATAAAGGAGCTCTTAGCAGCTATGTTTAATGAAGTGTTAAATTAATGTTATTTCAATTAAACATTGCCAAGCGCCTTCTCTTATGAAGTGCGATGTGGACTAAGCTAAATGTTTGGTACAGGAGTAAAGATTAACCAGCTGACATGCTGAAGACTTATTTATCTCACAAAGTTCAGGTGTATGTTTGGGGGAGGGGGTTGAAATCTGTATTGCCAATTTAACATGAATATATTTTTCAATAAATTGATGTTTACCCCTCTATTATTATAAGGTTGCTCAAGAAATGTGCTGTTATAATGCACACATATCAGTGAGTTCTCTGTGTATAAAATGAAAGTCCCTCTGCTGTGTTCTTTACATTTTTCCATTTGAAAATCAGTAGTATTTTCTTCACAGTGGTTATGCTACTTTTCTTCCTTCATTTGGCAGAATAAGGCATGACGGCTAAGGTGTCACATTGTTTCATATTTTGGCCATGCCGTTTTGAAAAATGGACTTGCCCCTGTGTTCTCCATGGCCTCGAGGGGGCTCTTTTTAATGGCCCCGCCCCCATGTGGAATGTGTCAGGCAAGGGAAGCAGCCCACGGTAATCCTCTCTAAGGCAGTTGGTCACTCCTCTGACCACACGTTATAATCACTTAATCTAACCTTCTTTCTCACCCTAAGGCTGCATTTACTTATGAGCAGACTAAGACAAGTGTTGAGGGGAAAAATATCTAGTTTTTTTGTTACATTTTTCTAGCTTTTTTTTTTTTTTTTTGGAAAATTGTTCAGAACAAGGGGATTGACCAATGCAAAATATGTGGTAATATGAGCCATGTATAAAGCTTAATAAACAGTGAAAGAAATTACTCAAGACTACTTGAGAAAAATAAGTTTCCCTCAGCAGGGACTGCTGTATTGGGTGGTGTATGTCTCTCAGCAGGGATTGCTGTATTGGGGGGTGTATGTCTCTCAGCAGGGATTGCTGTATTGGGTGGTGTATGTCTCAGCAGGGACTGCTGTATTGGGTGCTGTATCTGTCCCTCAGCAGGGACTGCTGTATTGGGTGGTGTATGTCTCTCAGCAAGGTCTGCTGTATTGGGTGGTGTATCTGTCCCTCAGCAGGGTCTGCTGTATTGGGTGGCGTATCTGTCCTTTAGCAGGGTCTGCTGTATTGGGTGGTGTATCTGTCCCTCAGCAGGGACTGCTGTATTGGCTGGTGTATATGTCTCAGCAGAGACTGCTGTATTGGGTGGTGTATCTGTCCCTCAGCAGGGTCTGCTGTATTGGGTGGCATATCTGTCCCTCAGCAGGGTCTGCTGTATTGGGTGGCATATCTGTCCTTCAGCAGGGTCTGCTGTATTGGGTGGCGTATCTGTCCCTCAGCAGGGACTGCTGTTTTGGGTGGTGAATGTCTCTCAGCAGGAACTGCTGTATTGGGTGGTGTATGTTTCTCAGCAGGGACTGCTGTATTGGGTGGCATATCTCTCCAACACAAGTGCACAGGTCCAATCTTGAGAAGAAAGTGACCTGACCACAGTACAGATCTTCATGACTGCAGTATATTTGGGTGCTTTCACAAAGAGGACTGGGCATTTTGGCCTGCAAACTAGAATGTCAACCAAGAGCTTTTGGTCAAGGAGACCTGAAGTCTCTTTCTTTCACTCTGTGTGTGTGTGTGTGTTTGTTCTGTATATATTGGGCCCTGAAATACAAAAGGTATCATTATGCTAAGCTCTAGCAGCTCAGCATGACAGAGTTGCTTCATCATCACGTTCATATTATTCTTATGGTTCCCAATTTGGAAAGGGTTGTCACAGAAAGGAGGTCTGTAGATCTCATGACTTTGCAACCTTTTGTTACTTTCTCCAGGATACGATTATGGAATCCTTGTCCAAATGTCAGATGTTAGCTTGGGCAGAATTAGCTGTGGTCCTACTGTTGTACTGTTGACCATTCTTCAGCTGTACTGAGGATTAACATGAATTTGGAGATAGTGAAATATTTTGATGAGTAGAAAATTTGGATAGCTTCCTTGTGTGTTCAGTTACCTTTGACTGGCATTATGAATAAGGTCTAGAATAATACATTTGCAGAACAAGCTGAGGGCACATAACCAAGACATACTCAGTCTGGGGTTTAAAAAGTCACTTGGGTTGGATTGAGAAATAAAAATGGTGGCAAGTGAATTGAGTTTCCCACTTGTAAGATTTGATCAGGGGAGATATTGCTGAGGAAACAGAATTATTGTTAACAGAATCCTGTTACCATATTAATATTAGTTTAGCCTGTAGCTGTACAAATCATTGATAGTCTGTTCTATTCACGGTTCATTTAATGTAACATGATATACCATTTCAAACACATATATTATAACTGAAGTAGGTGTAAGTACATAATTATTTTCAACATGTCTGTACTCTGGCTTGCTGTGGGCTACTACTGGACAATACAGTTAATAGTGAAGAAATACTTTAAAGTAATGAAAATAAAAGAATATTTACACGGGAATTGAATAAATTAACTTTGAGAAACAAGCTGCGCAGGAGGTCATGGCAAGTATCACTACAGCAGTAGAATATTTCATTGCTCCATTTTGTGCAGAGCTTTGAGTGTCTGCCATTGTCGGCTAGCGAGCAACTGGTGGTCAGGGTGGGCACGAGCTGAAAGAACAATCGCCAGTCTCAACGAAGCGCCATTGTGCTGTGAACAAAAGACAAGAGCCACTGGTCCCAGACATGTGACACCTCCGGTGTGTTTTCCATCCCCTCCTCTACGCATCAGCAAGGGTGCCAACGGAACGCCCCGTCTATATGCCAAATGCTAGAAAGAGAAGTACAGAATTTGTAATTGGTTCCCCTGAGGTGATGTATGTAACCGTGGTCCTCTACCAACTGGTGCACAAAAGGGCAGCTTGCCTTGTGAGTCCTCCCAGCTCAGTTCAGTTTCATTAGGCCAACATGGAGCGTATACCATGGGAAGCCAGTCTAATCAAAGAACATGTTGGGTTTGGGTTGCTGCAAGCGAACATCTCTACATGTACACCAGCATCTAAGAAAAAACTGCTGGACCTCAGTAAACTACAACATATATCTTAGGCCTTATTTCGTTAGGCGAATCCTCACTCTACTCCTCACAATGCAAGCCGTGAATGTGACCACTATCAGTAGTGAATTTCAAGTTCTTTTTGTGCTTTGATGTGTGGCGTATCGGCTGCTTCTAGCCAGTGTTCGTTGCCAGGCAATACAAAGCCAGAGTCCTTGTCCTGTTTGCTTCCAACCAGGAGTTGTAAGCCACAACGAATAGGAATAGAGCTTTCCTCTCTCTTTCAGCATGATGACCACTATGCGTTAGAAACATGCCGACCTGCCAGTACCTCTCATTGCAGTGCCAGCATGCTTGGTGGTGTGGGTTCTGCTTCCACGCTGCTGCTTTGCTGTGGATCAGCGTGTTGCGCTTTACATTGGGAACAGCCATGTGGTTGGGGCAGAGTATTCCCTGTTCAGTGCTGGCGTGGTCACACTGCATGTTCACTTAATGGGAGATTGCTGGTTCACATTTGTTTCCTCTGACAGGAGCTGTTATTATATATAATATATATAATATGCTCATGTAGTACAGCATCTTCTTCATTCTCCTCCCCAGTATAGCAGAGACCACTTACTGTCTCATGCCGAGGTTCAGTATGTATTTATTTAAATTTATTCAAATGTGTCTCCCCCGTCTCCACATAGCAGTGGTTGGTTCATACCTAATGAGGTCTGCAGAAAGCTTACTACCACTTTGAAATGCCCCAATGTATGAACTCTTTATAGTCATATCAAACTGGAAACTGATTTCTAGATTTCATATATACACGAATGTGTAAGTCACTTGGGTGGCAATCATTGTTACAAAACTTACAACATATTTATGTCCTTTTTTGATGTAACATTTTGCACTTGGTTAGCCCACCTGGCCAAAGAAATAATATAGCAAATATTTGAAGTAAATTATTACGAATCCATCACATACATATATACAGACACACACACACACACACACACACACACACAATGGACTATCTTAGATAACATAGGATAAGGTTTTCAGGGGATAAGGTTTTGTGGATTGTAGTGTTGCACAGGATTATTGACTTGTTTTCTAAGGCTAATATCATCTCTTCCCATAATGTCTGGCTTTCATCATCTCCCTGTGGTCATTTTTGTGTGAATTTCTCAAAAACCTGCACCTCTGTCAATCAAGACCTCTAAGAGATTCTTCAAATTGGATTATGAGAAGAAAATCTGTCAAAAATGGAAAACTCTAATACCTTCAAATTAAAAACCTGTACTTATCATATAACATATCGTGTTTATCAACACTTTTAGTCCGCAGTTTTTAGTGATTTATCTCCTGCCATTTACAGTAGCAACACTGATCACTGAAGAAACATACAGTCTACAGGTGTGAGTCTACAGGTGTGAGTCTACAGGTGTGAGTCTACAGGTATAGACTATATGACTATACGCAGTTTGGTAGGGTGAGCGAGGGCAAGTCTTCAGCTTGGAACGGCAGCTCCACTAAGCCCTTTTTCGGGCAAGGCCATTCCCCTCACCACCACCCCCACCGCCTTTCCCATGAGCACCCCCGTTGAAGGAGACAAAGTCCCCTTTGTGCAGACATTGGGCTCTTGGCGACCGAGGCTGTGGCTTTGAAATGCTCTGAGAACGATGTGATTTTCATTTCTATCTCTACTCCTCCTCCTCCTCCTCCTCTACATTCGCTCTCCTTGCTTGCTTGCTGGTATTGTGCCCCCCCCCGGCTTGCCGCACGGCGTTGCTGGCGGTGGTGTCTGCATGCAGCTCAGGGACACCGTGTGCGGGGGACTCTGGAGCACAGTGGGGACAGCTAAGCAACCCAAATGAGTTCTGCTGTGAAAGGCTGCCCATCCTACTCGCCTGCTGTGGTCATTAAATCAGCCTGTTATGAAGCATGAAGAAACTCTGAATTTTCTATTTGCATGAGCAAAGTGAGAGAGAAGGCCATATAAATTCTTTGTGCTGTAACTGGATGTGTTATATTTTTAAAGGTAAACTTTTTTTGATGTCTCCCCTTGCAGTCTATGAACTATTTAATAATGTGAATGAGAGCATCCCATTTCCCTTATTTGACCTATCAGTTGTCCTGTTTCTGCATTGTGATAAGCCAGACTTGAGACGTAACCTGAAAGAGATTCAGAAGCATGCAGTTGTAGCTGCTGACCTAGTTCTAGTCCACTGATTTTAAATGAAATTCAAGCTCTGTCATTTAAACAGCAGTAAACTTGTTCTGTGATGATTTACCAGCTTAGACAATAACAAAGCTTTTCATTAATCACCAATAACAAATCATGTGCCTTATACAAAGTTCCTCCTTCTAGCGTGACATAGCAATGCTTAAGGTGCATACAGAGTCATTTGCAAATTCCGTTGAAAGAGACCAAACGGGTTGGAAGCAAATACACCACGACATGAAGAGGAGTGGGTTTTTCTTCCACAAAGTCCATTACTTGCTGATAGATGGACACTTCAGTGGATGTCTATCTCGCTTTTTCCATGATTACTTACCAGCGTTTAAAAAATTTAGACTTTGTACATGTTTTGTGAATTAAATTATAAAAAAGAAAAGTCAACTCATATTTACCTCACTTCCTAGTTCCCAACCCCCAAAGTGATGGATACCTGCTAGCCAGTCAGTAATGGGTATTTTTGATGACTGTGGTATAATATAAGATAAGATGTATATATTTATAAAGTAAATCCCATGTGAGCCTGGAAATCATGAACTACAGGACCAATGGCTACCTGACTGCAAGGCTCTCTGGCTGGAGGCCTGTCTGGCTTTTTTGCACTGCAAGTTGGAAGAGAACAAACCTGAACTGGTTTTGGATCGTAGATCATAGAGCGGAATACCTCATTCATATCTTCTCTTCAGTTCCCGTTAAAGCATGACTGGATATTCAAATACGATTCTTAAGAATTTTACCTTAACAAATTATCTGTAGGCTAAGATTCCAACTTCAGTTATCCTTTGAAATTTCTTCAAAACATAACAAAGCACTTTTTTTTTGACTGTAGTCTCATTGCAAGATGCTCTTTTGAGGGTGATTTTTGTTATGATAGTGATTGTGAATTTACTGAACATTCACATCTATTGACACTTCCATGTGGATATGTGAGAATCTCTGGTATAAGAAACTTTCTTACCTGTTAGTCAGAGTTGCTTTCTCTGACAGTGGAAAATTTTCAAAATGTACTGTGTCATGAGCTTAATGTCTCTCAAGTTGTTCCCAGACTGTTAAACTTCATGTCCCTGCTTCTTGTGCTATATTTTATATTTCATCTGTATTGAATGGTGTTAGGCTATTTTCCTCTGCAGTTGTGGATGCCTGACAGATATTCAAATTAGAAGACAAGGGGGAAGGAAAGCAAAGCCCTCTTGCAAAGAAGGAACAGTTTGTGAAACATCTCCTAATTGTTAATGAGGGGCCGAGGGCAGGTTGCCAGAGCGTAAGGGCCAATGGCGAGCGGGGCTTCTGGCGGAGCAGCAGAGGGGCAGGCTGTTGATGTCAGCGGATGGGGGGGACCCCCTTTTTTTTTTAGCTACCTGGGTGACATTGCATTAGAGTGGCGGACAGAGAACAGCGGACAAACTCGCCCCCAGGCTCCAATGAAGGTCTGAGCATTTGCTCGTCTGTGGGGGTGGGGGGTTGTGAAACTGACCTCCGTCCCTCTCTCTCAGCTCACCCACACTCAACTAAAGTCACACACAGCTAACTTTCGGGCGGAACCAAAACTCTTTTTTTCCTGTGAGGGGTTCGGGATGGAGAACAAGGGGGAGATCGCATCGGGCAACAACAACGTGGAGAAGAACAAGGCAGATGAGAGAGTGGAGTCAGACTCTGGCCAGGATCCGGAGCAGGTGGCATGTAAAGGAGAGGTCCCATACCCACCTGAGCCCTCTCCCCCCGTCAACGCTGAGCTCAGGCCCAACGGCTTAGCGGAGGAGGGCCAGCCGCAGGTGGCCACTCGCATGTCTCAGCACCTGACCCCCAGCATTTTTCCTCTTGCAGTTTCTCCAGCGGCCGAGCGCATCCGCTTCATCTTGGGAGAGGAGGACGATGGCCCAGCCCCTCCGCAGCTCTTCACGGAGCTGGACGAGCTCCTGGCTGTGGACGGCCAGGAGATGGAGTGGAAGGAGACAGCCAGGTAAGAGCACGCTGGACCAGGGCATGGCATTCTGCTTCTCTGCTCCACGAGAGGCTGAGAAGAGGGAGATGAGAACAGCTTTAGATTCATCTCAAGGCAGAACTTTAAATGGCACTATCGCTGTGTTAAGAACAGGTTGGATGGTTCCCATGTTGCTGTATTTTTTCATGGTTGTGACTTTGCCAAAACTTCAGAACTTTTTCAAATTTTTGAACATGGTATACATTTACGATTATTAATTTTTAACAATATATTTTCTATTGAGCTTTCTGTGCAATGTTCACCTGTTAATGAGAAAGACTGCGAGTGAGGACATTTATTTACCAATCACCTTCTTTTTGAGCAGGACATAGGCAAAGAAAACCAATTTCTTCTATTAAGAGCAGATTAATTATTCATGAAAAAGCATTACTTGATAAATGTGCTATGTCGAGCAGCACTTGTGAGACTGATAATTCATGAATAAAACATCCGGAGCCTCTGGCACAGTGCCAATACCAGCTTTGTGCCAATATGCTAAGTTATGTCCTCCTGCCAACAAGAACATTATTAACAGCATTTTGCAAGGGGAACTCATTTGATGGTGATCAAGTGCCCCTCAAACACACCACTCAGCACCGCTGAAATAATGCAGTGCTTCCGCATGATCAGCTCCATCATCCACAGTTGGAGGCGAGCGTGAAATATGACGCACATGCCATAATGTAATCCTGTAAGCACGATTATAACAATGCAACGTTACGACATGCTGCACCGTTACATCTCCACACCGTTACATCGCCGTGATTAGCTGCCTGGTAGAATGAGCAGGAGCTGTGTCTTCAGTAATAGAAGTGTCAGCCTTTTCTAACAGGACCCTCTACCTCTCGCACACCATGCTGAGCAGCTGTTAACGCTTGCCAAAGCCCGGGCACTTGAATGTCCTTGAGAATGAAGTCCATCTCGTGTTTGTTCTTGATACAGACTTTTTAATACAGAATTTCTTTTTGCAAAAGTGGAAGTTATAATGTGGGACTTAGCAAATATCTATTATTTTGACTGTTTAAATGTTTTGACATTGTAATTGACTGTTCAACTGTCAGAGCTTCGTATTTGGCAAATTTAATTAGGGGGAGGGGAGGTGGGTTTGGCTGGTTAAGCTCATTGGTTTGCAGCTTTACTTAAGGGCAGTTGAGGGCAGTTGTTTTGTTTAAGTGTTGTTTTCTATGCTGAGTTGCCAAGTCTGCAACTGTTATTTAGCCTGGAAACAGAATGAAGACACCTGCAATTTAGCATATCCACAAAAACCTGTTTCAGCACTCTGCAACACCTTTCATTCCAATTAAACAAGTTGGGATTTATATAATCTAGTTTGTGTCTTGCATGTCAACAACATGGGCTGTGCTGGGACACTTCTCGAGCTCTTTTTACTTCGACCACGAGCCAACATCGCAGTTGACCTCTGTTCTTTTTCCCTCACCTCTCGATTCCAGGTGGATCAAGTTTGAAGAAAAGGTGGAGAAGGGCGGAGAGCGATGGAGCAAGCCCCACGTGGCCACGCTTTCCTTGCATAGCCTGTTTGAACTCAGGACCTGTATAGAGAAGGGCACCATCATGCTGGACCTGGAGGCCACCACCCTGCCGCAGGCTGTAGGTGAGCAGACACGTCTTTACCCCAGATCTGAACAAGCACAGCGTCAGTTACATAACTGATAAACTACGTTTTTGTTCTCGAAGCCTCAGTTTCATTGACATAAAGTAGCTTTGGTGGCTATACCCTCAGCCCTTTTTGGATCCTCATTCAGATCCCGGCTGAGGCCTGCAATCCCAACCACGATTTTGTCTCAAATCCATTTACATTTTACAGACATCACATGTAGAGTTACGGTACTGTGCTTTAAACCCCCATCTTGGTTCCAAGACAGCCAAACAGCCAAAAGAGCACAGCACGTCTGCGAACAGCAGCGCATATGGGGGAAACAGAAATGCGTTTTCAGTCCGAGCTGCAGATATGATGCACACTTAACAGTCACAGTTAACAGGCTACCTGTTACATGGTTTCCAGCCACTGCCATGTCAGAACATATTTATAGATCCATTTAATACACTCCGCTTTCAGTCCCCAGTGTGACTGCAACCCCGGCGTTCCGGGTGGGTGCATCCATTCCTGGAAGGCAGAGCGCTTCCTTCTTCCCACTCCCATTTTATTTCCTTTAGGAGGATTTAAGCCAGAGTAAGTGGAAGGTCAGGATTGCTGCTTTAGAAATCACTAGATCACTTTGGAAGTTACCACGGATGTTGCGGTACACTGTTGTGGTGTCTGTCTGAGGTCTTTTCTTTAGGATCTGCTTCATAAGAAGTTAACAATGCAAACCTGTCAAAACCCAACAAATGTCTTGTGCATTATGCAGAAAATAACTCAGAGCAGTGTCACATACCCTGCTTTTGTGTAAGGACAGGATGAAGCTTGTTCAGACCAAGAATGACAGAATGTGATTGGTTAATGAATCAATTTAGACCTATTTAAAGTGGGGTTCTCCTGTTTCAGTACCAGTTTTCTCTGAGAATGAGAGATCATGTTCTGTGATTATTCAGTAGATCCTTTGAGTACAGATGCATTAAACTACATCTTGTTTACAGAGTTCTGCTTTTTGTGCCTGAACTGAACGGAGAGTTTGTCCATTAAGCACTGGACCATTCAGAAAAATGTCCAGGGGCACCCAGCCTCCTGCCTCGGTACTTGACTTTCTTTGTAAAAACAGAACTGAAAAAAAACTGCCAGACAATCTCCTGAGCAAAAGCTTAATGGCTTAAAACAGAATATGAAGCATCACTCAAACATCTTTGGGTGATTTAAACTTTTCAAGTTGCAGTTACCAATTTGATCTTTTCAGTCAGCGTTCCTCAAACTAATTGAAAAGCTAGGGTGTGGAGAAATAAAAAAGTGTGCTTGTGGTGATAAACCTACATATGCCCGCTGTTTATGAAATCTGATCATGAACAGAAATGACTAAATAAACAAGGAGATCTGCATTCTCTTTTTCTCTTTCGCTGTCAGAGATGATCACGGACAGCCAGATAGAGACTGGCCTGTTGAAGGCAGACCTGAAGGACAAGGTCATGTACACCTTGTTAAGGAAGCACCGTCACCAGACCAAGAAGTCCAACCTGCGCTCCCTGGCTGACATTGGCAAGACGGTCTCAAGTGCAAGTAGGCTGTTTTCCAACACGGATAATGGTAATAGAGGTGCCAGTTTGGTGCAGTTCTTTTTTCAGCTCCTTCATAATTTTGCACTTTGACCTCTCTTTAAAAGGTTAGATTTTTGGTATTTTTCATTTTTTAATAAGTAGCTTTTTTTTTAGTTTTATGGTCATTTGAAAATGCTTCAATGTTTTTTTTAATCTGATTTAGCAGGTAGATTTCATTAAACAGCCAAGCTCAATTTGAACACTCCCCAATTTTACCAGACATCTAAATCCTAATTTACATAAAAATTCCAAGATATGTAGCACTTTATTTTTAGTTTTGCGAAACAGCAAGTTGTACTTGTTGCAGTTTTCCAAATCTGTTTGCAATTTAGAAAGAGCTTGATTACTGAAATCCACTGTATAGCACAACTGAGCATGATCCTCACACATTACACAAATGTGCTTATTCCACCTGTAACCATAAATCAAATGAGAACTTTTAGAACAAATGTTCTCCTTTTATAAATGAAACAATAATTTTAATAACATTCAATGATGTTAATGGTTTCATTTATAATTTTTTAAATATTATCATCCTGTCTGTTGTGCTTTTCTGACCTCAATATAATTATTAGTAAATCATATAAATTAATTGACAAATGCAGCAGTCTCAGTCTAGTAATTCTAATGAAGTTTGTTAAATGTTTCTAATTAATATCTGTCTCAAAAATGACTCACTAACCTTAGACGTAGTAAACAATTGCTCCTACATCAGTCTGAGCTACATCCTGTTTGCCTTTTTTTAAAACTGAATAATTACCTTAACTGGACAAACTAACATTATCATGTGTATTGATTGTGTTTCATTTCCCTTAATGAAATATCTTTGTATGTGGATTTATGTTTGTAAATGCATACAATGTCATGTTTCATGTTGTGGCTGGGGTAGTAAATTGTTATGTACAGTATAGTCTAAAATACTTTAGGTGACACTAATAGCAGTACTATCATTAAGGCCATGGTCTAGAGTAAATGGGACTGATAAGATGTGGTATCTGAAGAGATACCTCATGCAACAAATAATGTCTTTAGTGCTGTGTGAAGCAAACCTTTATGAGTTAATATATTGTAGTTATTAACTGTATTATCTTATATTGCTTGACTGAACTTTTAACCTATTGATGTGGTAGATTATTCTGGCGTCAGAAGGCCCCTCCTATTGAAAGTGTCATTTAAAATATTTTTTATTGTTGTTTTGCAATACTGTACATAACTTGCTGTGTGCAGACTTGTTATAGTCATGTGAACAACTTCTAACATCCTAAGTATGCACTATAGGAAGTAAAGGTCACCCGTCTGCCTTTTAATGAACTGTTACACTTAGTAAGGTACTTTAATTGTTTGTTTTCAGAGTGACTCAGCACTGACTGTAGTGGTTCTGTTTAGCCTGTCAAACACGCTATTTCCTTTAGCATCTCAAGGGATGCAACTCCAACTCTTTCATGGCCTTTCGCAAAAGCTAACTCTTAACAACAATGCTTTGGCTTTTTTTTGGGGGGGGGCACCTTTCTTCCTTTAGTCCTTTCTTGTACACCCCCCATCCCCTGCTTGTCTGCCTGCCTTGCTTCTGCTGCTGCTAAAACACCCCCCCAAAGTCTACTTGAGAGCTCAGTGTCTTGCCTAAAAGCTTCCGCCTCCAAGGAGGAATTACAAGTCACTGCAAGCCCTTGCATGGGATGCCTTATTTAGTTCAGCGACTCTAGCCCCGTGTCACCATTTGTGCACCTCCCTGCTCGACCCACCCATGTCATAAACGTCGTCCCTAAAGCCCGATGACCCAGACGGCGCATCTGCTGTAACTTAGCGCCAACAGCTCGTGACTGCATCCTGCCATTCAAGCCAACTGTGCGTGTGGCCTTCCTGTTTGGCATATTCATTCAACAGTAGTGACTGTTATGTAATAGGAGATCATATCTCAGCTTTGCCTTTGTGGTGGGCTTCACCCTAGTAGGATCTCATGCCAGGGTCTTTTTATTGCCTTTAACGAGACAGAAATTTCCACTTCTCCCTGTTATATACAAAGATTTTACTCAGCTTCTATCCAGAGTACTGGAATAGGTATGGTAACTTAACTAGGAAGATCCGTGAGTCGCTATTGCCCTCGATAAAACAGTTGTCACAAGTAGGCTAAGTGCATTTTTGTCCTCCCAGCAACTTTTTAAGGCTGTTCAATGTTTCCTTTTATCTGCATCAAACTGACACACCCACTTCATTATTGCATAATCACCTGAGTTTGCTAGTATTGGGAAGCATCTTATATGATAATAGTGGTGTTTAATTATACTCTACTGTTTGGTATTTGTTTTATTCTCTGACTGTAGTATTTGCAGTGTGGCACCTTCGTCATGCTTTCAGAAGGCTTAGTGATTAGTCTGCACTAGGGTCCACCTAGCTGGCCACGTTAGCTTCCCAGTCCAGTAAATTGTAAACACTGATTTTGTGTTTTTAAAAATCTGGTATCTTAATGTTAATGGTATCTTCTTCAAAATTTAATGTCCACCGACATTTAACATTAAAGGAGATTAATAAGTTACTTCAGCCCTTGGAATTTCATTGTATAGTTTATGAATCCTCTCCCATTTCATTCCCAATGTTGGTAGTGACTGACGAGATGTGCCTTCTTGCTGCAGTCTGGAATACGCTCTCTGTTCTAAAACCATGCATGCAGAGTGGACCAGGCTGCTGAACTCACTTTCATTGCCTTGATGCTGGGAACTGAGGGTGCCTGTCTAACCACATTCTGGCTGCACATGTTTCCTTCAGGTAGCCCCACCACTGCGCACCGGAATTTGATGTCAACCAGCTTGAATGACATCTCGGACAAACCAGAGAAGGATCAGGTATGTCCGCCTTCAAAACATTCCCTTCCCCCGTATCCCTTGCCTTGTTGAGGCATCGATTTTATGCCTGCTTAATCCACAACTATTTGCACAAAAACTGTTTGCACAGTAACAAGTTTGAGATGGTGTGTATCTGAATAAGTCATAAGCCAACCATTCAAGCCACTGCATGCCGCCTTGTTTGCTGGTGATTAGCAAGTCCAAAGTACAGTGTCTTCTCTGGGATCCTTCCAGTTCTTTTCCAACTAGAGTTATAACAACTCCTTTCATCCTCTGCATTTATCTCTCGTGGGAAACAGATAAGATGCCATGGATGCATGCTGCAGTCATACTTGGACCCACTAGCAAAATTTGACGCATCACAAACATAAACAAATGGAGTTGCAAAGGGGTACACAAGGACATACCCTGAGATAGATAAGCCCTGCCGGCTTGCAATCTCAACAGGAAATACTCTGCCGGGGGAATAGTGAAGAGAGTCTGCTTTGGCACAGCAGCATTGCAACAGTAGGACTATCTGAAAACTAAAGTTTTTCCAGCACCTGATATGGTGGAGTGTTCTCTGCGCTACCCCGGCGTGGACCTTCATTGGACGAAGCAGTGACGAAGCAGATCTGTCTGTGTGGTGGTTCTTTGTGAAGTGACGCTAATTAGGGGACCTCCCATCAGGTTCTTACTGATGCCAATTAGGAGAAGTCCCGTGCCCGGTAGGCCCAGGAGGGGCCCCTGGGCTGGGTGGAGGGGTTAAAGTGCCCCCCCAGATGCGTTGCAAGATTAGGAGGGTAAACAGTGATCAGTGAGAGGCATGCATGCAACATGCAGTGGCGAAGCATCAATGAACGACCCATTATCCTGTCACGCGCAGGCTTCCCCCTGGCTAGAGGGTGCGTTCATCCCCAAATCCTTAAATCCAGGGCGACCCCACATTCCCATAACATGGCATTTAGCATTGCAGATTATAGGGTGAGAAGGAATAGGAATTATACCAGACTATTTAAAGCATTAACTCACTGTTTTCTGGACTTGTTTGCTGTTGGCAATGTGGAGTAGTTGGAGTGGAATTCCCTCACATGGTAACTCATTTGCAAAGATTACCATCTGCTCCTAAGATTTAAAGTATGCAAACTAACAAAACAGCCTGATTGGTCAAACCTGATGGCGGATTAATTTCGCAGATGGAATACACGGTGTGGCTCTCTCCACCACAGACCGAAGAGAGCTAGGAGAATGAACATACTAACATAATAGTAACCTTAAAAACAGTATCTTAATAATAATAATAATAATAATAATAGCCATATACTAATAACCAACAATAATCCTAATATAAAGAAACTTATTTATTAATCTTACAGGCCACCACACACCATGTTTAAAAGTTCAGTTGAGTGACGTGGTAATAGAAGAGTAGACTGCTGTTTTACCGTGGTGTGAAGAAAAATAAACAAGTTAATGAATCGCTTTTTTACTAACTGTTAATCAGGTTTTACTGTCAATACGACATGTTACCACAGACACAAATTGTTAACACAACTACAGGTCTGCAAGTGTTACTTGTATTGAATGTATTGATCAGTTAGGTTTTTGATTTGTATTCACATTTTAAAACTTATAGAGAAAATGCAAACATATAGTATCTGCAGTAAGTAATGTACTTGTAAAATGTAAAAACAAAGGAAAACTTCTCCTATGTGTACACCACCCAATATTTATTCACAACCTAGCCTAGCAGTGACATTTTGTTGTTTGACAGGCACTTTGAGTTGTTTAGGGTTTTCCCAGTTAACCCTGTTAACACTTCACCCTGTTAAAGTTATAAAGTGATTCAGTTCTTGTCTGGATGCCTTTTCAAACTTCACAGACTTGACCTATGATGTTAAGGTCCATAAAAAGTGATGGAGCTCTCAAAAGTATCCGAGGAAAAAGTCAACTTCTGGGAAAAGACGGATATGTCCTGCACAAGATTTTCATGGACCAAAACAATGGAAATTATACCACAAATGTTCTGTAAAATATTTGCATAAATTAAGATCAACTTGTTGAGGTTATTTCCAAAAACGATCTGTCATATTTCTTACAGTTCATTCAGTAATGGAGTTTCCTCTGAACCATATACAGTTGTTTAGAAACTTTGAAAGAACAGAACATTCCTTTGGCTTTTTGCTTCTGCTTTAATTCTAAACAAGGTCTGCAGACATGAAATATGTCATGGCCTGTAAAAAATCTAATTTGTTACGCTTTAAAAACTGTCCTGTAGTCCAGTGCCACCAAATGGTCCACATTTGTACTCTAACCTATCTAACAGGACACTGGTAGTAGGTATTTGGTGTTCTTAACAGCTTGATCCCGATATACTGGAATGATAAGATAAAGCAAGAATATGCACTGTTTAGGTGACCCTGAAGACTGGGTTGAGAAACTGCTACAGCCTATTAATGTCGAGAGCCTGTACAATAGTGCTATAATCTCAAACCCTGTGTTTTGATATGACTTGTTTGGTGGTTAATCAACATGCTCAGTTTGAAGATATTTCATAACATCTGCCATAGCCTACTATTGGTGAACACTGCCACAGCCTGTCCTATGGAAACATAAAAATGTTAAACCTGTCTTAATCGTTAAACCTGTCTTAATCGTTAAACCTGTCTTGATCGTTAAACCTGTCTTAATTGTTAAACCTGTCTTAATTGTTAAACCTGTCTTAATCGTTAAACCTGTCTTAATCGTTAAACCTGTCTTAATCGTTAAACCTGTCTTGTTAACTTAGTAACTGGGATTTAATGCCCCCTCAGTGTCCTAAGTAACAACCCTTTAGAATACACATAATTTTATCTTTCATCTTTTTGCTTTGCTAATATGTGAACAGGAATATCTGGTCACATTCTTATAAAATTAATGAGAATTTATATTAACTTATCTCCCTATGAGTTTATAAAAAATCCTTTCATGTTATGCCATCTTTAAAGAAAATCAGCCTCCCCTTTGCTATATTAGTAGCTGTTAGTTGTGTTCTGTTAGAGAATTGCTTTAAAAAAACTTAGTTTTCTTAGGGAAATGTTCCATTGTCAACAAATACCCAAGTAGAGCCCATTCACAGTAAGCTCAACCTGACATTTATGGAAGTGTTTTTAAAATACACACTTAAGTATGCTTGTGCTTGTTTTATGAATGACTTGACTGCAATTTAGATAATAAAGCAAGCAGATTCAGACTTTTATTAGTTCAAGTTCAAGTTCAAGTTCGGTTTATTCGTCACATACATAGTCATACACAGTATAACGCGCAGTGAAATGGTGGAGGGTGCTCTGTCCAAACTCAGGAAGAGAAACGGGTGCATAGAGAAAAATATATATATGCAGATAAATATATATATTTTATGTATGTACAAAAATATATTAACAATGTATGTACAATATATGTATATTATGATTATATACACAATGTACAATGTATATGGTTGGGTATATAGTTTATTGTTGTAAATCCTTATAACCATATACTCAAGGTTTATGCTCCTGTTAACTGTTCGATTTTGGTCAAACAAGAAGAGAAATTTGGATAAAATTTAAGTTGTAATGCATGAATGCTTACAAAACCTAAGGTCCCCACAGTGTTAAATTAACAGCACACAAAAGACTGGAGAGTGGTGATGACCTTGGAAGCCACGTCTGAAGATAATTTATCCAGTGCCAGATTATGAAGAAGGGAGTGGAGGGAGTGCTAATTATCTCTCCCCTGTAAATTTTACATTTGGCACCAATGCAAAGGCTGCATGTCACCTAACAGCGTTGGCTTTGAAGCTTCCCTCCAGCATCCCTGCAGGAGCAGCAGCGATGCCCCTTAAGTAGCCGGTTAATTTAGAGGACGTGTCCAGGTTACCCTTGGTACCTGTGCAAGACCAGGATGGCATGCAGCACCCACAGAAGGCACTTGCTGATCAGCAACCCCCCGGCCCAGTCATCCGTCTCTGTAATTCCCATCACACGGATAGCTGTGGCTGTTTCCTAGATCCCGCCTCCCCCCATTAATGCCTTGCCTTGGCTCGCAGATCAAGGGAACACAGGGACTGCCCGTTTAACTGTCTGAAGGGGGCGGCGAGAGCTCAATGGTCAGCCCTTTTGTCCACGCTTTCCTGCACTCATTACGCCACCCCTGTGTGTGTCCAGCTGAAGAACAAGTTCATGAAGAAGTTGCCCAGAGACGCAGAGGCTTCCAACGTACTGGTTGGGGAGGTGGACTTCCTGGACGCCCCATTCGTGGCTTTCATCCGGCTGCAGCAGGCCGTCATGCTGGGTGCACTGACCGAAGTGCCAGTTCCAACCAGGTGCGACCAGTCCCACTCCTGAACCGTGTGTCCCAAAATATAGTCCATCGCACAGTCAAGCATAATTTACATTCTTGAAAAATCACCAGGTGCGTCCTTAACCATTATTATGGTCTCTCTTATTTAGGTGCTCATGAGTTTAGCAAGATAAAGTATTAGATTAGAGCTAGAGCTAAATTAACTAAACAGGGCTTGAACAAAATTATTTCTATAAGTTACAGGCATTTCAGGAGAGAGCGATTCTTTGGAATTACCATTTCAGATTTTGCCATGTGTCATAATATTAAATGATATTAAATCTATGCTGAATTTTCCCATACAGGTTTCTGTTCATTCTTCTTGGCCCAAAAGGCAAAGCCAAGTCATATCATGAAATCGGCAGAGCGATCGCCACCCTTATGTCTGATGAGGTAAACAAGGCTGAGTTTATAATCGGGGGGGTGGGGGGTGTCGAATCATATTATATCTGAAGTACGATCATATTGTGGATATAAATGTCGTGAGCCTTTACTGTGGCGCTATCTCAAACCCTTTGCTTTGATATGACTTGGTGAAAGTCCAGGATTAATTACATACTCGTTGTGAAGGTTTTCCATGACATCGCGTACAAAGCCAAGGACAGACAAGACCTTCTGGCTGGCATAGACGAGTTCTTGGATGAGGTCATCGTCCTGCCTCCTGGTGAATGGGACCCTGCCATCAGGATAGAGCCTCCAAAATCACTCCCCTCATCAGACAAGAGGTGCAGTCATATCCTTAACACTGGTTTTAGAGTGCCATTTATTGGGAAGCATCATTCTACCTTTCTTTATTATTCATTTTTCCCAGGCCCTATAATTAAGCTAATATGCCCTGAAAAATTGTTATTTTTTCCCACTCCCTGTGGAAAATCCTCTGCGAAATATGCCAAAGAGCTTCAGTATCTCACTTTTTTTCTCATCCGAAAAAGAAGGAAACACAATTGGGTACAACACTGAGTACAAGTGTGAGAAACTGAGGAACCTCCTTTTGGTCTGTATGGTGATCACAAAAAAGTTTGATGAGCTCTGTGCTAGTTTTTCGTGGAACCAATGAGCTTGGTGCCCTCCCTATGAGGGCAGATGATGAATAAGATTTCATTAGTTCTTTATTACGCTCTGAAAAATGTATCCTTGTGATCCACACTATAAAAAAAATGATTGCATCAAATAGAAACAACAGAAATGTATTTTACATGTGTACTATTTGAAAATTGGTGTTAATGTTCAGATGTTTACATTGCAGAATGCCTCATTCTTATGAAGGAAACTAGAACAACATACAGAAAGTGTATAAATGAATGAAAGCCTCATGTACTAGTTTACATTGACTGTCCTGTTCATTGTCCACTGTCTACACTGTTCCTATTTGCTGTCCAGGAAGAACATGTATGCTGGAGGGGACAGCACACATATGAATGGGGACATGCCCCATGAAGGTGGACATGGGGGTGGTGGGCATGCCATAGGCGAAGAGCTGAAAAAGACAGGGCGGTGAGTGACCCTAGTTTTGAAAATATTCCTGCTTTTTTTTATGTTATGTTGCCCGCCTCAGCTCAGTGACTCTAAGTGTAGCAGCTCATATGAGACAGGTTCATAGGAAATCTCAGACAGTCAAAAAGAATTACTGCCAGGCAGAAAGTCTGCAACAATAAAATGCTAACCCCTAATGCCGGATCAAATGTCGAATGGGCTTAGTATTGAACAAATGAGATAATGTTAATGGTCTCCATATTTTTCATTTAGCCATGTTAGGAGAATCACCTCTGATGGTGTGATTTAGTCCAGCATTTTTCTTAAACCCTGAACTGGGGGCTTTATCCTACTGACCAAAACAGCACGATCAGCATATATTCCATTGACCATTCAAACTGTTTTCCTCTGATTATGTTGTCGCGCAAACCTCAGCATCATGAAAGCTGAACTCTGTATTTATATGGTCACTGTTAAAAGTACTGCTACCACCTTCTCTGTGACAGGTCTGCTGAAAAACTCAGTTTGCTCTCTTTTTTAACTTTCCCCCCAATAGCAGCTCTGTTTGCCACATCTGTGAGAACAGAGACGATTGGCTGGTCAGCCCTCTGCAGCACAGCAGCCTGTCATTCGAGAGTTCACTGTATCAAACTCCTTTTCCAGATTCTGTGGAGGCCTTATACTTGACATCAAAAGGAAAGTCCCCTACTTTGCCAGTGACTTCTACGATGCGTTGCACATCCAATCTTTGTCGGCCATCCTGTTCATCTATCTGGGGACGGTCACGAACGCCATCACGTTCGGGGGCCTGCTTGGGGACGCCACCGACAACATGCAGGTGAACACAAACAAATGTAATACTTCAGCATCAGCACCGGTGGCAGTGTGCAGTTCAGGTTCGGGAAGTAAAAATCTTCCCCAGCACATTGTCCCAGCCACCTGACTCAGCTAACTGGCTCAGACTAGCAGGTAGAGTGAATTGATGAAACCAACCAGATTATTCCTAGGCACAGCATCAGTTTTTGAAGTTTCAGACCTCTGCCTACAGTGCAGCCTTTATCCTGTACTTCTGGAAGACTGTGAAACATTGCAGATAAAAACCATTGTGCTGTTTTGTTACTAACCAAGAAGTATTAGGACAGCTGAATATTTGCCAGTTTAAAATGTGTCTATTAGAGAAATAAAAAAAAATCAGCAAAGAAAAGGACATCCAGTGGGTGTATAGGTCTCCATATTTTCCTTGCTCTGCTTTACAGACACACCTATAAGCCTGAGGCACACTCCAGATATACCGTGCACATGATGTCCTCACATTCAGACTCTGTTCCATTCCTTTTGCAGACACACACACACACACACAGACATTCACACACACCAGATATATCATGCACATCATGAAAATGATGTCCTCATGTTTGGACACTAGCCCCACTGCTGCATTCCTAACCTCCACTTAGCAATCAAGTTGCGCTCACATACACACACACACACACAGCCAAGCTTCTACATCAGTAACCCTGGCCTGTCCGTCTCACCTACAGGGCGTACTGGAGAGCTTTTTGGGCACGGCTGTCACTGGAGCGGTCTTCTGCCTCCTGGCCGGACAGCCCCTCACCATCCTGAGCAGCACAGGGCCAGTGCTCGTCTTCGAGAGGCTCCTCTTCAACTTCAGCAGGTTCCTCTTCCTCTTCTTCATCCTCTAAAAGGGACAAATAAAGAGATGTTGCAGTAGAAGTCTCTGGGTATTTATATACGTAATGATGAAAATAAATGTTCAAGTGGTAGCTAGCATATTTGTCTGTGTACACTATACAATATTATATTATATATATATATATAGTTACAATATTACATATATTGACATATATTACATATACTGAACAATGTATAGATTTTGTACTGTCCTCGAAAATTTGTCACACAGCAAATTCACTGATGGGGTGTGAAAGTGGTCTTCAAATGTGCATTGTGTAGTCATACCATACTGTATTGAACAATACAGAATGTAGCATGTTAATAATGTATTATGCAATTTTGGGAATATATCAACATATTGCAGTAATATTTCATTTTCACATACTCCTTAAATAAATATAAAGAGTGTAAAAAGAACTTGGCTCTTGCAGGGACAACCAGTTCGACTACCTGGAGTTCCGGCTCTGGATCGGCCTGTGGTCGGCCTTCTTCTGCCTTGTGCTGGTGGCGACCGATGCCAGCTTCCTGGTGCAGTACTTCACCCGCTTCACAGAGGAGGGCTTCTCCTCGCTCATCAGCTTCATCTTCATCTATGACGCCTTCAAGAAGATGCTCAGACTGGCCCACTACTACCCAATCAACTCTGATTACAAGGCTGACCACGTTACGCTGTACGACTGCATGTGCATGGCACCCAGCACAGGTAGGAATCAGCACGGGGTGTCGGTGGACTAATTTAGTGCTGCTTTACCCTCTGCATGACCTGTAGGAGTTTCAGTAAGGGTCAGATAGGCTTTAGCGAGTGTCCAAGTGTGCCATGTTCCCTCTGTGCTGGGAGGGGCAATAGGTAGTACTGCCAAGCAGAGGGAAAAGCAGAATATCTAGTCCACGTTTTCGCAGCAGGGATGCATATTACAGAGCTCACTCACTCATCAAAATTAGATTTATAATAACTGACCTTTTTTGCCCTGGTCACTTACACAACTTATGCGTTTACCTGAGCTCAGTGGCTATGCATAAACACTCTGACATTGATGCTGTGCACAAAATCCATGTGGAACTGATGGCACTGAGTATGCAGTAATGGTGCTAGTCACCGAGGAGGCCAGTATGGATTTTATGGTTTAGGGAGTGATTTGACTGTGTGGGGGCAGCATAGTAGATAAATATAAGGAGGTTCAGAGTGTGCTGTTGGCGTAGTGCGTGAAATCCATATACAACTGGCGGGAACTGAACACAAATTAACGAATTTGTCAGTAGAGCTGGGCATGGCCTTACCCACCAGGAAGGCCATTGCGGGTTTGTGTTTAAAGAAATTCGTTAAGTGATATGTGGTTTGAAAGTGAACTAGTCTGGGGGTGGGGGGAGGGGGGTCCCTCTGAACTTCAGAATCTGGAGGTGTCCTGGACTTTAATCAGTGAAACACAGAAGAAGGGAGGCTTCTGTCTGATGAGCCCTGTGAAGAGCTTTGGGGGGTTCTTAGAGGGCAGAGGCTATTAGAATTAGAGGTTAGACATAATTGAGTGGAGTGGACTGGGCCTTTTATGAAACCCTAACGGTTTGGCTCAGGATATCTCATCCTGTGTATTATTTAGTTTTTGTATATTATTTCCATTTAGAAGCACCTCATTGGTGCTAGCGATTTTGACCCATCTTTTGTCATGCATTAGCCATCCTCTAACTCTTCGTCCATGATTATGATCACTGCTGACTGAGTTTTGGGGTGTTAGACTACGCTCAGCCCAGTGTGACATCGGCACATGGACACAGAAAACATCTCACTGCTGGGTAGAAAACTGCTATACACCCACCACCCACTCCGATACACCCACCACCATGCTACTGTCATGGCAGTGTCACCGCTGTGCTGAGATACCTGGTCAGCAAATTGGTCAGCTGTGCTTCTTTGGTCAAACAACTGACCAGTGATGAACTGGCTCCATAATGAGTGACAAATTCTGCATAGCGACAGAAGACGCATGTACTGCACCTATAAGAGGTGTTTTCCTAATAAAGTAGCTATTGAATGTAGGTGCAAGGTAGGTGTTACTACTAAAGTCATCGAGTATTTCTAAGTTTTATCAAACGTCATTCTTTAATATTGTTATCTTTAGTTCAGTTTTGGAGTGATGCCGTAAGTAAGATATCTTTGACTTGATACATTGCTAGTCCCAAGGCTCAGCCATTAGACAAAGAAACTTTTAATTCCTTTATTTTATTTTCATTATTAAACTTTATACACAAAGAAAAATGATTTTTGTCAAGGAAGTGGAATCTGCTCTACATGGTATGGGACGAGCCCATAAACCTCTTCACTAGTCTTGTACATGCAGTGCTAGGCAGGAGCAGTTTTTAAGTGCAGATGAAAAAGCTTTTAGTCTGTCAGCCAAGTGTATGGCGGTAACAGGTCTGATTTCACAGCATCATTTGCAGCATTTGAAAATGTGGGCAAAACAGTATTATGTAAGCAAGCCCAGCTAGAATTTTTTTTTTTAATGTCTATATGATCCATCATAAATTCAAAACCTACCCTATATCATGTTATAGTATACACAGTATTACTGTCCTGCTACAGTCTATGATACACTGGTATTACATAGTTATTAGTTACACATTCTGTCACTATCAATATTATTATTGGTAACATTGATTCTAATTAAAGAATTTGATATTACTGTTTAGAATACCCCAGGATGGTACTGCATGCTAGAATGCTGTTTTACACCTACAATCTATATATCAAAAATAAAATAAAATTTGCTTCACAGAAATTTGCTTCCTTTGAGGCAGATGCTTCCTTCTAGCGCTCACCATCAGCAGCCCTTCCATTCTTGTGTGCCACAGCTGATGTTTGTTTATTGTGCTCGCTTTGTTGCGTGTGTGTGTGTGTGTGTGTGTGTGTGTGTGTGTGTGTGGTCACGTTTGCCAGTGCAAAAATGAAGTTGAGGGAGTTAATCACCCCCATCCCCTCCCCCCGACGGTGCACTAATGCATCATCCACCACCCGCCACCTTCCTCTGAAGTAGCTGTGTACTCCACCTACCTCCCCTCCCCCCAGGTTCCTCCAGCGCCCCCCCTGGGAACCAGGAGAAACTGCAGACAGGTGGAAATCAGCATCTAATAAGCCGCGGAGGCTGGGAGGGTCTTTAAAGATTAATGGCGGAGAGAATGCATTGAGTGCTGGCGGTACACACACCAGGATGTCACAGCTGTAGCAGGCTGTTCACCGCCAGTGAAAGGAAGTGAAAGCTTAGGTAGATGCTAATTCTGTCAGAGGAGAGAGAGAAAAAGAGAGAGTGAAGCACTCTTAATGTCGCATGACTAATTATCAACGGCGCCTTTTTATTTACTGTCTGATACTTAGGATATAAGTAATTGTACTTATATGTACATTGCTGGTGATGAAGAGTGCTGAACTTCCTTTGGAATTTCAAAGTAAGAGTGGTATATGGTTCATACTGCAGCTGGTGGTTTTCATTCTCTACCTAACAAATATGTTATGATGCCACAAATATTGGCTCTATAACAATAAACAGTCTCTAGGGTTGCAGGATATGTCCTAATAGTCAAGTATGAGTGTTACCTTTTAAAATCCTCCAGGATGATGCTGCATGTTTTTGCTATATGTGGGTCAGTATTTAACCTGCTTTTATATCTTTCAGTAAATAGCTCAGACGCATACAACGATGCAGATGAAACATCCATTGTGTTGGACAACTTAACCGACCTAGTAAGTTCAGCCTCTCCATCAGCCCTGATCACTTTAAAGTTTCCTTAATGTTTAACATGTTCCTTAATGTTTCACATGTTTTCACATGTTTCACATCTCATGTCTACGGTGTATGGGACAAACAGATATGAGTCTCCCTTTTGATGTGAGTGACATATAGTTGTCTCTAAAACCAATTTTGCACTTGCTTGAGTTAAAATAACGCACAGCTAATCTACACAACCCTGTTTTCGAAAATTGCCCTCAGTCTCAATTGCAATCCGGCCCATAACTGTCATATTATCCTGCGGTATCAATGTGTAGAAAATGGCCATAGTCTCAGTGGGGTTAAACCCACTTCCTCTGCCCTGAGCTCACTGAAACATAATGCCCAACCACAATCCCTGCCACCACCTGCTCGGCTTGCCTGAAGGAAATCTCTGCTCTCGTGCTGCACCCTTTATCTAACACAGGGCCACCGTGGACACACGTTTCAGTCAGCTTCCCTACCAGTTCTCCTTTAGCATATTGCAATGTAAGAATCTCAAGGTGCCCCTCCCACTGTTTGGTAAGTAGAGTGAGTAAGTAGATGCTGTCTCCTACGAGAAACATATCAAGATGAACATATAGAAGAGTTTGCTGGGCTGATTTTTAGACTAATTCACAGAATAAGTAGGAGTTTTTTGAAAATCCATCAAGTCTTTTGAAGAAAAAACATACACAACCCCCAAGGTTCAGTTCTAAAAACATACTTTAACACACATTACCCATGTAGGGTTTCCTGCGTTTAACATAAGGGGTGTGCTTTACCTCCAAAAGCCCTTCAACACTACCTGGTCCTCGTTGACGAAGAAGGAATGCCTGAAGTATGGTGGCAATCTGGTGGGGAAAGCCTGTGACTTTGTGCCTGACATCACTCTTATGTCCTTCATCCTGTTCTTTGGCACCTATGCCTGCTCCATGTGTCTGAAAAAGTTCAAGACCACACCCTTCTTCCCCACCACGGTAAGCCGCCGACAGAATTCCCCATCGCCATTCCCATTTTCGGCTCCACTTCATTCCCCAAAACTATGGATTAAGGGAACTGCGTCCTTTCCGCCTGTCCCATCACAGTTCTTTCTGTTGCTAGGTGAGGAAGCTCATCAGCGACTTCGCCATCATCTTGGCCATCCTGATTTTCTGCTGCGTCGATGCTTTGGTGGGAGTTGACACACCCAAGCTCATTGTGCCAAGTGAATTTAAGGTAGGCCTCAAGTCCTTTGATTTATAAACTTCTTCAGATTCATTTATTTCCACCCAAACAAATTGTGTATATTATTCATTACTCACATGTAAGTATTTCTATCAGTTATTGCTCTCTGTTCCTCTTCTCACTCTTTCCCCCATCCTGCAGCCTACGAGCCCACACCGAGGCTGGTTTGTGCCACCGTTCGGTGGGAACCCCTGGTGGGTGTACCTGGCATCTGCTCTGCCAGCCCTGCTGGTCACCATCCTGCTCTTCATGGACCAGCAGATCACGGCCGTCATCATCAATCGCAAGGAACACAAGCTGAAGGTAGCCCCCCCCGATAGACACACCCCGCCAGCTCCGAGACCAAGACCGTGGTCGGCAGGCATTCTCCTGGAAACCAGGAAAACCCACATAGTTGTTGGCAAACCACAACCAGCCTTGCGCTCTCTGCCAGTACTGCCATATTTAGAGGGTTTTGTCATATACAGAGGGTTCTGTCACTCCTCCTTTGTTCCTAGGAGGTGAGTTAAGGCTTTAATGTAAAAACAGCTTGGCACTAGCAGGTCCTTTTGAGTCACAGATAATGGCAAGCATGGAAGATCAGGGCAGAATATTGGTCCAAAGTATAAACCGCAGACCCTAAATTAGTGAGAGATAATTGTGAGAGCACCATGTGCAACCGCTGGATCAATCTGTTGTGTGTGCATCCAGCGTTTTACACAACACCACAAACCATGTGCACATTTGCAGTGGGAACTATTTTCCCTCCATTCAGGCTATCCCTACACTGCTTAGTCAGCGGCCGTAACAACTGGGCCTTTTGTTGCTCGCAGTGTGAACAGATTTGGAGGAGCCTGACAAAGACGCGTTTGTGAACCAGCCGAAAAAAACAAATCCTTTCATTTGCCTTTGGATGACGCAATATGACACTTTTTCTGCAACACTGCATGCCCCTCTGTCCGAGACCCTCAAAAGCTTCACTACTAAGGGAGAGCTCCTCCTTTATCTGTGCCTTTGATTGTAATGAATAACGAACTGGGATCAAGAACCCTGACCCCGGTTTAATAAAGTACCCAGAGTGAAGTTGTGAGTTGTTGACTTGCAAGTCTTGATTTCAAGGCTCATAAATGTTCTTTGGGTCTGGACGTTGAGAATCTCGGTAACGGCCTGTTCTAAGCATGCCTCCTTCTCTCTGTGGTTTGCGTGTTGCAGAAAGGTGCAGGCTACCACCTGGACCTCTTCTGGGTGGGGGTCCTGATCGCTGTATGCTCATTCATGGGCCTGCCGTGGTATGTCGCCGCCACCGTCATCTCCATCGCCCACATTGACAGCCTGAAGATGGAGACGGAGACCTCAGCTCCTGGAGAGCAGCCTAAGTTTCTGGGGGTCAGGTAAGTTTCACCAGCTGACAAATCCCCGTTTTGGCAGTAGGGACCACTTATGCCTGGTAGTGGCAGCATAATAGAGTTATGCAATAACTGAAGTTTGGAAGAAAGTCCACACCTGAAGCTCTTTTCTCCCAGTTAAGGTTTAATATATACCAAAGCTACTGTGCCGCTACCTTCCCTGTTTCACCCCGCACCTGTCATCTCCTCAGCAAAGCAGAAGCCGCTTTAAACTCCCGAGTCCTGACTCCTTTCCGCTCTCTGTGGTTTCACATTCTCTCCTGAAACCGGATTTGGTTGAATGCGCAGTCCACATGTGCATCTGCTGACACATGTGCCATGAGGTGGATTCAACATTGTAAATGCAAATCGCAACGACACATAATCCGCTCTCGGTGTGCTGCCGTCATGGCAGAGATGTGCCTGCCAGGTGGGGACCTTATTTGCCGTTACGCCGCAGGGCTCCGCAGCACTGCACACTGCGGGGCTGGAGGAGGGTGGGTCGTGTTTAGAAGGCTGCTTATTTGGTTACACTTGGAGAAGCCATATTGACACAGCTGTAAGCTGCACAAACATCAGCACTTTTCCAGCAGTGGAAAATCCAACCCGGGGGCATTTGGCATATGTACCGCTGACCAGAACTATGTCAGTAGCAGCCAGTAATGACTTATTTACTTCTTTAGTTGTAACAGCCAGGCAGTATTATTGTCAGACCAGGCATTTTCATCATGGTGGTATTAATCCTCTGCAGGGAGCAGAGGGTGACCGGTGTCTGCGTGTTCCTTCTCACCGGCCTTTCTGTCTTCATGTCTCCAATCCTCAAGGTAACATGGCTTTTTATACAAAAGAGCGTATTTCCTGTTGTGTTCCTGCTGATGGCATGGCATTTTGCTTGCCAGATTTTTTTTCTACCATGTGCATATTATACTGGGCAGTCCTTAATATCCTGTGCAGTGACATGAATTTGGCTCTCTTCTCCAGCATATTGAATTGAAAATGAAACACTATGAGATTAACTCACTGTGAGGCACTGTGGAATGTCCTGAGGTTAACACTATGACTGCAGACAGTCAACCTTTATTTGATGGTATTTGTATCAGTATCGCCTTTACACATTGTCCAAGTAACCTAAGGTCTTTTTAAAAGGGAAATGTATTAAAAGGCCATTTGACTTTGTAATGGTGCATATATGTAGACTGGCATCGCTAATTATTAGTCATCAGTTTATTTCTCGAATTACCTTATTTATACTTGCAATGTTTGTTCAGGTTGCATATATGTGTGTCATTCTCCCCAGTTCATTCCCATGCCTGTTTTGTATGGAGTCTTCCTCTACATGGGCGTGGCCTCACTCAACGGAGTCCAGGTGAGTTGGTCTGGTATCTCTCGCCACACCTTCCCCCAGCCACCCGTCCACACGATCGCTCCCTGCTCACTCTCGCCTCTCGTCCAGTTCATGGACCGCCTGCAACTACTCCTCATGCCTGCCAAGCACCAGCCGGATCTGATCTACCTGCGGCACGTGCCCCTACGCAAGGTGCACCTCTTCACCTTCATCCAGCTGCTGTGCCTAGCCCTGCTCTGGATCCTCAAGTCCACCGTGGCTGCCATCATCTTTCCGGTCATGGTAAGTTTGCATCTATCTGCTCCAGCCACCCCCGCAACCCACCGCTTGCTACGGCTCACCGAGCCAGATCCGTGTCTGGGAAACACATCACTTGAGTGTCGACTTCGAAGAATTTTGGTCAGTCAGAGGCTTCTGTTTCCTGTATGCTGGTGATGTATAGAAACCAATGGAAATTGGTAAGCTGAGCTACCAATAAGCTGGGCTAAGATGACCTAAACATGTGACGCTTGCAGTCACATAAGAATCTTGTTATAGTTTTTTATATTTTATCGGTAGATGAAACTTTATCAGTACAGTACAGTACCATCCTCAACAGTGTTCCAGAGAATGAACCTAATGCAACGTCTAACACACTGCCATGTGTTTGGCCAGATCCTGGCTTTGGTTGCAGTGAGGAAGGCCATGGACTACGTCTTCTCTCAGCATGACCTCAGTTTCCTGGATGACGTCATCCCGGAGAAGGACAAGAAGAAAAAGGAAGATGAGAAAAAGAAGAAGAAGAAAAGAGGAAGCATAGACAGTGACGCAGACGATGTAAGTAACCCAAACACTGCTATTATCATCTTATATCATCATATTATCATCTAAATAACTATAAAGACTGTCGGAAGTTATTTTTATGGCTCAAATAAAGCAATAGTATTGCTTTTTCAACGGTTCTCCTCTATCCTGCATGTAGCTCCATGTAGGAGTGATATTGCTTCAGGTCCCACCAGTACATTTATCTACCTCGCCCACTTCGGTGGCTGCCAGAGAGACCAGCGCAGGGAGACACACTGCTGTCACTCCCCATTACGCCTCCTATTAAAAATATGATTCTGCAACTTTTGATCTTTCCTGTGCACCCATGAGTCTGAGTCTGTTGGGACCAGGTTTCATTATTGGGCCTAACCATGAACTGTGGTTCAAGTCAAGTCAAATTTATATATAACTCTTTTTACAACAGATATTGTCACAAAGCAACTTTACAAATGTCTGGGACCAAGCCCCCAGTGAGCAAGCCAAGGGCGACAGTGGCAAGGAAAAACTCCCTAGAGCACGAGGAAGAAACCTGGAGAGGAACCCATGTTTTTTCTTTCTCTCCATCTTTGTCATTGTAAAGTGACCTTGAGTCTGTGAAAGGCACTAAATAAATTAAACTTATAAGACTCGGAGGGGCCATCCCCCTCTGGCCAACAACGGACACAACAATTGTAACAGTATAGACAACAAGGAGCAGAATAAGTAGTGAAAGAGAAATATAAATAAATCATAATCAAATAAAAAATAAGCAATTAATGTCTAGTCAGGTTCTCTAGAAGTCCTAGTCTGTTCCTGATGGCGTGCATGGGTCTGAAACCCATACTGCATGAGAAGCACCATCAAGGGCAACGGAGACTTGGATCCATAAAAACTCCAAGATCTTTAACTGTTAGAGAAGGTGTGATTGGGAGATCATTGAGGTTCATTGAGTAATTAGAGAGTGAGGATCTAGCTATCTCTGGGCCTAATAGAAGCAGCTCTGTTTTGTCAGGATTAAGTGAGAGAAAGTTCCTCAACATCTAGTGTCTGACGTTCTTTATGCATTCCTTAATAATACTAAGCTGCTATTTGTCCTCTGATTTAGCTGACAAATATAGCTGAGGATTATCAGCGTAGCAGTGGAAACTAACACGGCGTTTACATATAATGTCACCTAGAGGTAGAATATATAAAGAAAAAAGCAGAGGCCCTAGAACAGATTCATAGCTAACCTTGTTGTATGCTGAGAAGCCTCCCTTCATGTTAACAAACTCAGAAAATGTCAGAACTTCAGGTCTTGAATATAATCAGGCTTGATTGCATATCAGTAATTTTAACTTTAAAAAAGTGCAAAAGATTCACATTTTGATTGAGATGTTTCAAAGTCCATCAATAGGTAAAAATAAATCTTTAGTGCTATTACTGTTTTCATGTATTATCTTTGAAAAATGCAGTTGCATCTCCTTTTGCATTGTCTTCTTATAATTTTTAATGCAAATTTCTAGAAATTAATTGTGTTCTGTCAATAATGCCTAAAAAAATAATGCCTGAAATCATGAAATTTGGCTAACAGCAGACCCCTATGCCAGGTCCTTCATGCTTAATGGTGTGCTATATCCGTCCAAGGCATTCAGCAGTTGTGAGCATGCCTTGCCCCCACCGCATGCTGCCCCACCCCTACTTCCTCTGACCCTTTTTTAAGTGCTCAGCGAATCCTTTTACCTCCCCCGCAGTCGGACTGCCCCTTCAACGAGACCGTCCCCAGCATTAAAATCCCCCTGGACATGATGGAGCAGGAGCCTTTCTTGGGGGAGAAAGCCTCCGACAGTAAGTAAGAGCCGAACGGTGATGGCACCCCGACCCTCTTTCCGGGCCCCCAGCCGCGGGGTCCCGGGCACTCCTCCCATCATGCTGCACTGCCTGCAGCGCATGTGGTTACTAAAGCCTCCTCTCCCATCAGTGGTTCCTTTTGCTCTCTCTCTTCCCAGACTTTTTAAACCCCTTCTTTCTCTCTTCTGAATTTCAGCTGCATGCTTTTGCTTTAATATTGTCACATTTGGAAAGGACGGGTCTCGTAGTAGAAAGCAGCATCGCTTTTCTTTTGGGTCAATTTGTGTGTCAACACATTTCATCGGGCAAATTGGTCCCATTTGTTTAGTTGATGCATTACAGAATGATCTCCTGGTAGTGAAATGATGTTGACCATGACCTTGTGGGTAACGTGGATGCCAAAGTTTGCTTGTATTTGCATATGCAAGCAAACGGGCCCAAATTGACATGGGCGCATAAATATTTGTACACTTTTTTTGGCTCCTCTTTGCATGCATGATACTGAGCACTTTCTAACGGCACGTCAACGCATGCTTGAATATGATGTTGCTTTTCAGTTCACTGCAACAAAAGTGCATTAACCAGCCTTGAGACGTGGGTTCCAGTGGATTCCAGTTTGTGTGCATGGGAGGCATTCTTGTGGTGCAAGCGTGACGGTGTAGCTGCAGGGCTTTTGTGTGTCTCGCTCTAACCACGCATCTTGTCCCGCAGAGGAGAAACCTTTTCATGAACAATACACCTCATGCTGAGAAGCTGCACTGCTGTCAGGACAGCCTGGTGTCAAGGTAAGCCAAAGGGTGTGGGATGCCTGCGCTTGTGTGAGTGTGCGAAGATCAGTTTGAATGTGGAATATTTACATTTTGAATGTGTGCGTGCATGTTTGTGCATGGGTGTGTGTATGCCTCTGGGTGTGCGCGTGTTCATCACCCAGTCAGAACGGTCGTGATTCGTGCGTGGAAGGCCTCCGGACAGCCTTATCTAGGCTTAAGGCAGATCGCAGTGTGCAAGGTGCAGATGACTCCAGGCAGTGTAAGCAGTGTAGCAGTGAAGAGCCAGTAAGGGCTATACACACAAATGCCAGTCAACGTTCTAGACAAACATGAGTGTGCAACTTATAGGAGTCTTATTTTCCTGGCCTGTTATCACCCCCGTGGGTAATTATCCCTGCCCTTCTTCTGACGAAGGCTTGTGTAGGTCACACTGTGCTGCTGCAGTGGCAGTGATACAATAATCTCAGGGTGGTGCTGATAAAAGCAAACTTTAAAATTGATTATGGCACCTAGAAAACCTTTGTCAAAGCCTACGTCTTATACTGGCAGTTTTTATGAGTAGTCTAGACTAAAATGATCAAGAGGCAATTTCTGTTGGCTAATCCAAAATGAGCTAATAAAAGATTGTTAAACTATAAATTGGACTGATAAAGCATTATGGTAAGATGCAAAGTAAGTTGTTGATCTGTAACTCCACAACTCCATTATGTCTACTGTGTTGAAATGATAAATGCATGAGACTGTCCTTCTCTTAAAATCACTAATAGAATTACATTCCTTATTTAATCTGTTTTTCAGTCCAGAGAGACTGTGCCTCAGATTAAATGTGCCTCAGATTAGAATTAAAATGGACTCAGACGACGACGACGACGACTACAAATACTTCTGGAAGCATCAAGGGTCTGAGACATCACTATAGCCCCTCCTCCTCTTTCAGCCAATCAGCAGCCTACAAAATGAACTTTTCAAGTGGTTCGTCAGTGAATTCTAAGGGAATCCTTTTTCTCTTCACGGAAAGCCATTTGGTCAAGGGATGAGACCTGAAAAGACTTGTATCTCCTTTGGAAGGATGCTTTCTCTGACTGGACCATACCAGCCATGCCGGGGGCCGTTCCCGCCATGGCCTCTCACCCGAAGTCTTCCATGATGCCATTTCACTTGTCGCTTGTCTGTCACTTCCTTCCTAAAAGCCCTGGCTGATGTGTCATAATCCCTTACTACTATGCAAGTCCTCATTTCACTCTTTGGCTGATCAACAGAAAATGCTGTAGCTGTTTCTCACCACGTGTTGGGAGAAGACACTCCCCTCTCCCATCCCACCCCCATTTGTATGCATTTCACACCTGACTTTTTAAATAAGGAATTACTGTAACTGCATTTTCCTGTAGCAGGAAAATAATATTTTGATAATTTAAAATTTTTGTAGCTCTACCTCTTATTTTAGATGACAGGCATTCTGTACAAAAAAAAACAATGACAGAAATGTCAAAGTTTGGATTTTTTTTTTCAGCATGGGATTTTAATATTAATATTATCTTTAGTGTATCTCCTGTCTATTTAGGGTACCTCCTGAACAAAATATTGAGTCAGAAATGTATTATTAACACGGAGGACAATGCTTGAGATATGAAAATAATATATTGTTATATATAGCTGTTCTTAACATTTTAGTAATACTTAATCATATTGTTTATGCTTAGTTTTATAATATTAAATATAATACAATTATTACAGTATTATGATGTATATTGTATCCCTTTACAAGTGATTACATATGTTAAAAAATGCTAAAGGTTCTAAAATAGTCTAATAACTAAAGATACTCTCTAATGTAAAGATCCACTCTTTAATTGTTTGCATTTTGCACTATGGTTACATTAATTGCATGTTTTATTCATACTGTAGATATCTGCAGTAACACCTGGTTATATCACAGCCCTTAATATCTTCCTTTCTTCCTCTTGGAAGTGTTTATCCTACACAAATGACCTAAGTGACTTAACCAAGGCTTGCAATAATACATGAAACACTCTAAAGTTATTTAGCGGTGTTAACACAGTGCCGTTCAATACACTTTTCTATTCATGTGCATTATTTGAGTGTTTTCTAGTTATCTATTGGTCATCATACTTCTAAATTACTCACAAGCTTTAAACATTTTGGAACTCCACACTTTTTGAGCGGAACACTTTTCATGTGAGAATGTAATACATTTTCATCTGATTCAACACGTGAAACCAACACTGGAACCCAGGATGATTGTAGAATTGGAAGAGATTTCACAGTTGCACTGTCCAGACGTAGCTGCCATCTTCTGTGGCCTGTGTGTCCGAACCTTCATTCTTGTACCTGTTTTAACATTTATATATGAATGAATTTGTAACTTATATTTTGAGGAATTACATAGTGTAAACTGATGAAGAATTCTACAGAGGGCATGTTAGAAAAAATTCACATTGTTTAAATGAAGATTATATTAATAGTAGTGTGTTTTAAACTGATAACATTTTAAATCACAATTTTGTGACTTAAGAGCACACAGCTGAAGTGATTTTAGAATTTATATTTTTCAAAAGATATGAATATTAAAAAATAAACTGAATTTATTGCATTCTGTCTGCATTTCTTTAAAATTGTTCATCCAAAAATAGCCTCAGAATGAGCTAGTAATGAACCATAGGTTTTGTTTTCCGTAATAGGTTTACTATTGAAAAATCAACTCATCATGATTCGTTGTGATTCACTTTCACTGTTGCAGGATCAGTAAATGTATTTTTATGAAAAATAAAGATCAAAATATATACTAGAAGAGTCTTCTAATATGGTTAATAATGCTCTTAGATGAATATGAGCTTTGACAGTTTATAAGCACTATGCGAAAGGGCACCTGTTTCTTTACTATGTTTAATTACACATACATATGCATAAGAGTGTAAACAAAACCAGCTTGATAAATGGTGAGTCCATAATAAATCACAGTTCTTACAACTGAGTCAGTTCTTACAACTGAGATCAGGAGCTGATCGTGGATTGCAGCAAGAAGCAGGAGCGGCTCTACCAACCTGTGAGGATCAGTGGAACCACGGTGGAGAGAGTAGATCGTTTCAGGTACCTTGGTGTTCACATCTCGCAGGACCTGTCCTGGTCCCGCCATACCAACTCCCTGGCAAAGAAGGCTCGTCAGCGTCTTTACCACCTCAGACGCCTAAGAGACTTCAGACTGCCCTCCAAGGTATTGCGGAACTTCTGCACCTGCACTATCGAGAGCATCCTCACAGGGAACATCACAGTCTGGTTTGGGAATAGCACCAAGCAGGACAGACAAGCACTCCAAAGGGTAGTGCGTTCAGCAGAGCGCATCACTCACATGGAACTTCCTGACCTGCAGACCATCTACTACAAGCGGTGCCAGACCAAGGCCAGGAGGATTGTGAAGGACCCCACCCATCCCAGCAATAGACTCTTCTCTCTGTTGAGGTCAGAGAGCCGCTTTCGCTCCCTGAAGACCAAGACAGAGACTGAAGAAGAGCTTCTTCCCACAGGCCATTCGGGCCCTGAATCAGGGAAACTGATAAACTGTGGGGACCACCACCACCATGTAACATAACTGTATAACTGAGTATATATATATATATATATTCAATTACTTTGTAACAAAACTGTAAATATGTTGTTATTCTACAAAACGGATCTGTACATTCTGTACATTGTGTACATATATACACAACCATATACATTGTACATTGTGTATATAATCATAATATACATATATTGTACATACATTGTTAATATATTTTGTACATACATAGAATATATATATATATATATTTCACATATATAGAATATCTATATTTCTCTATGCACCCCTGTTTTCTTTCCTCAGTTTGGACAGAGCACTCTCAACCATTTCACTGCGAGTTATACTGTGTATGACTATGTATGTGACAAATAAACCAAACTTGAATCTTGAAACTGCCCCCCCCAAAAAAGTCCTGTTGATTATAGCTTGTACAACTCTGCCATCTAGTGTTCAAAAGTCAATCTTACACAATACCTTAAAACAAGTAGCTCATAAATGATCAACGAATACCTACATTGTTATGGCATATATGGAGTTAAAGCCACTGAGAGCTGAAGTGAATAACATTTATTATCTTTTTACAGAGGCACCTGTTAAGGGTGCAAGTGAACAGTCAGTTATTCCAACACATGCTGAAGCAGGAAAAATGGGCAAGTGTAAGGATCTGAGCAGCACTGACAAGGGTCAAACTGTGATGGCTAGACTGGGTCAGAGAATCTCCAAGCAGGAGGTCTTGAGGGGTGCTCAGTGGTTAGTAACTATTAAAAGTAGTCAGATGAAGGACAACTGAACTGGTAAAAGGGTCATAAGTACTGTAGGTTCATTGATGTGCGTGAGGAGCAAAATCTTAAAGTCTGTAGCCTGGTCCAATGCCACAGAAGAGCTACTGTAACATAAATTACAGAAAAGGTTAATGCTGGCTAGGATAGAAAGGTGTCAGAATACATAGTGCATTGCAGCTTTCTACATATGGGCCTACGTAGCTGCATATCGGTCAGAGTGCCAATGGTGACCCCTGTCCATTGCCAAAAGCACTTATAACGGGCATCAGAACTGGGCCATGGAGAAATGGAAGAAAGTGGCCTGGTCTGGTGAATCAGGTTTTCTTTTGCATTATGCAGACAGCTAGGTGCATGTGTCGCTTTCCTGGGGAAGACATGGCAACAGGAAGCACTATGGAAAGAAGGCAAGCTGGTATATTCAGTGTGATGCTCTGGGTGATATTCTAAAAACCTTGGGTCCTGGCATTCATAAGCATGTTACTTTGACATGTGCCACTTGGTTTAATGGTATGTCTGATTCTTCTGAAGAAGATTCTAGGTAGAAACTTCAGTGTACTATTGTTAAAGATGTAGAGGTTTCAAACAAACAGGTCGTTTTGAACAGAGGACCAAAACAAACCTTATACTACAATTTTTACTACCTCTCATATTCATATATATATATATATATATATATATATATATATATATATATATATATATATATATGAGAATATGAATGAATATATATATGAATCAGACATACCATTAAACCATCTGCCTAATATTGTGTAGGTGCCCCTCATACTGCTAAAACAGCTCTGAGCCATTGTAACTTGGACTCCACATGACCTCTGAAGGTGTTCTGTGGTATCTGGAACCAACATGTTAGCAGATCCTTTAAATCCCATAAGCAGTGAGGTGGGGAATCCATGGAACAGACTTGTTTTTCCAGCATAACCCACAGATGATTGAGTTCTGTGGAATTTGGAGTATTTGGAGTATATATAGACATATACATGAGAGAGAGGAAGTAAAAAATTATGTTTTAGTGTAGTACAGTGTAGGTGTAGGTTTGTGGAGGTATCCAGAGAAGCTTAAACTGGATTTACCTTCTAGAATTTTAAAAGCACATTGCTTGCACAACTGAAACATCCTATGGAAACTTTGCATACAATGCTTTGTTTTCTTTCTTTCTTTCTTTCTTTCTTTCTTTCTTTCTTTCTTTCTTTCTTTCTTTCTTTCTTTCTTTCTTTCTTTCTATCTATCTATCTATCTATCTATCTATCTATCTATCTATCTATCTATCTATCTTAATCTTTTTCTGTATTTACATGATTGATAATCAAATTAACAAATTATATCAGAACATCAGCTGAGAGAAAACTCTGGTGCTTGAGCAAGCGAATTAAAATGCAATGTACAATTATGGAAAAACTGCAAGATATTTAACACAGTACACCTCATTCATATAGTGCACTTCATCATTCCAGTTGTTTCAGGAAATTATATATTCACGATTGAGAGTACTGAGCTCATGGTCTCTTTAGTAGAATAGCACTTTAATGACATTTGAAGAATGGAAACTCAAAATATGAATTTCCTTGCCACTCATTACCACGCAATTTATCATTACCATGTAGAACATATTAAATAGTGCCATTATGTCAGCACAATCACTTGCTTTCAGTGGCCTGAATCATCATAGTTCTTTCCACCTCAAGATGCTGATGTGCAGCAGATGCAGTGTCTGGAAGAATCAAGCTCTAATGCATACAGTACTTGCATTGTGAACTATGACGCTTTATAAAAAGCAAAGGCAGCTCTCTAGAAAAAATAACAATGCAGAAGCTTTGAAATATGTTTACCAGTGTAATTTTAAAAGGGTAATGGTAGTGGTTAATGATTAAGATTCAAAACCTTTCATTAACGATCATATTTAAGATGAAGATGGTTACATTTGATAGTCACAAGAAACGTTATAAAAATGATCCTGTGAACTATCAATTTTTCAGCTATACCCCCCCCCCCCCCCCCCCCCCCAAAACAAGTTGTGTAAGCAATCACAGGCGAGCTATTAAGATGGTCAGAAGGAAGACGATTTCTACACATACAGCAAGTGTTCGTCGTCTGTTACAAAATTCAAAGGTTTAATCTGTAATCAATTGTTTCGTTAGCCTATACTAAAGTAGCGCGTAGATACATTTTACATTTAAAAATCTATTGCTGAGATAAAAGCATTTTGCTTCTTGAATCAATCGATTTTGTGGCAACACAAACAGCAAGCTGGTTTAGAAACTGGTTGTGCTTTTAGGGCCTCCGAATGGAAACTTCCGTGAGCGTTCAAGATGTAGCGTCATCCTCTGATTTAATGATCGCCTCAGTCTGTGAAAAGCAACAAAAGAGGCAAGTAATGAGCGAGGAGACTATCGCTACTGTTAGATGGTAATAATTAGATGGTACTGGTTTTAGAGTTACTGACATTTACCACTTTACATCTGAGTCATCTTTCTGGAATATAAAAATAGTACCTAGGGAGGCGGATCTCGCTCCATCATAGATTAGCCCTATTTGTAGAACACTCTCCGGTTTTATTTAAAATAAGTACACAACTGAAATTTTAATTACTATGTAGTGTAAACCCTGTAATCCAGGGTCTAAATCCTTGCACTAAAAGGATTTTGTTTCCCCCCCCCCCCCCCTCATATCAACACACACCAACACACTTCACTGGGCACTCATTAGTCAGCCAATTGATGTCACGGTCGCGTTTGCGGCTCACAGAAAGAGAGGGGCGGTTAGCGGAAGTGGCGCGCTCACCAGCTTTTGGCACGCTAGTGCTGGAGAGTGCTGGAGGCAGCATGACGTGGCCAGCTCAACCCAGGCCCGGGCACGCTTCTCGGCCCCCTCACCCTGGACCTCCCGCTCAACCCTGCAACACAGAACGCAAAAACGTGCCGAAGCGTTTCGGTTTTACACGCGAGCACAGGCTTCGAAAAACTAAAGGATAACTTTAAAGGCTCCCAGATCGCTAATATGGTCAGTGGTTAACGAATCTAGTGTGGTTTAGCTTTAAATGCTAACCGGTGGATTTTGGTGAAATTCATTAGGTTTTAGCAGCGTATCCTTTGGGTGAAACACTCCTTCAGTCCTTATAGGGGGCGCAATACTGGTCACGTAAAGCTGAGTTTATTTTCGATCACCTAAATGAGGATGCATGGTTAGAGCACCAATGCTGGATTCCGTCAGGTTTATATAGAAACAATTTTGGTACTTTTCGTTTGTCTAAAATGACCGAAGCAGCATGTGTTTTGGAACAGGAGCGGGCGTGTGCGTGGCTTGTACGAGACATTAATTTGTTTGAGGTGCAATTTTAAGAAAAAAATAAATTATAATTTACGCTTGGATGATGAATATTCATAAAAGATCTTACATTGTTTTGAATGCAGGCAGCTCGGTTTTAAAGTACTGCGAGCAGAAGCCATCTATCTTGGTCAACAGAGCTTCCGTCTTTTCTAGTTTGTTCTTCTGTAAGATAAGAAATCGAGAGGATAAAGTTCTTCACTGGCAGACAGGATGGCAATAGGAATCTCAAAAGGAAACCAGGCTTTCTTCTAATCGTTTTTTATCACGCGTCTTGACAAAAAGATTAAAGGCTGTAAAGTTTTCTTAACAGTTCATTTATACATCAGCGTACATAATACACAAAATTCATCAGTGAAAGGTCGTGGTTTCTCGAAATCAATTTAAGTAGAATTTAAGTTCAGCTCTGTACCGGGACTATGTTCGACATAAAAGTACTTATATATGTAATTGGAGTATTTCCAACGAAAAATGAACGTGTTATTACAGTCAAGGTGGTGACCTTGACCTCAGGTGGAGGTTTTGTCTTGTAGCCTTTCGCGCGATATTCAATTAAAGTATTACTCAGCAAGCTTCGTTACAATTATGAAATAAAATTGGGAGTCCTTTGTATTCGGCGGCAGTGCCCAGTAGTATACGACCCGCAATGCCGCACTTTCAACTCCTTATAAGTACGCATCTAGTGCTTCATTTCAGAATTGCAGTCACACTTTCCTGTCTTTACGAGAGAATATTAATGTAACATATTTGTTGTTGTTGTTTTAGTAATAAAGTGGATACTATACGTAATAATGTTGCTTTCAAATACAAGTGGGGCAGTGCAAGGTTTCAGAGATCTTAAATGAATGCACAGACCAGTGGGCATACAGATGCACGCCCGTCTGTCAAACCCTTTCGAATATTTGCAATGGTATAGGTGTCGCCTTTCTAGCTGGGCAGCATTTTAACTGGACATCCAACGCATTGTGTCACTGAACGGCTAAGAACCTAAGAAAAGCCAAAATTGGACCCGAAGTAGAATATATTTAAGCCGCCTATAGCATATATGACTTGCATGTAAGCCGTTCATCAAAGCACGGAATCCTGGTGGGAGAGTGCTTATATCATTCACTTGCAGTGTAGTCCCACCTTCTCCTCTAAACACGCTTTGGTGTCATTTGTATCTGAGCAGCAGGCCTCCACTGTGCTTCTCATCTGATCTTGGATAGTCGTCAGCACTGGCAGTGGCACCGATGCATGCTTAACTCCAATCTGGAACAAATGTCTGGACACAATCATGCTGAATTAATTCACTTCACATTATATTGTCACTACTAATGATACTATTGGAATAATTCACAGATTGCAGTCATAGTAGGAAGAAATAAGAGTTTGTTGGTAGTCTGGTTTAGTGGAAGGTGTCAGGGATAATTCCGATTAGTGCTGTCTTAAACAGGTGTCATGAGGTGCTAGATGGTGGACCTTTAGTTCCCTGCTCACGTTAACAGAGAAGGAAAGGATGACTTTATCATTACCTTTGACTCACTGCACTGTTTGCACCCTGAACAGTATTAAAAAACCTTTTAGGGTCATAGTGGGATATTAAGATATTAATAATATATTAATATATTAATATTAATATATAAAAAAAAAAAAAGAAGTTTATAGTCGAGTCTGCTTTTTGCCCTGCATACAGCTGCATAGTGAATAATGAGAATAACGAGGAGTCATTGCAAAAATAATGTGAGAGAAAAGAAATGTGATCACCATTGTTGATGTCAAACCTTGCTGGTCTTATAGAACATTAGGCTGCTTTGCGATAGCCTTTTTAGCTAGGGATGCTTATATAGTCTCTGAACTCAAAGAAAACACTATAGAAGGTAAGCCATACAGAGAAGCCCATCTAATTACTGTCTGGGGTGAATTAATCATGGCTTCTCTGTGAGCCTGTCAGCCACTCTGTATGCACGCCTCTTTTCCTGTCCACCCATGTCCACAAGAAGCTTTATTAGCTGCAGACAGTGCATCATAGCCCTAGTGTATTTGTTTGCACCAGATAGCGTGCACAAGGCCCAGTGCTATAGTAGCCAATCTCTGATACTGCTTACTGACCACTGTAGCATGTAGATGAAACAGATCTTCAATCACTGTTCAAAAATGACCACATAATGAATATATTAAGGGCCGAAACTGGGCTTCATTATGCAACAGGAAAGAAACAAGAAGGGTTCAGTATGGTTTATACATTTTTGCGCTGTGTATCCCAGCGTGCTGACTGTTTGTGTGAGCCCTGTGTGAAGATCTGTAAATGGTACTGCTTGTAGGGAGTGGTGCCTGTTGTTTGGGATTGGGGTTTGTGTCTGTTTTTCTGGTTAGGGAGTTAGAGTAGGATATATATATAAAAACAGTATCCATGATGCTACTGCTATTAGAGTGATATCAATGGTCGGCATGCAAAAGGTTTTAAGACAAACACCACACAGAAATTTCATAAAATCAGTAAAGGTCTGCCCTGCTTTTATTGCTTTATAGCTTTTTATTACTTAAAAAAAAAATCTTTACTTTTGTTCTCCTTCAGGAGATGTAGCATGCAGTGTATGATGGATGGTGAATTGAGCACCTGTCTAGACTGTCTGGTTGGGTCTTCTCACAGAACTGGGTCCCAATGACCTGAGTCATGTTCCCAGATGCCTGCGGTCGTATTTTCAGGTTGTCCACACAGGTGAGAGTATCAAGAGGTGCTTTGCTGCAGCAAATCTTGAATTCCTCAGGCATGGAGGAGAGTATTGATTCCTTGCACAGGACCTTTTGAAAGCTGGTGAACTACCACAAATTAAAACAGCATAAGGGGAATGAGTCTGGATTTACCAGTGGGAGTAATTTAATAAGCCCTGTCTATCAGTGATCTGAACTGGGAAATGGCTTCAGTCAAGAACAAAGCAGCCAAGGCTTATCAACTGCTGATCTGATTATAGGACTTTTCTCTGTTTGAAAAATTCAATCCTCTTGATCTCTTTACCTTCTTTTACTTTTCTGTCTAACTGAGGTGATTAGTCAAATCTCCAGAGCTAAAGTTGCACTACAGCTCAGAAAGGAAAATGTAACAAATTTCATCCATGGTTTGAATTGAATCTCTCACACACAAACACACACACATGCACACATACATATACACACCCAAATTTAAGTCACACTATGGAAATTACGTCACATTCAGTCCTATTCATAAAGAAAAATATAGATCAGACCAATATCTGACCATGTCTGTGGTCCAGAAGAAAGAGTGAGGCCATGTATCAGGGACTGCAACTGTATGAATCTATAACTTTGATCCTTACCTCTTCAATTATATATTTAGGTCGTGTCTGAAAACAGAATTTAGTAAGTGCAGACTGAAAATGTTGAGCAATCTTGGATGCTTCTTCAAACTGTACTTGCAGGAGACTTCCATAATATGAAGCTAACCTGCAATTAACAGGTAGGTGACATTATCAAGCAGAGTTCTTATAAAGTGCATTTGGTTTGTATGATATACTGTAGTTGTACAAATTAAAATGGAGACAAATCATAGCATCAAAGTGAGTGTTGTCCTTCTGTAATAGATTAGCTAATTTATGAACTAACTAGTTCTATTAACTAAATCAGATCCATTAGCTAAATTTAATGTTAATTTCAGCTCACCTGATTAATTTGAGAATGATTAAACATAAACAGTGAAAGTCATTTAGCCAAACATTATAATGACCTGAGAGAGAATTATGTTAAATACTGCAATAGCTATTGAGTGAAAATGTGGATTAAGATTTTGATTAAGTCAGAATTGAACAGAACAGCTACCAGATAGGTGAATTAGTACTGATGATTTCTCGGTGGCGCATCAGAAGGAATTGCACCTTCAGCACTAGGAAAGTGCATCAGTTAATCAGTGGCTTACTCAACAGTACTTGACAACTGAAAGATATTTACCCAGTTTTATGGAATTTTAAATACACATTGTTGTAACAAACGTAGGTAAGAAATCTCAAGAAAGTGGTCAAACTCCTCTGCTGATACTTCTGCAAACAGAAACATTTAATTGAGAAATTAGACAGCAACACTACTGTTTCTTTCTGCTTGTCACTGTCAACACTGAATATGCCATCTTCTCTCTACTCTTTTTTCTCCTCCTCCTCCTCCTCCTCCTCCTCCTCATCATCACCACCACCACCACCACCACCATCTCTTCCATTATCACCATTATCATCATACTAATCACCACAACTGTTATACAGTATAGTTGTTTTTCATTTGTGTGAAAAATCTAAAAGTTAATCTATTCTTTTCTGTATAAGTAACAAACACCTGAACACTATACATCTAAACATTTGAACACTGTATACCTCTAAACATCTGAACACTGTATACTTGTAAACATTTGAACACTATAATTCTAAATGTCTCGACACTTAGTTGGTTTTGGGCAGCAGATGAAGAAAAGCAGTAGCAACCTCCCCAAACTTCAGAGAGCAGTGTCTTAGAATCAGCTGTGTCTGTGACTAAGCTTAAGCAGGTTGGATGTCGTGATGCCAGGACTGACTACGAAATTCCTTGCATTTATTTTACTCTGATCCACCATAGGACAGCCAGATAATTCTTTAAAATCTTAGATGTAATTTTGAGCCTACATGTATACTAATTTATGCACATAACTATATAGTCTTGCCTACTCACTGGTGACGTGAGTATTTTGGTCACTGTAAACAAATAATAGCATATGGTGATCAGTAAGTAATTACAGCATTTGCTGTTATGTGAATCCACAGATTCACCTTTTCCAAATATAAAATTTACAGCAAGCCGTCTCCAGATATATCTACATACACAAAATACAGATATGCTTGTTGTGTATTGGTATTTTTCAATACCAATAGTAGAATCAAAGTATGACCAAAGCAACAAAAATGACACAATGACACAATGTTCTTTCCATTGTGTATCCACTGGACTTGGATATGAACTTGATTAACGAGCTGATCCAGTTCAGATCATTTATGTCTGAATCTGAAAAATGCTTGCACTAATGTGCAGGTTTCCAATGTTTATGAGAAACCAGATTTTTCTTACTTTGCCAGTAGCTATCAAACTGCCATTGGGAATGCACATGTTCACACTGGGCCAAAATTTAAAAAAATGAAGAAAGAAGCAGGTGCCAAATTTATTTCAGCTTGCTGTCATAGAATACGACATCGCTGGTCTGTCCCTTATGGCCAAGGATTCAGATCTTGTCAGTCAGCTGGACTTTGATCAAGCTGTGAGCAATTTTGTGAAGAGGAATGCCTTTATAAGGTGCCTTTATTAAAGTATAAAATATATGGTTTATTCTTGACTTATTGGTTCTGCTTTGATAGCGATAGTGATATTAGTGTATCATCTGAACATAGCAGATATGGTGTAAGTTGTGCATTTAACTGAGATGAATGATAGAGTTATTGCATCATTTCAGTTTTTCTATCATGAACTCTTGGAATACTGTTGAATACTGTCCAAATAAATATTTTAGTCTGTGTGATCATGGTATTAGGATTTACACTCTGTGGCTGTACTCTACATTTGCTGTGTGTGTGTGTGTCCTTTCTTTCTTCATTTTGTCTTTAGAATGATCTTATAACATTTTGAGGGTTTGTGTGCCTGTTAGAATAATTATTCGCATGGTTAACAAACAAGAATCACTTTGCAAATATTTCTTATTTTGTTCAATCATCTCTATTACTTTCCCTTTGATCATTTCCATCAAAAGAAAAGGCATACCTCTTGGAGGAAGCAGGAGGTGGAGATTTTTGGGCTGCAGCAATTCTTAGCCATCCTCACGAGATTTAGGGTTACGTTGAGCAGTAACCCTGCTGGGACACTCCGGTGTCTCCGGGCGAACTCATGGACATACCTATCAGGCAGACAGGGGAGGACAGACCTTGACTGTTTTAATGGCTTTTTTATTTTTTAAAGGCATGGAATTATAAAATGTCACAAGATTTTAGTTATATATAGATAAGGATCAGATCACATTTTAGGAACATTCATGCAGAAATTTAAATAACTTCCAAGCATTCCTAAAATGTTTCTCACAGCTGGATGAAACAATGGCCTTAAATAGTGTCCAGTGTTCACACACTTCACCCTCATCATCCAGGTGTCCTCCCAGTATTTCCTTCTCTACTGTTTGATGAATTGCATAGTTTCATATAAAGACATTTTTATGAAGTACTGTACAGTCATCTTGATATACTGATGCAGAATCTAATATGCTTTAGATTTTAGATGCTGCATGGGTTTCTAGCATAGACCTATGGAATGTTGTCATTAGTTTATTGTCTCTACATCCTTTATTTCTTGTTTATTGACAGATGTGCTTTGCTGGCTATAATTCTACCTGGACTATTTTGTATCTCTGTGCTGTTGTTTGCCATTTGCTTATTTGAATAGCCTCCTAGTTTTTGGACATATATTATACATACATTAGAGAAAACATTCTCATGTTCAAAGCAGCCTAATCTAATTGCTGACATATTAAGATCCTATAAACAAATGACTTTATTTATTTGTTGGTTGGCCCCACTAAAGGACCTCTGTTCTGGTCTGCTTCAGTGTCTGCTATAAGCACTGTAGCTAAATGTCACTGAGCCTCTGGTAGGGCCATTTGTGAAAAGGAAAGCAATTAAACACTCTCTGAAAGGTGCGACAATTTGTTATGTTCTGAGCCATAGAGCAATGTGCCCCATTGTACCACTGAAACTTGCTGGAAAAAAGCCTTGCTTACTAACCTTGTTATAAGAGCTTCCCAGATACAGTAATTACCTTTCTTATCCCCTGAAATAAAAATGCCAGTCCTTCCTCTGATTTTAACCTTTATTTAATCAGGTAAGCAACAGCTGTAAGACTGATATTTGACCTGAGTCATAGTTCCAGCAATACAAAAAATAAGGGGCATGGATTATGCTATTAAGTAAAGTTTTCCTAAGAAACAGAGATGGGTGAAGTGCATGAACAATGTGAACAGAAGAAATGAAAAATGAATTAGAAAAGAAGTGCTGTGCCACAGTTTGAGGCTGTGTGCATAACCATTTTGTGTAATTATATTCCCATGTAGTTTAGTGATCTCAAATTTTTATAGTTTTGTGTAGAAATCACTGATGGAACTGAAAGGTTATAAGAGTAAAACAGAGACAACAAAGATTATATGTGTTTTAGTCACAAGATCTGAAATTGGTGATAGTGATGGGTGGGTGAACAGAATGAAAACTTGTGGATAACATACCACTCCTGCTTCTCTAGTACCCTCTCCCTTCCATAAGTATATAAGTGCTTTTTAAATTTTTATTTGATCAGAAATGTAAATGAGTATATAATGAGTAAAAACAAACACTATAATGCAATCAGTGGCATCTGTGTTTGACATTGTCTGGAGATTTAAAGCTGAATGCCAGTGTTTCTTGACTGGTAGAGTCAAGCTCATTAATTTACATCTTGCACTCAGGTTATATCATTGCTGGCACAGCCATCAAATGAAAAAGAGTTGCCAAGCACAATGGTTGCTAGGTTTCATTAATCATGACATGACAAGGAATGAGCTTGAGGAAGTTCATAGGTTAATGTCTACTGGGAAATGAACTATGATGTCAGAAGGTACATCATATGTTTCTTCTCTGCTCCATGATTAGGTGACATTGATAGATTTGTCTGGAGCTACTTCGGTTTGTTGAAAAGGTCACCGGACCAATGATTAAGTGCTACACATCCAGTTGTATCTGCATATCTGCTTACCACAGACAAGTGGATATGCCACTTTTTCCCCATTTGCTTCTCATGTTTGATAAACTGGCACTGCATCTTAAAGGCACTGCACTGCTAAAGGCTTTAGCAACCCTCTAACTGGTCTTCTACAAAAGAGAAGAATGTCACACATTTACATTTCAGAGGGTCATTATGTCAAACCACTTGAAATAAGGCACTTTTGACACCCTAATTCAGAGATCTTTGACACTAAATAAGTTAAAAACAATGATGATATCTTTTCATTTGTGTGTGAGAATATATATCAGACCATCAGACCTTCACTCTTTGCAATACCCCACAGACAAATTCTCACCGAATAAGAAGAAATTGATGCCCTTGTGAATTGTGGACTAGGAAAGTAAATGTGAGAAAAAGGAAAATAAAAAGGCAATTAGAAACTGACAAGTAATTTACACACACATGAAGACTTTTACCAGTTGTAGTTTATGTTTTTGAATCAGAAAGAGATAATAATTGCTGTACTAGTTTAATCAAATGTGTATCATATTTAGAAGAAGTAAAAGGGGGCTGGGGAATTAATTACTGTTAATCTAAACATCATATAAAACAATTAAATGACTAACATAATTTATTTATGAAATGTTTGCCTGATGCAGTTTATTGCTTTCTTTTCAGTGCTAGCATTCTCAAATTCCAATCATCATTGGTTCACTTGGTCTTGTGATTTTTTGAACTGCTAAAAAGGTAAAACACCAAAACAAAAAAATACATGATTTTTGCTGGATTTTATTCAGTCCATCTTGTACTGAGAGGAACAGCCTTTACATTATGGGTGTGCTGTATCCAATTTATCCTGCACTGTCATACATAGCCTTTGCATCCTAGTTACATTGTACCTCTGATTTGGACAACAAATTTGCTCTACCCTTTTACTCAGCTGAATTAACTTTTGTAAACATGCCAAATATAGTTTTAATTAGTGCTGATATCAGCTCCCTGTTTGATGTCTGGTTATATTGTTCATGTATATTAGATTAAAGCCTTAGCTCCTTCTATTAATTGAATGCTAATTTGTTAGGGTATTTTTAATCGAACAGTAGACATCAGAAGCTTATTAGGTGGGTGGGAATCATACACAGAGTCATATTAATTCATTAGCCAATTAATGTATCACACAGATCACACTTTAGTGCCATTCTCTCCTGTTTTTAGTACAAGAAGGCAGAGCAGGGTAATTAAGAATCAAACCTAACAAAAACACACCACATTACTAAGCTTAGTTTATCTCAGTGACATTTTCCCTAGTATTGCTTATCTATTATTATAGTACCTTTTCACTGTATTTCTATGTAGCATATTCTTTAACATATTTTACATCTTTTATTTCCCAAATCACCTCTAGCTGTTTGTCATAACTGGTCTCACAGAGGTATTCCATTTTTTAAAGAAACAGCAAAAGGATTCACAAAAATAGCATTCACAAACTTTAAAGTAGTTACTGGGGGGATTAATACCAATAAACGTCTTGTAAACGTCAATAAACTTGACTTGTAATTGGAAGGGTGCTGGTTCAAGCCCCACCACTGCCAAGTTGGCACTGTTGGGCCCCTAAGCAAGACCCTTAACCCTCAATTGCTCAAGCTGTACTGTGTCATAATTGTAAGTCGCTTTGGATAAAAGTGTCAGCTAAATGCCATAAATGAGTGTATTAAAATACATTATGCTCAGGTGGCTCAAGGGCTGCATTTCTGGGTTGAAAATGAACAAACTGCATATGCTGACTAGCTTCTTCAGTGTCCTTTCAGAAGTTCCTAATTAAATAATTTATTTAACCAATGAATGTAGATGACTAAATATAGGCTGAATAGATTGGCCTCAAGAGGCTAATATTGCCAAATAAGTTTAAGCTCTGACTCAGATTGCCTCTCTTGAGTGATTCTTAGTTGATGTAGAGTGCATAATATGGTGGAAAAGATTGTAAAATGACTTATTTATTTTAAAAGCACTGGCCAAATGGGCCATTAGCAGGAGTTATTAGTGATACATTTAGCATTTAATTCCCTGGGAAATCATTTCAAAGTAACAAATTGAATGAGAATTATTTTATGTAGGCAGAAAACAAAGAACTAATACTATTTATGTATTAGTTCTTAGTTTTCTGCCTACATAAAATAATAGTTTAAAGAAAGATGAAACAACATTTATATATATATATATATATATATATATATATATATATATATATATATATATATATATCTCAAAATGTATGGGTGGAGCATAGTGCAAAAAATAAATATGCATATAGGTCTAGGATACTGCTCTTTGTGGAAAGAGGAAAGAGCTGTGTGTATGTGTAAAGTACACTTTTATGCACAGACGAGCAGTAATATTATACTGTTATACTGTTGATTGTGATTTTAACTGGGTTGGCACATCAGGCTGGAAAAAGCAGTGTGGAAGATGTGAATAATGCAATAGGAAGTACATTCTCTGATCTTCTTTATGCTGGAATCAATGTGGGTCTCATGTTCGAGATCCTGAGAAACTACTCTTCTGTGGAACTTGAAACACTCTATGGCAATATCAGCAGAGGTACTGGAAATGAATGAAAGCAGATATTGCATATAAATCCACAGTAATTTGTGCAATTTTTAGACCATTTAGCTCAAGATTATTGAAACTGCACCAGGACTCCAGCTGTTCCACCAGCCACCATTATGTACACTCTTTATGAACATTTGATAGCCTAGCTGTTGGAGGATAGATGTGAATGGTGGGTTGAGGTGGATCCAGGGTTAGGCTATTCAAATATTTGAAGTTGTTGGTTAGTCATCACCAATGGAACAAGGGGTCTTCTTCTCTAGTTGATTTCTTCCATATCTTTCCAGACTGACAATAGGTGGTCATCCGATAGCCAACTTTTCATATTTTTAGAGAACCTCTGTGTTTTAGAGTGCCACTTGTATTTACATTTAAATAACATTTAGAAGATTATGTTCTCCAGAACAACTTACAGATGAGTATCACTTTAAGCATGCCATCAAGCTGAATCCCTGTCCAAGATAGGAAGTCAATGCAGGAGTAGTAGTAGTTGGAGCAGGTCCATTTTTGGTTTTATAGGCAAGCATCATGTAGCTGCCCACATCAGATATAATGACAACAGGTCAGCGATGTGAACACAACAGCTCAGTGATGTGGGGGGGATTTGGCAATATGCTTGGGTGCTGTATTTCCCTTCTCTGGTATGTTCTTGGCCATTTTTAGAGGTCATTTTTTTTCAGTTCATGATAGCTGATGTACACAAGGGTTTGAGATTATTGTACCTCTCTCAAGGTCTGGAGCTGTCTACACAAATGCTTCAGTATGATGTCACAGTGTTTGTGTCTGTTTCCCTATAATGAATTAGCTTTGAACTCTAAACTAAATTCTGCTGCTAGTGAGAAACTGTGCAATAATCAGGCAAAAGGAGGAAGGGCCATCTGATGTTTATTAATTGATTGGATTACTAATATAATATATCAGTACATTTACAGGTATTTTACATGTTACATAAAATATAGTGCTATTCATGAAATATGACAATTGATGTAAAATGTGCAAGTTGGATAGATAGATAAAAAATGTTTTCAAATTGCAACATTACAGTAACAGAATATATTGGTTTACAAAGCTGAATAATTAATATATCTTGAGGAATTAAAGATAATATACATGTGTTTATAAATAAGATAACAGGTTGCTTAATAATATAACATATATGAATATATTTACCTAAGAAAATTCTAAGGTAATTGACATAACCTAACCTGACATGACATAACCTAAAGAGGTAAGGTGCCAGTACACTGCAACAGTGTTGGTACCCATTTTAGTGCCAATAGCTGTGAGTAAGAATGACTTCACATATCGCTCCTCTGAGCAATACATTGTCTTAATCTGTTACTGTGGAAAGTGCTCCACTATTTATGCTCTGAAGGCCACCCTGGATAAGAGTCATTCTCCAAGTCACCGCATCCCATAGAATCCAGACAGCCAGCATTCTTAATCTATTTATTGAGTTTGCTGACATCACCTAATCTAATGCCCTTGCTCCAGGACTCTACCGGCCAGATGATGGCACTAGTAACTACAAAGACCAAAGCTGCTAGCTGTTATCCAACAAACAAGTTGTTGTGCCATTTTTCAGGTGAGCTGCTATGAGCATTTCCCTGTCAGCATGTGCTAATCAACAGTCTATTCATGTTTATGTAGCTGCAGCAGCTTGATTCAGGTGTCATTAGCCTCTAAACTCACTCCTTGTTGTGACACTCTTATTGGAATAAAAAGAGAAACTAATTGTTTGAGCCATTAATCATCTCATATGTTATTGTAACCACACCAGCCACGCGTGACACGTGACACCGCAGGTAATCATCACGGCAAGCTGAAAATACACTTTGGGTCGGGTTTTGCCACATGTCGCACATATCGATTCTGCCTAAAACACTAAAACAATGACTAGTCAATTATCGTTATTTCATGCAGTCCAGTGCCATAATCAAAACATAAAATAGCTAGCTTGGGCTATACGTTTACTTAGCAGCACTAACACAAAAGTCAAAACTAGGGTTGCTTTCTTAATTTGTTTACTACTCATCAGTATTTGAACTTATCAAATGGAAACTATGAAAAAAAAAACTCATCAGAAGCTGCTTTAGATTAATCCATGAGGGAAAAAGGCAGTTGCTGTTACCAAATTGTTAAGAGATATTATACTGTAGTTCCGATAGAGGCTACCATAAAGCTCATCTCCATTCCTGTTGTCACTGTGGGAATAGTCATCGTGTCCCTATCAAATGCAGGGGATCAAATGCCTTCTGCAGGTGAGGGTCTATTTTACACACACAAGAGGTGGGTACAGGAGTACAGCACAGAAATCTGATCATGTCAGAGTGATCTTGGGTCTGGGATTTTGTCCTAGTGTCTGATGGGCTCTGGTTCCAGGGCCCTGGTGCTGGCTCCCTCCTGTTCCTCTGCTTGCAGCACATGTGTCCTGCTGTTTGAAATGTTTGTTTAGTGTCAAGTTAAATGCTGATTCTTTTGATGAAAGAGTCAGGGGAGGGGAGTACAATTGCAGTGTTCTGTTAGCCTCAAGACTTCCTTTTTACAAAGATAACATATGAGTAGAGGGAGAGGGAGCTCTTGTAGATGTCAGACAGCATCCCCCACTCATACACATGCACACACACACAGTTTGTAAATGCAGCAAAGCTCTGCACATGTTCAGTCTCACACATGTAACCACCTTTCAAAGGCACACAGCACACAGACAAAATTGTCCCTCAGGTCTTAGTTTGTTGCTACCAACACTGCTTGAACAGTTTCTTTACCCTTTTACTAGCAACCCAAAAATATTCTTTATACTGTCTGGCCAGCACCCTCAGATTGTTTCTCAGCTCTGTTTATGTGGTAGCTAAACAAAGCACAGCGCCTGATTTCATGGCACCTGGTTTCTTCCACCCCCATGACACATGGCTATACTTGAACGAATGTGAATATTAAACACGTTGCATGTACTACTTAAAGCCTACTGCACCTGTTGTTCTCGGCATTTAAAAACCTGATCAGTGGATCCTACTGCACAAGGTGCATGCGTTGGTGCAGTATACGTGTCTCGAGGATAAGCAGAGACTTGCTCTACACAGGTTAAAGTCAGCTGATGGTTTGAGAAGAGTGTGAATTCATGCAAGGCGTACCAAGCAGTGCTTGCCATGTTTGGGCAGGGTGCTGCAGATTTGCCACTGCCTGCCTTCTGTGTTTGCGCACACAAATGGAGACTGCATTTTTGTGAGCGCGTGTGACTGTGGTGCCCATGTGGATGTAGTCACTATTGGTCAGGAAAAGAAAAGGTATAATATTGTTGTAACATTCCGAGCATGAACAGAGACGAAGTCGCATGCAGTATAGCAAATGCAGTTTAATAGAGAACACAGGTAGTCCACAGTCGTAATCCAAAGAACATAAGCAAAGGTCATAAATTCAGAGGAGCAGTCAACGAGGCAACCAAAACAGACAGGTAAAGAGGGTAATCCAACAACATATACAGAAATCCAATAACCAGGGGAAACGTACACAATACAAATGGCTCAGAAACTACCAAACAATGGCGAGACTTTGCAAAGACTATTGAGGACTAACAAGATACAGGTGAATGCAATAAAAGGCATAGATGTTAACAAGGGGGTGGAACAATGAAACTAAAACAAGGAAGCACAAGGAAACAAAACCAGGAAGTAAACAGACTGGTAGGTTTGATGTGGGAACTGTGAAGCCAGGGAGGGGAAAATGTGACAGAACCGCCGCCTCCTTAATGCGTGGCTCCCGATGCGTAAAACAAAAACTAAGAACCAAGAACAAAGGGAACCGAACCAAGACTAGATGGGTACAAACACTATAAACATAAACAAAACAGGAAACTGAACCATCGAATGAATAACGGATTGCACAAATGACACCAGGACTGGACCGTAGACAGACACAGGAACAGATACGGTCAAGGGCACAGGAATAGAAACAGAGGCAGAAAATGAGATTGACACAGGCATAACCACTGCAGACATTAACACAGTTTCAGGAACAGGTGACAGAAGGAACATTGGGGCAGTCTTAAGTGCTGACACAGCAGCTTCAGAGGGCAAAGGACACACTTGGCAAACACAGGGGAGTCACTGGTGCCTGGGAGGCCACAAAAGAGGCCTCAGGAGTCAATGGTCAGCTGTGGAATATGGCCTCGGAAGTCCTGAGCATCACAGGAGGTGCCGGGACAGGCAGAGCAGCTTCCTCCACACCGGAGACAGGAACTGACAGGGCAGCGTCCACTATGCCAGGGATAAGAACAGGCTGGGTGGCGTCCATTATACTGGGAACAAGAAAAGGAACAGGCTGGGTGGCTTCTTCCATGCCGGGAACAGAGATGTACTGGGTGGCTTCCTTCTTGCTGGGAACTGGAGGCGCAGCTGCGGAAAGTGAGGGGTCTAGGGGCGCAGCATCAATCAGGTGCTGGTCCAGGTTTGTGGCTGCTACTGCTGGCATGTCCTGTGTCACTGCAGATTTGGCCTGTGCATCCCCAAGTGTGCAGGATGTGGCCTATGTGTCTCAGAGTGTGCCGAATGCAGCCTTTGTGTCCCGGAGTGTGCTGAGATCCAGATGCTGGATCTTGCGTACCTTACCAGTGTCAGAAAGCTGGCTGTTGCGTTCCTTGCTGGTGTCCAGAGCTTGTATCACAGGGGAATACAAAGAAAGAGAAACTCCTAAGCAGTCCCTCAGGCCCAGAGTCCTCCTCACATGTTCCAAGGGGCAGGCGTGCTGGGACTTGAGGGCCTGATGCTGGTGCATAGAGCCACCCCCCCCAAAATATTGGATGCCTCCCACTCGGAGGCCAGGGTCTTGGGCTGCAGAGAAGGAACAGGCAGAGACTCCCTTAGGGAGATAGGATAAACCTACAACACAGCAGCAGACTCAGGCTCCCCTTTAGGCTTTTTCTATTTGTTCTTCTTATGACTGGACTAAGACTTAACATCTACGGTGCCTGGGGCTGGTAAGTCGAACGGAGGTTGGGTGGATATATTCCACTGTGGATCAGGGCCCTAACATCAGCTGTGATATAGTGAATCCTGCTCTCTCCTGACCCGGAAGTATCGCATTCATAGAGCCAGTCAAGTGTGTCTGCCAGTCGATGTGCTGCCAACGTCCAGAAACATTTCTCCTTCATTGACTGGTTGGAAAGCATGAAGTCGGACACTTTTTTGATAATGTACTCTAAATCTCTTCGCTGCATTCTAATGTCAGGTATACGGTAACTGCTGACTCCAAAAATGGCGAAATGATGATGAGACTTTGCGAAGACTACATACAAACATAAGGTTGAAATACAAAGACTAATGAGGACTAACAAGATACAGGTGAATGCAACAACAGGTATAGATGCTAACAAGGGGGTGGAAAAGAATGAAACCAAAACAAGGAAGCATGAGGAAACAAAACCAGGAAATAAAAAAATAGGTGGAGTTGCCATGTGAATTGTGACGCAAGGGATGGGGCAAACATGACGATTGTATTTCACAATATTGAAATAATGGCTATTGCTTTTTTTCTTAACTTGCATGGTGGTATGAGTGTAATCTCTCTTGTTTTATAATCTAAGTCAATTTGTAATGGGTATTGTTACATTGGCAGAGGAGAAGAATCACAAAACACCTTTTCTTCAGTTAACACACTGTTGTATTAAAGAAAGTCACCAACAATAGGTGGTCTAAAATGTGGGCCTCTTAAGGCACACATCATAAACACTGTATAGCATCTTCCTAATTGCTACTTAGACAAAAAAGAAAAGCACATGATTAAAGAGACCACATTACATATTTCAACTAATTAATAACATTACAAATTAAAATTTTAAAACTAAATAAGGCTGTGGAAAGATACACAGCATCTTCAGAGTCCTTGCTGTGCTCTTATCCACTCTCCCATTAGCCTAACTCCAAAAGTCCAGTAGTGGCTGCCGTTGCATATTTTCCAAATTTTCATGCTCTGATAGTAGTATTGTACAGGACTCTTACTACACTTATGATGGACTGAAGACTAATTTAGAAAGCTAGCAAATGTTTGCTGTGGTTCAATGTTATACATCTCTTATTTACTAACTTACTTCAGGGGGGCCTAAGGAAAGATTTCTCAAGGCCTCTGTACATTTTCACTGCTTGGGTTTTGTTTTGGACTCCTGACATACTGAGACACCAATATAAAAAAAGTGCCGGACAGAAGAAGTGTGGGGTGCCTGAGCCAGTGTCTATGTATAAGCAGCTCTATTTAGGCTTTTCAGCAGTGACTTGACTACATTTTCCCACCCCTTTAACAGGCACCTTTCATTAATTCTTCCCAAGGCAGGAGCCAACCCTGGAAAGGGTGCCAGTCCATCGCAGGGCACATGCACACACCCACTCAATCACAAAGAGATTCCTAACAACTGGAAACTGGAGGCTCCAGAAACTCACATAGGCAGCAGCCGGGCCAGAAGTTGAATGTAGGTCACCATAGCGGTCAAGCAGCAATGGTAACCACTGCACCCCAATACTGCCCTACAAACAGGCATCTCCCATTGTGAAGAAAAAATAGGCAGTTATTGCAGATGTAGCACTCAACAAAACAGCGTTTGGTGACACTTTTGCAAGCACCAACTTAGATATATAACCAAGGATGATGCTTCTGACATGAAGCAGGTCAGTAAGAGCCTGAGTAGGTCACCATTAACCATAATTGTACTTTGACATTTAGAGAGGAAGGAACTGAACAGTGAAGACAAGTGCACATATGCACATTACTGAAAGTGCAGTTGGTCTTTTTGGACCCCATGACATTTGGTCTTTTTTGACCCTGAAAAAAATATTATCCCCAAAGAAGGCAGATAATGCCCTCACCCATAACTTGCTCTGTCAGGCATGGCCCATGCTATGAACAACCAGCTCTGCACTGGGCAGCCATTTGCTAAAAAACATAAATCCCTGTTTAAATACCTTCCTTGTGTTTGTCCTCCTGACGTTATGATATTGAATTTGAAGCAATGCGATGGGGTCTCAGTAATCAGGCAAAAATCCCAAGGCACCGGGAATGAACAATAATTTAATTAACCAGGATTATTAGAGATCCCACCTAAGCAATTAATATTTGTAATTTTAAGATTATTCATTAAAAAAATTAGATATAGAAATAAATGTTTGCCATAATTTAATGCATAGCTAAAATGAGAGACAGAGTTACAGCAATGATAAGCCTGCATGTGTCATGGGACGCTGCTGATAAGGCCCAGAGGGCTTGAGAGGGAGCCTACATGTGACAGGTCTAAGATAAGCAAGGGAATGATGATGAAGCGCTTTAAATGTTAATAATATCTTAGCTTTAATCTATCGTGACACAGGGAGTCAAAGTACTTAGATCAACAAGAGTGTGACATGCTCAGTGGACGTGGAGCGTGTAATAATCCATACTGCAGAGTTCTGAATGTTAGGTAGTCACTGGAGGTCAGTAACCTTAACTAGGGTTGTTCCTGTGCTATGTTTAGTTAAAAAGTTAGATTGGAAATAGGATGATCGTTGATTAGTCACTAGAGTTTAAACCAGGTTTTTTGGTCTGATTATAACAACTTTCAGTGATTGATTACTGCTACAGTTCCCCCAAGTGGAGCTAACGTTATCAGGGAAATGATTGAAGGCAAGCATGCTTTAATTAGGGCTGTGGGGATCCAAATAGTATGTGGAAGTACTGAACTTAGCAATTAGTTCAGTCTGTATGATGTTATCAAAAACCAGCTGCTCATGAACTGGATTCATTTTGGAGTTGAAAAACTTCAAAAAAGCACAGCATTGCTCATTATAAATGTTAGTCTCCATATTTATTACTGGTGACTGTGGAGAAGAGAGATAGTGTTTCCTTTACCTGTACTGATGATATTTTTACATTTTTTTAACTAACTTAAAAAAAACTTTAAAAAGCTTTTTAAAAAAGTCTAAAGTAGGAGTATATTTAATAGTGTTAGATTCCATAATCAAGGTGCTCTACAAAAATAAGCTCTTTTACCCATGTATTTAACTTTGAGAGGAGGCCGCTTTAGAGAACAGAAGGTAAAGAGCAAGAAGGAGTATATGACTTTAAGAGCTCAAAGAGGTAAAACAACCTAAACCATGGGACTAAACTCTGAAATGCTTTATTTGTTCAAATCAGATAATTAAAAGAAATATGAGTATGTATATTGGAGCCAGTGTAGTGCAGCAAGTACAGGAGTAATATGAGCACAAGATGTTGCATGAATGAGAACTTTTTGCACATGTTTAAGGCTACTTACTTAAGGAGAGATTCATAATGTAGCCCAGAAAAACAGCATTACAGTTGTCCAACCAGCAACATTCAAATGCATGTACAAGTTTCTTAGCATCAGAATGTGAGAGAAAAGGCAGTAGAAAGAGGTTTTGGTAATGTTCTTGATGCAAGTTGATGTGGGTGTCAAATGTTAAGGATATAATAAATAATACTTGTGTAGAAGGTGGAGATAAAATATAAATATTGAACGCTAATGGACCAAGGATAGATCCTTGAGTGACACTTTGGCAAACCTTTACACTACAGGTTGTTACAACCTAACAAATAGAACAGTCAGAAAGGTTAAACCAAGCAAGCACAGCTCCAGTTATGTCAAGAAGGTTTTCCATACAGTTTAGCAGGAGAGGGTGATAAAGTGCATCAAAAGCCGCACTAAGGTCCAATAAAATAAGGATGTACTTTCAAGATGTATTGCGCCATGGCGCCAATAGAGGGTAATAAAAAGAGGCTAAAGGTAGTGCAAGAGGTTGCAAGCTCCACGACTCTTGGTATCAGCTCTCACCTTACTCAGGCATGGCTAATTACAAACACACTAGTAAAACACCTCCATCCCCAAACTGAACTACATGCCGGCAGCTGCTTCCTCAAAAAGTTACAGCTCTTCCACGCCCTACCTCAATGTGTAGTCGCTGGGGTCGTGCTCGTATTGAGCACAGATCTCCTCATGCGAGAGCTCCAGGAGTGAGGGCAGCTGGTCCTCTGAGTAGTGCACTTTGAGCAGGCAGGGAGTCCTCTCCTCGACTTCCCGGGCACAGCATTGTTCAATACCTTGGTTCGAGTGCAATGGAGAGTCCTTCTTGCAGGGCTTCTGTGCAATCACACTTTCCTTATGGAGGATAAAAATTCAGTGTAAGGGTCATGTAATATTGAATTATGGAAAATGTGCAAGCATTCCTAGATGGTTAAATTAAGCAAGTGTAGTGCAAAAAAACAGCCACATGTATATACTTTATGTACTAATACCTAGCAAACTTGTAGTACAAACCAGACAAGTAAAGGTATGTAAGTACCTGCAGAAAGTTAAAACCCAGCTAGTGTATTCACAAATTTCAGTGTGGAAAGCAAAGAGGCATAATTACTGTTATTGGTACAAATAGTGTAATAGCTTTTACTGATTTCTCAAGTTATTACTAAAAACCTGTTACATATTTGATGCATCAAAAATTAATGTTTACACCACAAAGGGGTTCAATCCCATATATTATCTGGCTTTATGATTACTTCTATTTGACCAGATTAATTTCTTTCATAATTAGGTTACTTTAAGGGAAAGGCCCTCTATAGTGACACCCTGGAACTGAAACAGCTTGAAGTGGAGACTGCTGAAGTTGGAGCTAATCACAAAGTGTGAAAGGCAGCAGCTAAGATAAAGAGAGGACAATCTGGAAGTGCTATTTTTACTGACATTTGATTAATTTTTATTAGTTAATGTTTCTCTGAAGTCCCCCCCCACCCCTAAGCATTCTGCTTGATAGAGGTTTGCAGTGGACAGAGGCCAAGTTAGAATCAAGTACTCCATTCTTCTGGCCCATACCCTTCCCTGTCCAACAGGTTCTGCAGCTGCTTTCCTGTCCTCCACGAGACCAGCAGGGCACTCACATAATACACAGGACCCTCTTCAAGTTCCAATGGCGGCAGAGGAGTTTGGGGCGGTGGCACTGCTGTCCACAAGGGTTCCCTTGATTACAGGCTTCATGGCAGACATGTAGAAGGCCAACAATGTGCAGCTGCTCCCTGGCAAGCCAACCCATTAGGTCACCTTGTTGATCCTGTGGCAAAACAAAGAGAGGTAAAGGAGAAATACTCCAGATTTTTGTGGTCTGTAATCACTATGAAGGGATGCCGTGCCTCCTCAAGCCAGTACCTGCACTCCATGAATGCTAGATTCATAGCCAGCAGCTACCCTGTAATTCCGTTCAGCTGGCATTAGCTTGCAGGAAAAAAAGGCGACTGGCTTTAGCCTGGTCCTTTCCTCTGCCTGCTGAGACAAGACAGCCCCCACTCCCACATCTGAAGCATGAATCTCCATGATAATGTACTTGGTGGGATCTGGCTGCTGCAGCGTGGGGACATTGGTGAATCCAGTCTCGAGGTTTTTAAAAGCCTCAGATGCTGCTTGCATCCACTTCAAAAGGGTAGTCTGTCCTCGGAACACGGCCTGGCCAGGCTGCTAAAGGACTGGATGAACTGTGGATAGAAATTGGCTTGCAGTATGTCCGGGGTGTGTCATTCCTGATGAGGTAACCCAGGAAATTTATCTCACAGAGGTGAAACTCACACTTCTCCAACTTGCAATATAAATTATTCTGCAGGAGAGTGCTGAGGGCTTGCCACATGTCATGCACATGTTGGTCATAGGAGGATTAGACCAGGATGTTGTCAATGTAAGTGATGATGGATCTACCCAGGAACTCCCTTAGGACCTTGCTAATGTATCCCTGGAAGACGGAGGGTGCTGTGGCTAGGCCATATGGAAGAACCAGGTAGTCGCAGTTTACTAAGGGCATCCTAAAGGCCATCTTCCATTTGTCACTCTCCTTAATCCTTATTAGATTATAAGAACTGCATAGGTCTATTTTAGTGAAGTACCACGTTCCCCTCAGCAGCTCCCCTCGGCACTAGCAGCAGTGGGTTAGGGTACTTCATTAGCAGTGTGCTTATACCTCAATAATGTACGCATGGCTTCAGCTGACCATATTTCTTCTTAACAAAGAAGATGCTGGCCAAAGTAGGTGAGGAGGAGGGGTGGATGTAGCCCTGGGCCAGGGCCTTCTGGATGCACTGCTCCATGACCTGCTCCTCCTCCTGGGACAGTGGATACAATCTGCATCATGGGGGGCAGCTCCTTGATGTTGATGGCTATAGTTATAGTCCTGATGAGGAGGGAGCTGGCCAGTCTTGGTAGGACTGATAACTTCCACCAGGTCATGGCACAGTGCATTGATGGGGCTGTCCTTATGGGCATCTGGGCTTTCCAATGAGGTGGGCAGGAGAGGCACAGCCATGTTCTTGAGGCAGTCTCTGGAGCAGGAAGGGGCCCACTTAGTGATGATCATGTTCCTCCACCTTGCACTGCATCCCAGCATCACCCAACTAGATGGGCTCCTTAGGGGCTGTGGTTGTACCCACTGGTGACGTGGACTTCTTCAGAGAAGAGCTTGCCCAGGGAGCGATGCTTTTCTTCCAGGAGGTGGTTGTACGTGATGGCTAGGTGTACAATGTCGTCGAGAGACATTGACTATTGCTTGCATGAGAGCTCTGCTTGCAGGTCTCCTCACAGGTTGCTCACAAAGGCATCCACCAGCGATGCTTCATTCCAGCGGGTCTCGGTGGCTAATATCCAAACTTCATGGCATGCTATGCCACCGAGTGTAGATCCCGTCTTAGGCATAACAGTGCCTGACCACAAGCCCTACACTAGCGGGGATGGTCGATTACCACAATTAGCTCCTTCACAAACTCAGGGTAGTCAGCCAGCAGCAGAGAGAAGCAGGACACCAGCACAGCTCTCCATGACATAGCCCTCCCTGTGAGCCTAGAGATGCGAAAAGTCACCTTGGCATGATCTGGCAGGTGTGGCTGAGGAAGCCAAAAGTGACTTTTTAAACGTATTTTTGTGTATTTTCTTGACTCATTAGCAAGCAAGAGAGAGGCTATGAATAAGCTCCCAGAATCCAGTATCTTCACAGCAGTAAGGTCAAGCAGGTTCTAATAAAGGCAACATATGAATGTTTACATAAAAGCAGACATAGAGTCTAGACAGAGTTCGAACAGGAGACAGAAGAGATTCCTGGCAAGGTTGGCTGGCAAAGTACCTAATTTGCTAACTATATGAGAATTGTTCTGGAGCAATTTTGCTTCATGTTTATTGGAAGAGATGTAGAATTTTATATATTTGGATCTATGGAGTAGCATTGTAGTAAATGGACTGGAGTAAGTTACGTACAGTCGAACGAATAAATGAATTGAATAAATGAACAAATATACTGTAAGGAAATCACATGTTGTAAACTGAGGAAGTAATAAACTGTTATGTATTCTGAGAAATCTAGGAAAAAGTGGAGTTTTCAAAACTCTGCTTTCACACAAATGTTGAGGCCCACTGAATGCACTGTAGAAGTTAAGGAAAGTAGCAGCTGCATCTTCATAGCAAAATCTTCATAGCAATAAGGTCAAGCAGGTTCTAGTGAAGGCAGCAGATGAATGTTTAATTAAAAGAAACATAGAGTCTAGCCACAGTCTGAACAGCCTGTAACATTATGCTTGGGCTGACACTGCAGACACAGGATTCCTGGCAAGGTTGGCACGCAAAGTATCTCTGTGACATCATTGAATTGTTGAATTGTACTGGAGCATCATGTTTATTGGCAGAGATGTCAAATTTTACTATTTTAAATTTATGCAGTAGGCATTATAGTAAACAAACTATAAGCTATGTTACCTACAGTTGAACAAATTAATGAATTAAATCAATGAACAAATATACTATTAGGAAATCACCTTTTGTAAAACTAGGGAAGTAATAAACTGATCTGTGTTCTGAGAAATGTAGCTACTGCTTTCAAAACTCTGCTTTCACACAAATGTTGCACTGTAAAGATTAAGGAAGGTAGCAGGTGACAAAATAGTTTTACCTGGTTTATATTATATTTCATGTGTGTAAACCAAATTGTTTTGTGTTTGCCATTCATATCAACAATCATTTATCATCACTACACCAGACTTGTCAAAATAATATTTAAATGTTCTGCATACGTCTTGAAAAATAAAAAGGTTACATGAAAATATCATGGATACCTTTTTAATAAATCATTTTAAATTATTTTTTATTTGTTTTGCATTTCAGAAAATGTTTAATTGAAAACCCAGAATATAAAATGGCACTTAAATACACTAAATTAGATTTAGTTTTGACATATACTGTTGTAACGGCCCGAGTGCCGCTTAGCAAGGAGCAAGACTCCCTCGACGTAGACAGACATTTATCAACAGACATAAAGACAATTGCACTCCTGTGTAACGTAAACAGTGAAAGTTAGACACGAATACGATTAACACTAACAAGGTGAACATCGACAAGAACAAAGGCAATGACCGACAAAGGCTGCACACTCCCACAGTGGTTTAAATACACAAAGACATTACACGATAAACCAGGTGCAGGTGTGTGCAAACATGGACGTGGTTACAAACGAGACAACTCCCACAACACAAGGCAGGCCATACCACATGATCAGTGGTAAGGGGAGCATACTGTGACAACTGTATGCAATTTATCTTATTTTCTGTTTTGTATATTTACTATTGCTCTTTAATTAAAAGTATTTCTTATCCAATTACATGATTCATTGATGGAGTAATCTAGAGAATCCTTGATTACTAAAATAAACTATTACTGTAGCCCTAGTTTCCTTTCATTTGCGCTCTTTGTTTCTTGCCCTTTTTTCATTTGTCATCTAGTGTCAACTTTGTCACGAAAAATGTGTTAGGTCGCATGTACAAAAACTATTTTTAATTGCCAGCCTTTCCCCTTAGGGAGAGACAGAGTAAGAATACACTCTATGTACACACCACACATACGTTACACACTGCACACTTAGACACACACACCCCCCACCCCCCTTTGCAATACCTCACATCTCTTTCCTCTTTTCTTTCTTTCTGTTTTGCTCTTTCACACAGACAAAACTCACACAACATAATTATATGTTGCTTGGGGTCTTGAGGGAACGTGGGAAATACCCCCTATGATATGTCCACACTGGGAGACATATTTGTAATTTAGGGGTGGCGCAACAATACAAAAAGGGGAGGACAGAGCTTTGTGAAACATTTCTCTTTCTCTTGTACTGCTTATATTCTCTCTGCTGTAAAAAATACAAGCAAAAATAAATTTGCTTCTGCTGAAGGTCTGGAAATATGTCTTTGTAACAGTGAGAGAAATGAGGATGTATCTGAGACTGGTGACAATGTGGATGACCCTGAAAATGAAGGCTCCTCCTCTAAAGGGAGTGACTGTATTTTTCTTAGTGTGGAAAACACAATCAAAATGAATCCAGGCCCCACCAGACAGGCTGGCAGCTATGGTACAGACATCAAAGCAGATTTTGAGTTATACATCCCGATCGATTGATTTCTACACAAGAAACTGAGGCTAGCCTTTATCATTACACAGATACTATACAGACATTTTTCAATGACTTGCAGTGACTTACCTCTTTATCAAAACAGTCAGGATCTGCTTCATTTTGGCAGCAATCTTCTGCTAACTTAGCGAACTCATTGACCACGCTGCTCACCTCCTCAAATGTCCCATTTGGGAATTTCTGGCTGTATATAGCCAAAACTCTGAAGGGACACATATAGTTTGGTCACATTTTACATTAAGGTTCCCTTATATAACATAATTTATGATACTAGTTAACATTAACAATGAATTTCAGTATTAAAAAACTCTAGGAAATATTCATAGATCTTGGGTATGTTCCAGACTCATGGAACACCGTGTTTTTGCTCTTGTTTTGGAACTATTTTTTCCATTGAATTCACATAATACACAGTACACAAACATACAATTAAGATACAGGTAAGAAGAGATGCCTATCCAATAAACCACCTTTTAACTTTTTTCTTAACGATCCTGAACATTTTAAATAGTTTTCTTCAATACTAGTACTTTTCATTGTACATCAACTTAGAAAACATTTTCTCGAACACAAAAAATGTATCACATTTAAAAAAAAAACAAAGGTGACAAGAGCTCTGGTATTGCCTTCAATAATAATAATAACAACCAACAAACCTATCTATTCTTACCTGTAACCTTGCTGTAATTTTCTCCATAATAAAAACCCTTTTTGTTTACATTTATCTGACACTTTTATCCAAAGCGATTTACAATTATGATTGCATATAACCTGAGCAATTGAGGCTTAAGGGCCTTGCTTAGGGGCCCAACAGTAGCAGCTTGGCAACGGTGGGGCTTTGACCCGCAAACTTCCGATTATGAGTCAAGTACCTTAACCACTGAGCTACCACTACCCAGTATTGTGAAAAGCTATGAATTTTACAATACTTGGAGGTTGCCACTTAAACCAAGAAACTGTTATCCTTTTCATTGATATTAAAAGCAAAGTTCTAAATACATAAGTCCAATTTCCATCTATCATATTAGGTGGTATAGTAGGTAGTAGGTCAGGTAGTATACCCAGTATGAATAGTGATAGATCTAAGGTAAAACTAATCCCCATAATATGTTTAATCTCTTTTTGAACACTTTCTCAAAATTCCAACAGTTTTGGTCAATCCCAGAATATATGTGTCACAATCGCCCACCCCTAACTAGTTCATTACATACCTGTTATTGTAACCACCTTAATCGTATTAGTCTCCATAAGTCTCTGTATTTAAAACCTGTGTTTGTGTTTAGTCTTTGTGAAGTCTTGTCTACTTTGTTTGGTGTGTTTCTGACCTGTTGTATCTTTGTCTGGTTACCTGGTGTGTTTGATCTCTGCCTGTTTTTTAGATTATCCTTTTTACCTGCTCCCTGTCTGTTTTGGTAACTTTATGGACTGCTTTTCTGGACATATGACCTTGGCTTATGTACTTTGGATTCTGTTTGTGGACTAAGCATGTTCTTTAATAAAGCTGCATCTTTAATCCATTACTCCATCTTGACACATGCTCAGAACAGGACAGTATGTTTGGTTTGGTTCGTTTGCTATGTTTGGTTCATTCTATTCTGTGGCCTAGCCTTCATTATCTTTTTTTAGCCTTGTTAATTACCTTGTATGTGTCACAGTAGGCTGGTCTCCTACCAGGAGGTACACACCCACTCCAGACAGGGGCTGTACCACTAACCTGCCCCGTTCACAATCACCGGCCTTTTGACCTGCTCCTCATTACCTGTCACTATATATTCCTGCAGGTTCCGAGAGACAGCACTGTGCATTAGCGGTCGAAACCTCAAGTGCCCATCGGTGCAATGCTAATATTACGAAGACGCTTCGTCTTAGAGTGGTTTCGTATTATTGCATTCCTAATGAAAAATAAAGAACAAGTCTGTTCTACCTCACCTCTCACTTCATCTGTGCCGCCTACATCACAGAATGCGCAGCTGCCAGGAAGCGACGCTAGCAGCCCTGACTGGGCTCACCTGGTGGCTGCCCAGATGGCGGCGCTGGAGCAGCAACGGCAGGAAATCGTGGAAGTTCGATCAATGGTACAGACTCTCGGCCAGTACGTCAACCACCTGGCCGTGAGCCCCGAGGTACGAATGACCTCCCCTGCTAGCCCACCGGTGCATGGACCCGCCAAGCAGACCGACAACCCTGAGGAGCAGCTGGAAGCAGCTGGATGCAGCAGGGGTACAGCCCAGGAGGGGAGACCAACGAAGAGGCAACAATGTGGTGAGTTGTCCCCAATCTCGCTCTATGTTTAAGGTCCCACTGAAGGTGTCATACAAGTGTCGGGCAGCGGGGACTGGGGTTTCACAAAGAGGCTAGGAATCAAAGCCATCGCCCTACCCTCTTCGCTAAGCATGCAAGCCCTGGACAGGGGCCTTGTAGGCCCTGGCTATATCACTCATGTCTCTCCCCGTGTTCTCCTCGTCACCCAAGACGGACACTCGGAGCGCATCGCCTTTTTCCTCCTTACCTCCCTCTCTCACTCTGTCACACTAGGTCTTCCATGGCTGAGGACTCATAACTCACAGGATAAGTGGATGGAGAACCGAATCCTGCAGTGGGCTCCCTCATGCAGCCGGAGATGCTTCCCGAACAAGGTGGTGACACTAACGGTGACCTGGATAGAGAGTCCCGGAGCCGAGAAGCAGGTCCCTATTCCACACGAGTGGACTTGGTGCAGGTTTTTAGCCCAATGAAGGCCCATCGGGACTGGGACTGTGCTATAAACCTCAAGGAGGGGGCAGTACCCGACAGGTGGAAAATCTATCCCCTCTCCCAAGAGGAGAAATGGGCAATGTAACAGTACATAAAGGAGGCACTGGAACAAGGGTACATCCGCCCCTCTAGCTCTCCAGCCTCAGCTGGAATCTTCATTGTAAAGAAGAAGGACAGGGGCCTGAGACCTTGTGTGGACTACTGGGGACTCAACAAACTGCTAGTGAAGTACCTGTATCCTCTCCCCCTGGTTCCAGCAGCAGTGGAACAGCTGAGAGGAGCCTGGTTTTTCACAAAATTAGACCTGCGTAGTGCCTACAATTTAATTCGGGTCAAGGAGTGGACGAGTGGAAGACTGCATTCAGCACATCCACAGGACATTATGAATATCTGGTCTCACCATACGGTCTGGCCACATCTCCATTGATATTCCAGGCCTACATTAACGAGGTTCTCAGGGAGTTCTTGGGAAGATCCGTCGTCGCTTACATCCACGACATTTTGATCTATTCCTCCTTCCTGGAACCAACATGTGCAAGATGTGTGGGCCTTACTACAAACCCTGTTACAGAACCAGTTATACTGCAAATTAGAGAACTGTGAGTTCCACTGCAAGGTGTTGGACTTTCTGGGGTACATCATCCAGGAAGGGAGTGTACGCATGCAACCAGGCAAGGTGGAAGCTGTGATGGCTTGGCCCAGACCACTCACACATAAGACACTACAGTGTTTTCTTGGCTTTGCCTACTTCTATCGGAGGTTCATCCGATCCTTCAGCTCGTTAGCAAGACCCCTTACAGACCAGCTCCGGGGCCCTGCCCGAAGGCTCAAATGGACCTCCGAGGTAGAGAAGGCATTTGACGATCTCAAGACTGCTTTCTAAACAGCACCGGTGTTACGACAGCCTGACCCAGACAGACCATTTGTGGTGGAGGTGGATGCCTCCAACATAGGAGTGGGCACTGTACTATCTCAGCATACAGGAAAAAGAGGCAGCCTATGGCCTATCGCATAACTTCTCCCAAAAACTGAGTCTGGCAGAGAGGAACTATGGCATTGGGGAATAGGGAGCTGATGTCCAAGAAGCTCGCCCTCGAGGAGTGGAGGCACTAGCTAGAAGGAGCACGACATTCCTTTACCATGTATATGGACCACAAGAACCTGGAATACCTCCAGACCACCAAGATACTAAATGCCAGACAGGCTAGGTGGTCAGTCTTTTTTTCCAGGTTCCAGTTCCGGGTCACCTATAGGCCTGGGGAGAACACCACTCGAGCGGATGCACTCTCCCGGCAACACAATGCGGAGGCCCTGTCGATGAGCTCGGAGCCTGTTCTCTCTCCCTCATGCTTTTTGGCATCTCTAGAGTGGGAGTTGGACTAATGAATAAAGGCAGCCAACCCGCATCCACAATGCCCTCCTAATCACCTCTACATGCCACCGAAACATCAGGGAACTCTCATCACATGGGTGCATACATCTTTGGGGACAGGACACCCCGTCGCCACTTGCACCGCACAGCTGATTGGGGCGTGCTATTGATGGGCGGCGATGAACAGGGAGGTGGTGAGACTGTGCCTGCAGTAAAATGCCATGAGTTCCTTCTGCAGGTAAGTTTCTGCCCATGCCTACGCCTCTACGACTATGGTCCCACCTGACGATGGACTTTGTCATGGACCTACCTCTTTCAGAGGGCAATACCGCCATCCTGATGATCGTTGACTTGTTCTATAAAATGGTTCGCTTTGTCCCTTTAGCAGCCCTGCTCACTGCGCTAGAAACAGCAGTCATATTATTCCACCAGGTATTCAGACAGTTTGGCTTACCTGAGGACATCATGTCAGATCGTGGCCCCCAATTCACATCGCGGGTATGGAAAGATCTGTTAGGTAAGCTGAACATCACGGTCAGCCTAACATCCGGCTATCACCCTCAGGCTAATGGGCAAGTAGAGAGGGTGAACCAAGAACTTGGTAACTTCCTACACCTCTACTGTTAGCACCACCCAGAGACATGGATCGCGTACTTCCCATGGGCGGAGTACGCGCAGAACTCTCTGCGCCACATGGGAACTGGTCTCACCCCATTTGAGTGTGTTTTAGGTTCCTAACCGCCTCTATACCCCAGAGCACCCCCGTGTCAGACCAGCTGGCAGTGGAGAGATGGTGCAAGGAGAGCGAACGGACCTGGCAGGAGATGCACAAGACCCTCGGGTGACCCGCCTCCACCTTTGGAAACAGAAGAGGGCCTGGCATATAGGGTGCGGACCCTGCTGGACTTCCGAAGGAGAGGGAGGGGACTACAATATTTGGTGGACTGGGAGGGGTACGGCCTGGAGGAGCGCAGTTAGGTTCCGGCCTCCCAGATTTTGGACCCTGATCTTGTTACCTCCTTCCATAGGCTGCACCTGCTGAAGCTTGCCCCGAGTAGGTGGGGCCGGCCATGTTCAAGGAGCCTGCCGAGGTCTTGGGGGGGGGGGGGTTGGGCGTTCAGTCACGGTAGGCCGGTCTCCTACTGCGAGGGACACACCCACTCCAGACAGGGGCCGTACCACTAACGTGCCCCGTTTACGCTCACCTGCCTTTTGACAGGAGACACTTGCTCCTCATTACCTGTCACTATATAGAGAGACAGTGCTGCGCATTAGCGGTCGAAACCTCAAGTGCCCGTTGGTGCAATGCTAATACTACAAAGACGCTTCGTCTTAGAGTGGTTTCGTATTATTGCATTCCTAATGGAAAATAAAGAACAAGTCTGTTCTACCTCGCCTCTTGCTTCATCTGTGCCACCTATGTCTCAGTATGTCTCTTCCTGATTTAATGTTTAATAAAATCTCACTGCACTTGCGTTCAACCCCTCACCTCGCTTTGTGATTACCCCCAAACGCTTACAGTGTGAAGTCCACCTCCAGCCCACATTCTCTCCAGCATAGTTCATATGTATTACTATATCTTGGAGTGTTAAAATACTGCATTTTATTTTTCAGTCACGTTTATCTTTGTTACGACCCCAGGTGGATCGTTTCTGTTTGTGTGTCCTTTTTGACTAAGGAAGGTACACACTGACTATTATTACTATTAACTATTATTGACCCTGACTTTGACACACCATATGTGATCATCGATTTTGCCCCATATTGAACTTGGCTGCTGTTCTAAATAATTGTGTACAAGTATGTAATACTTGTTTAACTATTGTCATTATATGTTTGTTGTAGTTTGGGAAATAGGGAGGTGATGCCAATTATTTTGTGCTTTCTGGGATTTTGTCTTCTGTTGTGGTTCAGAGAGTTAGGGCAGATAATTGTTGTTTATTTATATATTATATATTTATTCTGTTAGATAAGACATCTGCACTATTTTCGTTCCAGGATTTGTTTGTTATTTTGGCACTGTCATCTCCTGAAATACACTCCCTCTATGAAATAAACATCTCCTTTTTCTTAACTACTTCCTTTTCCCCATCTCTGCTTTCTGTATTACGGTCCAGAGCCTAGATCTGTGTGTGACATGATGGTTATAGTTTGATAATTTTACATAATGCTGTAAATTCTGTAATGCTCAAACTCACAGATCCTTCATTGTAGATTCATCCTTAATACATTTTTCTAATAATTTTTTTTTTCATAGAGACACACATACAGGCTGATTAATAAAAAAGAAATAACAAATACTGGTTGCATAAAGATTCTGGCCTGCAGACTCTGATATCTCTATTAATACAGGAGGTGAAGAAGACATATGAGGCCAGCTTCTAGTAGGGAAGTCACTTTACTGCATGGAGAAACAACATTTAGTATCTGGTGTTTGTAAAGCAGCAGGGCTTTGGCTTTCTGTGCACAAGAGGCTTGGGGAAACTTTGGACCCACCACAAGGTTATGTGAACAATATGAATTAAGCAAATGTATTATGGACATAGCTTTTAATGTTACCCAGTGACTGTAAACACAATTTAAAATTTACATTTACGTGCTCTTATTCAGAGTGACTATATATTTTATCAGTATGACAATTCTCTCTGGGAATAGAACACATGCTGTTTGTCAGTATGCTGTAATTCCTGTATGATATCTACATGTTATCCACTGAGTACAATTATTATACCCATATAACACAAACAGTTATACAGTAAACATGTGTGTGTGTGTACAGTGATAGAAGAGCTGGGAATGGGGCTCCAAAGACATAATCTGTTCCTGAGGTTGTGGTAGAACTGCAAGGGTCAATAGCCGACTGGATGATCACACATTAGCAATTCAGTAATTGCATGTGTGGATATGATATATTGTATACATTGTATACATACATTGTGTACTCTTTATGTCATTGTGGTGATCAATGTATCATGTAAATGGAATAAATATTTTTTACTCAACATTAAAGAGCTGTGAAGAGGTTAAATATGCAACCAGTATATCTTACTCTTTCTGCATAGACAATAAATATGCAATGTGAAGAATCTGGATGGGTGAGTATTTTTGCAAGGTATTGTATTTAACCAATATGTAAATGGTCAGATTTAAAGTTTATAGTGCAAGTACATGAACATATGAGTAATATGTATATATGGCTTGATAGATATGTAGCGAGAGAGAGAAAGAGAGGTAAAAATTGCACTGTAGTACACATGGTTTCCAGAGAAATAGGATGTTTAAGATGGAGGCCTTTTGTTGGCTGTTCACAAATTACTGTTCTTCAACTGGTCTATCATTCCATGACATATTATATTAGGAGACGGGCAGAAGTGCTTCCTTTCCTGCACTGAGGAGAAAATGACCAGTTTGCTTCAATCAGACAAAGCTAAGAGATCAATTTAACTGGTTTGCTGGGTGTTTTTTGGACATCAAATCTAATCTAACCCTCCTTCAGAATATTAAACAAAGTTTGGAAATATTATTTAGAAATATTTAGAGTGTACCAACTGATTAGGCTCACCCAGTTTTATGCAAACGTTTTAAGTAAAGACTATACAAATGCAAAGAATATTAACCTTTAATTTAGAAATTAAAAAAAATGCATTTAAATATTCACAACAGACACAGTGAACTTTTTTCTCTCTTTTGTTCTATTTAACAGGATTTATGTTTGTAAAAGGAAGCATACATTATTAAATACGAATATGCATACATACATTATTCTGAAGTTATTTTTTCCAATGACATTCCACTCCTCACATATATATCCCTGTGCATAGTTCTTGCCTGTAAAGATAAAGCATCAGTGGTAGTTTGTTCTGAGAAACCCATTCCTAAGTGGTTTTGTTCTTTAAAGTGTGATTTGGTGGGGGGAACAAGAGATACTGGAAAACCACCTCAGCATTAAAACTTCCTACCTGCAGCATTTTTTTTTTTTGGGTAATACCTCAGTTAGTAAAAACTGTTATATTAATGTAAAAGTTGTAGTCATAAAAGGAAAATGTGCAGAGATGTTGTGAAAACATTTGTGAAAATGATCCAAATGTTAAAAGCAAAAGTAATGTTCTCCAAAAATAACCATTTGCCATGCCTTGCAAAGGTAAAAGCACTACTGTTTTAGTCCCGTGACTATGTACATTTGTGAATAAAGCGTAATCATATTTATGAAATTTCCATACCTTTGTTCGCTGTCATACTTAGAACAATGATGGCAGAAATAAAACTGAGAGCTAGAGTCCTCATTTTTGGTTTCTCAGGAACTGTTTGATGTAGAAGGCACCGTTCAGTGTTTGATGGAGTAGGCACATATGAAACAAAAAAATAACAGCCTACAGTTGAGCAAATATTTCTGTACAAACAGAATTTTGGCACAGACACACATGAGTTACAAAACCATTTGAATTGCCCTTTAATATTTTGTCAGAGTTCCTTCCTTGAGGTGCTGTTAAAAATAAGACCTGACTGTTTTGGCTCCAGTGACCTTACCCAGAGTCTGAGGGGGGCAATTCTAAATAACTTCTGTCTGCTCTGATTATTTGCAGTGCAACTGCAGTAAATGGAAGTGGACCTGTCAGCATGCTTTTAATAGTAACCCACACATGTACCAAGTACCCAAGCAAAGGGTGTTGCTAAAAAATATGCCCAGTAATGGTGTCACTATATGTACTCTGCTCAGCAACCCACAGTATGAGCACCCCTTGCCTAAGTAGCTTTTTATTTTAAGTTATGGCCTTGGTGTCCAGGCAGCTCCACCACACCTGAACTTCAGCAGATGTTTCTGGTCCATTAAAATGCAAGGTAATCTGCTCCTCTCCAACATAGGACATCATGGCCCAGAGTGTCACATAAATATTTTTTGCCTGCTGCTTTGCCTTACCATGGCCCATCAGATTCCACTCTAGTCTCTTTTAAAGTGCAGTTGTTTTCCTTTGAACCAGCGTTTACAAGATTACAAAGAAAGTTACGAGGTCGATGTGAGGTGGAGCACGTAATGATGATAAGGCAAGACCTGTGGAAAATATAAAAGCACATTTCTCCTCTCCTGAAAACTTTCTAGCATCGCTTGCAGCCACAAAACCACACTTTCAGTTTTAACACATCAGAAATGGTATGAAAAGGACCTCTGACATCTTTTCATATGGTGAAAGACATCATATACAACTGCACATGTAAATTCTATTGATGGTTTTGGAAGATAATTAGACTGCTTTAGCACACTGCTAATGCAGCAAAAGAAGATGAAAAAGGAGAGAAGGAGCACTTCTTCTTAGAAGCTTGGCACGATGAAATATACATTAATCACACAAAATGACCACAGGACTTGCTGAGAGATCAAAGCTCTTAGAGATCTAATAGCTGTCCACTATAAGAATTCAAATATTACAACAACAAAACAATTCAGGAATCGCAACCATCTGTACCTGGCTGTCCCATGGACAGCAAGGTTTTGTAGAATAGTTTTAAGATTCTTTTTAGTGTCTGAATGTTGATTGCATGGCAAAAAAAAAAAGAAAACTGAATGATTTGTTAAAACGTTGATTCATTCTGAGGTTTGATACTTCATCAGTCAGAATTTCCTCAATCTCAGTCAGATTTTTAAAAATATTTTTTATTGTTTTTAGTATGTCTGCAGAAAAACACAAGCATATACATTTGATGTATAAATAAATCTTCAAAAAGAGTCTCTCATTGAGTTTTTATAAAAATAAACAATGCTCAAAACATTTCTCAGTTTGAGGTCTTAATGTCAAACAGAACACATCTCACATGCTTCTGAAGTAGTTCCTGAGAGCTTTTTGGACACCCAGCTGATAAATACTTATGCTTTCCTTCACTAAATTGAATGATTTGCTTTTCAGAGCTTTTCAATTTCACCCAAATTACTCTTAAATTCCTCCATGCTGCCTGGATATGGAGGTTCATTTTTTGCAGTGATGGGTGATCAAGTCCAAGGGCTCACCATGGTGGAACCTAAAGCTACAATAATTATCATCATATTTCAGTTCATTCCCATGTGGCTTTGAAAACAAAATACTCAAGGAACATTTTCTTTTCTTTGTTTCTTTTTCATTTTGCCACAAAAACATCAAACCGTTTACTCCTCCCACACACCAGTCATTTGTACCTTGACAAAAATGTAGTTTCCTCTGAGCGAATCAATCAAATACGTAGTTGGGGTTCTGCATTGTAATTACAATTTTCAGTGTTATGCCCCAGTTTTTAGCAAATCTATTCTGTGACCCAAATTATTGCTAAATGGCCCTGTGCCAGATTGCATAACTGTGTTTCAAGGGGAAAAATTACCTTATTTTTAGATTCACCCAGGGTTAGTGCTGAATCACACTTGCAGCCTTCTGTAAATGAGTGCAGTGTTTGTTGAAGAGCTGACTTTGTACAGCAGACATGATTGAATGTGGGTCCCAAAATACACACATATCCCTGAAACTCAGAGAATAAAGCTCTTTTCAATCTTTCTCACAAAAACTCATGCTATTTTGGGGCTGACATATGATGGAAGATCAAATGTAAACATAGCACATACATTAGTTTACTTCTTGGTCACCTACACTGACCATCATTATAAATATACAAGGGCAGGATGAAACAGGTAGGTTGAATTGATACTAAAGGTGAAGAACTCATCAAACATGAAGCAACATGTTTGTCTTACTGAGGACTTTCACCCCTGTTGTCCAAATATATTTTCAGCTTGTAATGAATAAGAGAATGGAGAGTGGATAGGGAGAAGTGTAGTCTAAGTCACTAGAGCAATGGTTTGCTTTTGGCCTGTGCTCATATGAAGACAGCAAGAACAAAGTGTTTCTTGAATTTTTGCTGAGAGTCTGAGTGCTGATTATCCTGTTCGACTTTCTCCCAAACTTCAGATATTGCGTGTCTGCGTAATGGTGAAATTCAGCCAGGATTGGTTTCATTGTAAGAAGAGTAGAAGGGACAATCTCAGCTCTTGTATATTTGTTAGTGAATTTAAAGGTAGGATTGCAATTACATAAGATTGCAATGGTTTGTGTACTCATATGAACCACCAACATCCACCCTATCAGAACAAGGAGGTGTCTGTACTTGCTTGTCTTTCATGTTGAACCTTCATGGCTTAACCAGAATACTGAATGGGAGATCTGTGCATCTTTGACTACAGAGTTTTAAAATAGCTAACTTCAGCTACTTTCTACCAAACTCTGAGGATTTCCCTAAGTGTGATGTGAGTGTAACAGCAAAGAGGTGGTCATTCTGTTAAAATAGCTTCAAGAGTACCCAACTCCGGTCTTGGAAATCTAATGCCCTGTAGACTTAACTTCTAACATCCCTGGCTCTAATATCCAGATGGTACCAAAGGCCAGTCTTAACAGGATCACATGTGTAAGGATTAGAACTAAACTCTGAGAGCGTCACTGATCAGGAGGCACATGGGCTAATATTGTCTATACTTCAGTGTATCTTCGATAAAGTAGCTTGTGTTTATGGTAATTTACACCAAAAAATTAACCACCAGCTACTGGACAGAATATTAATGGAGTTGTCTGCCTCCACAAGGATGAAAGTTAAGCATTATTTGCATACATTGTGAAATACACTGCCATGACCCAAATGTCAGGATGAAAGTTAAGCATTATTTGCATACATTGTGAAATACACTGCCATGACCCAAATGTCAGCTGTGAACCATTTTGAAATCAGCGAAGCATGGGTGCTAAAGGTAAAGTGGACTAGCTAGAACAGTCTTTTTCAGCACACTGTGCAGTAATTTAGTTTGTGACTTTTTCACTCTAAATCCTGATGGATAGATGAACAGATTAATACATACATAAATAACGATAGAAGTATTGCTGAATAATGGCCTTGGATAGAAAATAATTCTTAAATTAAATATATGAAAACAATAAGTGGTTACATATATGTTACTTTAACCCCCATTAAAAAGTGAGGATTACTTTTTTTCATGTTCTGCTACTGCAGCGTTCTTGGCTAATATAGAGATCTTACCCAAGTATGATCCAAGCAATTTTTTTTTATCTGTTAAAAATTAAAATGTCAGTCCAAGCATTTTGCACTGAATCATGTTGAGCACTTAGAGGCTCCAAAGATGGATAATCTACCTAAATTCTAAATCAGGACTAATCTCTAATGGAGTGCTATGTGAAATGTTAAATTAAATATGTGGTATGGGGCAACGTGTCATACGAAATTAGTTTGCAAATTATAATATCCGATTTGCTGATTCAGTGGACAGAAACTCATACTGGACTATTCTTCCTAAAACACATTTTGGGGGGTTTTACCCACTTAAATAAACATGATTACTATGCCTCATAATCAGTCTCATTAATAAATCAGTCACAGTTTTGTAATCAAATTCAAATCATCACAATTCTTAATTTTTAGCCAAAGAAAGTAATGTTAATGATTTAATCTCTGAAGGATTTAAATAACTGATTTCCTTGTTTCTTCTTGTTGATATTAGCAACAATTAGCATTCGAATGATATTGTAACTTGGTGAAAAGACAAACAAAAGCACCAATATTCAATATATTTACATTAATAGGAAGCAAGATGGTGATTTATTTTGCCTTTGTGTATGTGTGTGTGTGTAAAAAGGGAGAAAAATGAAAGTGAATGTTGATGTGTGCACACTCATATGTGATAGAGCCTCTCTTTGAGGTCTAACCTTAGTGGAAGGGAAAAACCAGAGACAATGATGTTCTGTTGGTCAAGGGTATTTAAACCATGGTGTTCTGTGTGCTATTGGACACACCCATATTCTTCCATTGATGCAAGGTCTGCGTGCTGCTGGTGGTACTGCCACCTGCTGTTAGGCATGTTACCTACAACATAAGGCTTATTCAATGATTAATAATTGAATAAGCCTTAATAAATTTTATCAGGCATGTTAGCATAGGGAAATTATTAACCTACACAGAAGAAAAATATTAAACTGCTCATTAAACCACTGGAGCTGTCTTCTAAGTGTAGAGTTTGGCAGTTCAGATAGAGGAATGTCATGTTTTCCTTTCTCTAAATTTGGAGTGCTCTTGACTCCACTGTGGTGGAGACTAAAGGTGCAGCCCACAAGTCCAAGAAGTGCTACCCCAGTCACAGTAGGTGTGCTCCAGGGTAGGTGGAAATAGCACTCTAGTGGCTCCTAGGAACCTATTATGTATCCCAAGACACTTGAGGTTTTTTTCCATTGCCAGGGACAGATGCTTACCACACATTGTGCCATTCTGTGCCAGTGTGGAATGGATTTTCTCTTTTGTGCATATATTTTTTTGACAGCTGCTCACATGTAAGGTATATTTTTAGGAATATTAGAATTTATTTATTTATCTAATTATTTTACTTAAAATTGCTGGTCTTATCTTTATTAAGGGTGAATGTACAGTTATCCAGTCCTCACTGGTAGATGAAAACAAATGGATTAAACTCTGTGAGGTTATTCTGCAATAATGTACATTTACACTTCCTATTACATGGGAACATAAAACATAAATATTAATTTAGCACAGAACAATGATTAAAATTATTTGAAACAGATTTCAAGCCTCTACTACAAAAAACAGCATTAGTATTCCAATGTAGAGAACTGCACAGAACGATTAATAAGAGTAGAATAGCCTAATTTGTGTGATAGATAGTGTTTCTTTTCTGTTGTAGGATAGGTCAGCAGTAATAAGAGTTTTAAGATACAAAATGTTTAGTTAGCTAATTTCAGCACTAGTAGCCAGTTGACATTGCAGTGTAAAACTGTATTGGCTCAACCAAGAGCTAGGCCACCTTTGGTCACCAGAGGGAGGCACAGTGTGGCTCTGAGGTAATTGTGGCAATTAGCCACACCTGTCCTCCTGCTTACTTAATAATAGCAGCTCACTAGCACCTTGGTGCTCAGTTTTTGTTCAGTGTACTGGTAAATGACAAAACTGGCATTTTGTGTAGAAACCTCAAGGGCTATCCTGTGAGTCTTTTTCTTTCCAGCTTCTCAAAAGCCTCTCAGAAAAGTTGTGCCTTTCGCTTCTTAAGTTTTTGTTTTCTCCTTGGTGGCTCTCCAATAGTTATTCAAGTTATTCTAGTGCTACTTCTAGTGCTACATTATTGCCAAAGGTTATTTAACCAAGTATTAAGTGGAGGGTCTGAATACTTAAATACATATTCAAGCCTTGATTATAAGTGCGGGGTTGACATTTCTGAGCCTGGAGTAAATTCTCTTGTGTTAAGTGTCCTAGTGAAAGGCGTTTTGCTCTTAGGCCGAGAACATACTAAATATTGTTTTTACTATTGGAAGGTCTCTGTTCACAATTTTCAAAAATGATATCTAGGACACCTCAAGGCTTTTCCCTGTACAATAATTCAAAGGGAAGAACCCCATGGATGCACTGCAAACCTAGCCATTTATCCCATGACCTAGCATTCTAGTGTTCCAACGTATGAATCATATGCTTCAGTTTTGTTAGTGTTTGACTAGCCCATCTGTTTGTTTGGTGGTGGAAGACACTAGTCTGAATCAACTTAATTCCCATATATATTACATAATTTGCATAAAGTGCGTGACAGATTTGCTGTGCCATGATCAGTCAGGATCTCTTTCATGATCCAGATTCGAGACCAAGTATCCCACTACAACCTTGTAAAGTGTCACTACTTCAGGATACTTGTTTACATAGTCCATTAGAACTAGCACAAAGCAATGTCACTGTGTATTCCACTCTAACAGCCTGTCGAAATCCATACCCATACAGTCCAATGGGACCACAGTTAACAGTAGTGGCTACAATAGCGTTCTCAGGACTGCAGGAGGATTAACAAACTGGCATTTGGAGCACATATTGCACACCAGCCCTGCAATGGAATTGCTGTAGGCCATATGGAATAACATTTCCCTATATATATATATATATATATATATATATATATATATATATATATATATATATATATATATATATATATATATGGGATTATGAGCTGACCACTTCATCAGTCTGAGTGTCCCATGTCACTTGGTAAAGGTGATCTATAATAATTGAGAAATAAGGTTATGACAGCAACGCTCCTGGATCAAACTTTTTTATACTCATTTTTTTTTTAAATCTTGAGATTATTCCAACAGGAAACCCTCCACAGGAGATCCCTCTGGGGACAATGGTGCAGAATGCTAAGGGTCAGTCTTCCTTTTGCAATTGATCTAAAGGGATTCAGCCTGCATCTCCACCTCTTCTGGCTCATCCTGAGATAGACTGAGAGTGGTGTCCAACTCAAGTGTGGTACAAGTCACACATGCATATCTCAAGCAAGAACCAACTCTTATGCCTTTGTTTCTGGAATCTTACAGTGACCAGCACTAATGGGTGCTCATGATTGTCCCTGTGCAGACACCCAGCGCACACCTTCCAATTTGTGCTCTGGTGGATTGTGATTTGATTACAACCCAAAACCACCAGCACCTCATATATACCCCTTTAAATATCACAGGTATCCAGTATGGCCTAGCTTGTTTGGGGCAGGGTCATCAGAGTTTCACTTTCCATGTGTGGGGACTATTCTTGGCTCCTGCCACCTGGAACAGCATGAGATGAGCCTCTGCAAATTGAATGGTGATGTCTAGCATCTTGAGGTGGTGGTACTAGACCCACACTACAGTTCTTTCCAAGAGGCACACAATGAATTTTTTCAGGAACACCAGGTCAACCAATGCTGCCGCATACAACAGCCAGTGCCTGCACCTGTCCCGGAGTTACTGTGCAAACACGGATGGCTAGTGGAACTTCTGCAGAGAACTTATGTTCCTCAGGGTCTAGGTGACACTTTGTAAGATTGCCTGCTGCAGCCCAGTTCAGCTGGAAGTCCACTGGAAGCTGATGTGCCATTGAGCTATACTTTTCTCCGATGAGCAGCAGCATCAAGCTAAGTGCTCAACTGTTTGAAGGCCATCTGCCTGCAGTGGCAACACAAACAAAACAGCTCAATATATGTCTCAGGGTTGTCCTGAGACATCGCCTTTGCTTACGTTGACAGATGTGGATGCAGGGCCGCTGGGCCACTGCAGCAAACCCTTCAGGACTTGCCACATACTTCAAAAAGCAGGAGCTGTTTCCTGTGCCTGGTGTTGCCTTGACTAGGGTTTTAATGACTTCATTCAGTGGAGAGGCCTCCATGGAGGCATACCCTTCCTCCCAGATTTCAGCACTATCGTGACACTAGTACATGTAGGAAGAATGCTTGGAGGCAGGAATGTTGAGGCAAACTAGTTTTATTTAACATAAACTGTGTAAAAGGCTAATTTTAATTTCTTGTTGTGCCAGAACTTGGCACTTGAACCTAATTATTGCCTGTGTGTGTGTGTCTCTCTCTCTCAGATCTGGTAGCCTACTGCAACAGAAACACATTGTAAGGTGCAGGTGTGCCCAATTTCAATCACCTGCTGGTTTGTTTCTGACTTCACTGCCTTAGATAACACTTCACAATAACCCTACATGTTTTTCAGTTCAAGGCCATAGGCCATGTTAAAACTGCTGTCAAACCCTTGACAGTGAATATTTCATGTTGGCCCTGGACCACCTGGAAGAATCATGCAGATGCACATATAATTGCATGCTATTTTGAAGAGGAGATATCAAAACACATTCTGCCCTGGGAATGCTTTGATGACTAATTTGTGGGATATGAAACGATTCTTGACTGAACTAAACTATGAGAATGGAATCTTGAGTGGCATAATTCAGACTTGTAGTGAGATACAGGCAGAACAATCAATAATACAGGGACAGGGTTATGGCAGGCCCATCCGCAATAAGCAGCAGGCAAAGACAAACATATGGACAAAACAGAGCTGGGAACACAGAAAAACAATTCTACAGCTTAATACAGCTCAATGATGGAGGCATTGTGTGTGAGAAGCTCCGCAATCAACAGAGGACAATAGAGGAGGACGCTGAGTCCATGGGGCAGGAGGGATGGAAGCAGGAAGTGGCAGAGTCTCTAGGATGTGGTGATTTAGGTTACAGTCCATAAATTTTCCTTAAACATGTTTTAAGAGAAATAATAAAATTAGCAAAATTCCGAGAAAATTACCGGTTTTATTTTTTATCTCGAGTAGCTCTCTGTAGTCACTGATCACACCAGCATGAACAAACCACATTACCAGTTGAAGACGTCACAGTATAAAAGCATTGCCGTCCACTTGCATCAAAAGGGCTGGCTTGAAATGGCAAGTTTTATTTGGAGTCAACAGACTAAGTTGAAACTATATACAATTAAATAGTTGTATTTATTTATGTCAATTTTACATTTACATTCATATTTGCAACCTGTGTTATCATTTTCAGACTTTAAAATGTTTCACTGAGTATGTTTGCGCTTTTTATACTAAAAAAAAAAGATTTTTCAAATCTGATTTTGCGTGACCTGATGTGTTTTGTGTGGGGGATTTTTTGTTCAGTATGTTAAATAATCCATCTACATCAGGTTATATATATGATGTTACACAAAGGAAACAACACATTTTCCATTGTAGTTAAGTGTGAAAGCATAAATTGTAGTAAAGGAACATACAAAAATAGTATATACTGTAGACAATCATTAAATGTTCTGTTGTGGATGTCATGATATCATGTCATGTGAATTAAATCACTTATGCACTTCAGATCACATGTGCAGTGAGGACACCAAATGGCAAACTAGGCCATGGTGGGTATACTAGGCCATATTAAATACTTGCAGATGAAGGGAGGCCTTATCATGGAGGCAGACTTGCTTAGGAAATGTGAGACAGACAGCTAGATAGATTGAGAGGGAGGAACCAATTTAGGAGCTATTAAGAAGGCCAAGTGTGCAGCTCTACTTAATGTAATGTACTGTTCTGTGCTGATATCAGGGGTATTAGCGTATTCTGGAGCTTGACCTGCTTAAATTGTCTTTTTTACCTCCTGCTGTCTAATGTTCCTGTGCAGCTTCTATTAACAGCTCCACTGAATTTCCATGTGTTTTTTTTTTAAACATCAAACATGAGCTCATGTAGAGATTCGTGGCAGATCTTTGAGCTGAACTTGATATGAACTCATTGGTCATGTCTCATTTACTCTGGCAAACCATAATTGACCACTTCACCATTTTACTTACTGATAAATATACACATGCAAAGCAAAAAGAGTATGCATTAAATGCATCTTCTTTGTTATAAGTATGTCTCCCTCAGTTAAGAAATATGAGGTGATAGCTTTGTATAGGCCTACCAGTTATGGGATACTAATATGTATAAACTTGTTTTTTGTTTTCTGACTAGAATTTTATTCAGCAACTGAACACAATTTCATTTGTTTCCAGCAAATCAAAGGAAAATAATAAATGTCTCATTCTATAACCATTACCCAATGCACTTTACAGGCTTTTTCTAGGAAACCTAATTGTATGTTCTTTTTCACTCATAATTATTAAAGTCATTTTTGTAACTGCTATAATGAATCATGCAAAGTAACTACTGAAATGGATAAAAGCCAATAGTGACTTGATTGCTCACTCTGCAAGGGGCCTTTAAACTAATCAATCCACTATGCATACAAGCTCATTCAAGCCATTTCTAGTTAAAGACCAGTAGCACTTTGATTTAACGCAAAGGTGAGGTATATCCCTTTATCTAATTGCTAGGCAGTAAATAAGAGCATGAGTCCATGTCACAAAAAAGCCCGTAATTCAAAGGTCTAATTTTCCTCAGTTGGACAGACTTTTATTTTTATTTTACCATTACAAACTGCATGCACTGAACTTTTCTGGGTTCCTCCATTTAAGTATAAAAGATGGAAAAAAGCACAAAATGACAATACAGTATGTGTTAACTAGAGGACAATTTAATTAACTCTGTTACAATTTTACATCATGCTTTCTTTGGCAGTGTAAGGAGAATCTCCCCCAGTAAAATGAATGACAAAGATATCCATTACAGCACAAAGTTAACAGATCTCTGAAAGAGATTCATTATGGTCTCTTGGTAGACATTCAACATTTCAGTAGATGATGCTCTAGTCATACAATTACAATATTAAAAGATGTATGAAAAGTATATGAGGGTGGTTATATACTAACCTCAAGCTAGGCAAAGGCCTAGACATTGGAACAGATTCATAACCTGATAGTAACTGTGCTATGCCACCCTAAATATGCAACTTGATATTTTATTTCTATTCAGTCACTGTGCCGTTAATTAGTGCTGAAGGTGAAAACCAATCAAAATCAACATATAATGAGACTGACTAACCCCAGTTGTGAGACTAGTAATGTGATAAAAACTGCCAGCTACATAAAAACATAATGCAAGACATGATCTACATCGTTGCAGTGAGGTAAAAGACTTCAACAGCAAAATTATATCTATCTAAGCCCCTCCTGGAGCATAACTCTTCAACAACTGTCCTCTTCCTGTCAGGTGCCAGTGCCACTAAATGCTGCCATCCAGGTCTGGCAAACTTGGCATCAGCATTGAGGTCTTGTCTCCAGGTGTTCCTCAGCCCCTACCGATTTCTCTTGCTCTGAGGGTTCCATTTTAGCGACTGCCTCATGATGTTGGATACTGATTTCCATAAGGTGTGACACAGCCGTCCCCATTGTCTCCATAGGATTTCTTCCTCCATTGTGTCGTTGTATACTGAAATTGTATCTCTTCTCAGTATATATCTGTGTATGGTTTCTTCCTAGGTGCAGTTAGGTGGACAGCATGAAATGGGGCCTCAGATAAGACACATAGGGAATAGATGTATTATTTGACATAAAATGGTAAAAGTGAACTTGGATAATTGAGCTGAAATGTCACTGGGCACTTTCACTTTGAATTTCTTTAAAAAATAAATGTGGCCATTAGCTACCATTTAATTATTACTTGGACAGGCTTGTGTGCTTAATTAATTGCTTCCAACATCAAATTTTCTAATGCTGGCTGACTAAGATTTGTTCTGGTTCCTGCTATTCTCCAGAAGTGCATCGGAATTAATGGTTGCAATTCAAGTTGCTGATGGTAATCTTAGTGGGAATTTTTGATGGCGCCAGTGATCACTGAAGCATCTCCTAATGTGCTCATCTCAAGACAATGTCTGAGAAAGTTAGCAAATTTTTTTTTGCTCCACACTCAGTATGGATCTTAAAAAAGCACCTTTTCCTGGTGCAAAAATAAAACCTTTATCAAAGAAGGCTTCATTTTAATCTTTGTGCATCAGACGACAGTATGGAATAATTTTTTTGCCTGAATGCTTTGAAAGGTATACATTTTATGTCCAGGGGAAGCTGCTATAGCTAGGGGTTGCCATCTTTCCAGGGTAGTACAGCAGTGAGCAATGCTGGGTGCTTTCACCCTGACCTGACAACCACAATACATCAGACAGTTGTTTTGCATGTCTGTGCGTCTTCACCTGGAGCCACAAAGTTAAATAGCTTTTAGGCCTGGTTCAGGATTCAGTTCTTATTTCACAGTATTCTCACTGCTGAGCTGAGTATAGAATTCATTGTGTGAAAATAAATGTTTTCCCTCACACAGGCAGCCAGTACAACACACACACACACACACACACACACACACACACACACACACACACACACACATATGCATACTTTAAAAAACTGTACTGTGAACAGTGTATAATTGGTTGAATCATGCTGACACTGAATAGGGAGGCATATCTAGAGTTGTGGGGCACAGCAGAACCAGTTCAGACTGGCAGTGTTTGAGTGCTGTCATATGGCAGAATAGGTCTAGTGGAGCTCATTTGATGGTGCAGATAAGAAATTTTGGTAACATTACTGAATGTAATTCAGTAATTCTGACTTTTATACATGTATGCTAATGACACAATGTGTGAGACACAGGGAGGGCATGGCCAATTTGACGAACACACACACACACACACACACACACACACACACACTCACACACACAGACGGAGGCGTTCGGGGGGAGGGGCCGTACCGTGACACTAAGGACAAAAGCTTAGCCACTTAAGTAAACTTAGCTAATTAGCTAGCTAGCTAACAAACAGGAATCGTGGTTGGTTTAATTAAACAGTGAGCTAGGAATCACCCGATTCCTATCTAGTCACAGAATCTATATTGTTGTTGGTAAACAATTTTATATGAAATGACTGCTATGTGAGAAGCCTCTTGTGACTTTACAAAGGGCTTATATAGGTGTCATGTAGCCTTCGAAACTGTCCATCAGTAAAATGTTACTGAAATTTGTTCATGTATTCTAAATCTCTTAAAACCACAGGCAAAGTAATAAACTGGCACTCCATGGATAGCTAAACTCTTCAAAATTCTTATGAAGGCATTGACATTTCCATATTGACCAAGCTTTTGTTCCCATTTGCTGATTGGATGGTGCATATTGTCTGGAGGGAATGTGATTATTCTCAGCAGTATACTAATAAAAGCAATATTAATGTAATTATTGGTTAATTATTGATATTGTTCCCAGAAAGGATTATTCAGATGAACTTGCCTGGTACAGAAGATTACAGTGTTACTGGAGCCAGGCAACCTCAGTCTGGAATCCAATTAATCAAATGATCTAGGGATCTCAAAGAACATGACAGGCTAAAATGAAAGTAACGGTCCACTTAGATTCCTGTTGAACCTTGCCTCAGAGAGTAAAGGGAAGCAGTTCCCCAATCTGTGGTAGATTGCTTCAATCTAATTTAGAGAAACCCTTCTTAATTAGACCTGTAGATAATGGTGCTAGAGAGCAGGCAACATTTCGATCACTGAAACTTATTGGACTTAAAAGTGGAATGATTGAGGCAGATGCCACATATCTCACTTGAGAACTAAATCCACTGTAGAACACTGAGAATGGGAAGAGCAAGAAATAAGGCTGAATCAATGTGAGAAGTGTGGCCAAATGATTAAATAAACACATTATTGACAAGGGTGTCCTGACCCAAAGCATCCCAAATCAAATCACCGTGCAGCACAAAAATCTGCATGACTGGATACTTTCAGCTTTTACTGACAACTTCTCCTAAGCCTAAAATAGTTGTGGTGTGTTTGAAAACTCTGACCAAGTGAATGACTGAGTGCTCACTTAAATGTCAGTTAGCCCTACATGGTTATAATTCTTCATCCATTACGTTAACTATGCAGTGTGTGTAAGATCATCAATGCAGTAAATATGATCAATTATGCAGTTTGGTAAAGATGATCAAAGTCCTATGAAGATGGCCTTTTTTACTATAAACTATAATGCTAATAAACTGTTGACACACCTCTTCATGATATTATTTGCAGTATTTTACCATCTGATTGCCTAGATGTTAATGTCTGAGTTTGACAGGGAGAACTTAGTCAGAGAGATTGGATTTGTTTATGTGCTTACACAAGGAGTTTATAATTAATTAAAGTTTGTGTTTTAATGCACCCTTCAAAGAACATTATTCTTATGTTTTGTAATGCAGAAAAATGATTACCTACATAGTTTGCATGAAGCTTCATGAAAACCAGCTTTCAAAGGAATCATGTGACAGATGTTTCTAATATAACATGACACAGCATAAGCATGACACACAGAAAATGTGAAAATTGTACATGGAAAGAACTGTAGAAGATTACTTTGAGCAGTAAAGATAATATTTGTCAAGAATTTGATTTGGAACACTTAAAATTGCATTACAAGAATGAAGAAGCAGTGAACATTTTACTTTCCTTCTCGTGGCCAAATCTACCCTTATAGATGGACAGCAGCAGTATAATTCATGTAAACACACATGTGAATTTAGGTAATGCATGTTTTGGCTCTAATGTACAGTGATTTATTGACTGTAACAGGATGTAAGAGACTATTATAATTGTAATAATTGTAAAAGGATATGTGAAAGGAATTATACTATGAGGGTACTTACAATGCAAATGGCCTGGAAATGTCAAGTTGCTCTTTAGCTAAACCCAGCTAAAGATTGGGTTTTAAACCAATCTGCAATTTAGCCATACGTCCACAGTAACAGAACATGACCTGCCTATGAATTTGTGTTACAAATTACCCCCCCCCCCCCCCCCCCCCCCGTTGCTCAACTTGTAAGTCTCTTTGGATAAAGGTGTCAACTAAATGCTGTAAATGTAAAACGTGTGTATGTATACATAAGACACACTATAATTAATCTGCAATGTAAGGGTTGTTAGCCTTTATTTGTCATTATTCTATACATTAACAGGTACATTTACAACATAATTTATAGTTGATGTGTAATTACATGAGTTGTACAAACATATAAAATGGGACTCAGGTTTGGAGGACTCAATTTAAAGTCCTCTACTTGGTCACTAGATCAAGTGAATTCTGAAGTCATGAAGATAATATGCTCATGATGAAGGTTTTAGAAGTTGCATGTGAAATAATATACAAACGAACTAGCAACAGCTAATAATGATTTTTTAAAAGAAGTACAAAGGTCATAATCATTAGCATCTTTCAGTGCAGTGCAAAACTCAACTCAGCCAAGCTGTGTTTAAGATATAAAGTAAATCCTGAAGAACTGCAGCATGTCGTGATGGGAAGCGTCCTTTGATATAATTCAATCACAATTACATGGGCTATGTGTTTGTCACGATTGCTCCTCCTAGCGTCTCTGTTGTCATGGTTACTCAATTCCTTGTATCTTACCGCTACTTGCATTTTTGTTGTTCTTGTCCCCTCGTTTTCTGTCTTCGTGAGTATATTCCTGTCGTTATGTATTCTCGGACTTTTCACACTGGCTCTATGACCCTAGACTGTTCTAATGATAAAGATTCTGGATTTGCCCATAGTAAATCTCGCTCTTCTCGGCGTATACGTCCGCCTCACAACCGCTCAACGTTAACGCTACAGTTTCTATAAAATATGTGATTCATTATTACAGTTAGTGTGTGCCCAGCAATTTAACACTACTAGAGTGTTTTACTTTTGGTGGGCATTAAAAAAATCTGTTTCAGTCATTGTCTGTGATATTACTGTCAGGTGTTAGCCTCTAAAGATGTGATGTTCCACCTGCTGTGGAATCTGATTGATGGATTATGATCTTTTGAAGTGTTTCAAGTAACCCATTTTTACCCTGGTTGAGCTCTGTATGTAAAAATGATTTCCTCCAAGTAATATAACTGGAAAAATGTTTATCAGGAGATCGACAAAGACCTCAATCTCAAAGCAGTGGTTGAAGTATTTTTTAAATATAAATACAGAGATCATAAAATCCAAAACACAAGTTATTTAAAAAAATCTGAGACTCTAGAAAACATGTAAATATCTTATTCTTAAAATAGGAACAGATTGAACAGCAAATTTTCAACACACATTTGATATCTCCAGGAAAAATGAAAAGGTCCGTTACATCTGTGATCCATGCAATTCTGTTTGGCAACGCTTACTTGCAATAATATTTAACATACATTTAAAAAAAAAAAAAAAAAAAGCCCATCACCAATTTAAACGGCAAATTTATTTCGAAAAAAACTTGAACAAGCGTCTCCGCTCCACCATATATTGGTTACTAGTGCCCCCTATTGGTAAGCAAATTAACCCAACCCTTTCGGGTGCTAGAAGTATTTGGTGCCAGGTTTATTTAAGGAGTTATAACGTCTATACATTTTGTTATTTAGATTAATTTGCAGTTAGCTAAAATCAAGTACATTTAAATTTCCTTATCAAAAAATAAATTTTCCCTTAGATTGGCCGCATCTTTAGTCGCAGGCGCAACCTCAATCACAAGTGCTGCGTGCTCGTTTCCTATGGTCCATCTTCGTTCAGTGACGGTGAAAGGCTGCATCGTCATTCCTCCAGTCCACATTATGTGTCCCTCGTGCTTCTGCGTTGTCGAAGAGAGTGTATCTGAAAGTCGAAGCTTTTGACTTCAGAAACGTTTGGAGACGGAAAATGATGGCATTCTTTTTTGAGTTTATTTTAAACAAACGTGTAGTTTTTAAACTACACAACCAATGGCTATATAATGTTTTTGTAATGGGTTATTTTTAATTCGAAATAGGTTCTCCAGAACATCGTATAACTTCTATACTGGAAATTCAGAGACCATAAAAGGTAAGAATGATGCTACCTCGGGATTGTTAGGCGTGAATGGATACTAGTGGGTTATTATATGAAGTTATCAAGGCTACCAGCTGATCAAGAAGAGTGGTTTTCGTAACTTTATCTTTAACATTACAACATACAGGAAATATAAACCAGTGTCAGCAAATATTGCAAAATCTATTTCGTCCAAAGGTCACTAATGATTTGTAATAAAATAAGATATTTGGTTTAATTTTATCTGTTTTTTTGTTTGTTTGTTTTTTTTTCATTTTATTCTCTAGCTACTTACTCAGAAGATGTGGGTTTTCTTTAGATTTCTCTTTGTGCACATGCATATAAACTAGTCAAAAGACCCGCTATGGCGACTGAGGAGTAATGTGCGTGCAGAATTGACTTCAGTCTAAATATGGATTAAACTTATTGTTTCCTTTATGTGCATGTGGATGCAGCCAGAACCGCACAATATACATACACACACACAAAATAGTTGGTGGTGTTACGCGAGATTAAAAGACTACCAAATTGCCACTTAGACGATGGTTGAGAGATCGCAGAGCTGAATGTAAAACCTAGCAATAATTTTAGCACAGTTCATAAGATCACCCTTCGCACAAATGTCGTGAGTCGGCGCTTGTCGCGCATTCATTTAAGTTGGGACTTGAGAATGTACAGCTCGTTTTATCAAGAGAAAATACAAAAGTTTATTAATGTGATCTGTGGCTAAGAGATCTGACTGGCTGCTAAATTCTGGAACGAAAAAGGACGAGACAGGCGTGTATAGAGATTTCCTGGTACACATTTGATAATAACATCAGCATCAATTACTTTCAGACTAGGCAGCACTCTTAGGCACAGCAAAATTAAAAATATTGGTGTGTGTGTGTGTGTGTGTGTGTGTGTGTGTGTGTGTGTGTGTGTGTGTGTGTGTGTTTGTGTGTGTGTGTGTGTGTGTGTGTGTGTGTGTGTGTGTGTGAGAGAGAGAGAGAGAGAGAGAGCGAGAGAGAGAGCGCATGTGAGTATGTGAGTGACAGAGGGAGAGAGAATCCATACCTGAAGCCATAAAAACTCTTCAATGACTTAACTTCTTTTCTTACAGATTAAAAATGAACAGTGGACTGCAACTGAACTTCACTTTTACAGATGATGAAAACTGGACTTTGCCCAATGTAACTGAGGAGTATGTCGTGTTTCGGAGCAACATCACATATGTTGGATTTTACTTGCACCAGCCTTCAGTAGCTGCTATCTTCATAGTGTCTTACCTGCTTATATTTTTGGTCTGTATGGTTGGCAATGGAGTGGTGTGCTTTATTGTCTTAAGGAGCAAGAACATGCGCACTGTCACCAATCTGTTTATCCTCAACCTTGCTGTCAGTGACCTCCTCGTTGGGATTTTTTGCATGCCAACAACTCTTCTTGACAACATCATTACAGGTCAGTGCAGTGCCCTGCATCAGTGCATTTCTAGCTGGAAGAAGCTCATTTGCCAATCCTTGAGGTTCCTTTGAAAATACATGAAATGCTGTGAATTTTAGACAAGAATGGTCCCGCACAGCTTTGAATTAAAATTTGAATTTATTTGACATAACAAATAGTGGGATTTCAACATAAGCAAAGTCATAGTTTGAAATTGACTCCTGATTCGCAAATACAGTACACATTTTTGTTCTCTTCACCTCTTAATCTGCCTGAAATGTTTTTAAGTGCATTGAATACCTGGTACTGGTATACTGGGAGCTGGTTTACAGCAAAAATATTTACCATCTTTTGGATTCCAGGAACTGGTTTGAGAAACACTGACATATAGTAGACATGCATACATTTTAAGATGGTTCATGCTGCTCACTGATAGTTGTTGCCAGGCTCATGCTTGTTAAAGGTGGACTCGGTCAAAACAGCATTTAATGATGTAACATGAATGTTGGAAGACAGGTTAGGTGATAGAATAAGATAATAAGATTTTATTAAATTACAACATAAATTAACAATGGAACAGAAAACAAAATGTCTTTCACCCTCTTTCACTATTTCACTCTACTTGTTTTTGACTTCTTGGTTTGAGATTGTCTGACACACAAAGTTCCACAGGGTGCTTGTTGCTGATAACCTGACCTGGTCATTGCAATCCTCCTCTCTTTAAGAGAGCACACCAGCTTCTGCATTTCCTCCTGTGGCTGAGGCAAGCATATTTGAACACAGCAATCCTCAGTTTATAAAGGGGCACCATAGAGAGTGTTTTGACCTCTGTGTTTGACATTTCTCTGTGGTTTGAAGGCTGTAATGCCTCAGACTGAAAAGCCCTGACGAGAATGGTAAGGACAGTGGAAGGAATCATTGGGACCATGCTCCCACCTATTAAGGACTCCAGCATCATGGATGCCTCCGCCCACCCCTCTCACAGCTTGTTTTCCCTCTTACCCTCAGGTAAGAGATCCCATAGCTTGTGTTGCAGTACTGCTAGACTCCTTAAGAACTTCTACCATCCTTAAGCGCTTCTGCCCTCTGCCATCAGACTCTTGAATACAGTGGAAAAAGTGCAATATCTGAAATGACTGAATTCTGAATAGTTCATAAGTGAATGAGCATGCAATATTTAGATTTTATTAGGTTTAATTTATTCTTATAATTTATTTATATGTTACTCTATATTTATTCTCATAATTCCGATTTTATTATTAGTTCCTTGTTTTTATCTTGCTCATGTGTTTTAAGTGGTAAAGCGAAATGTGATGTAATTCTGTTCTGCTGTGTGATCTTTTATAACTGAAAGTCATGGTATGTATAGCTGATGCTGTGTATAGCTGAAAGTCAGTAAATAAATCTTGAATCTTGAATCATAGACCGGTTCTGGCTCTTACTGCAGATGATTGTCTGAATAAGCAGCAATGTGTATATACAGTGAGGTCTGAGGATTCTGTCCATAAAATGTTGACATTGCCAGAGTGCCGAAGAGCCCAAACAGAAGGGTGACCCACTGTTGTAAACTAAACAGGGTAGAGAAGGTCATTTTTTCCTTTGATGTTAGAGTCAAGGGGATGTGCCAGTATACATTAATTAAATCCAGTGTTGAGTAAAAGCAAGCAGATCAAGCAGCTTGTGATACATGGCATTGGATAAGCAACAAATTTAGACACCCCATTGACTTTCCTGTAGTCACAGAACGGATCAGACCCATCAGTTTAGGATCCAGCACAATGGGTCTGCTCCAGTCACTGATGAACTCCTCTATTATCTTGATGTAGAACATGGCCCTGAGGTCATCCTGAGCCCTGTTTCTTTTGTGTTCAGGTAAATGGTAGGACCGGCTGCTTTATAACCACTCCCAGGGGAGTCTCATTGAAATGCCCTATGAGATCTGTGTTACCGGGCAGGAGTGAAAACACTTCTGTGAACTCTGCTTTCTGGGCCAGGGAGAGATAAATGGTTGCTACAGAGGACCAGAGCAAAATGTGGATTTTTAGGAACCTTCGGTTCATCCCTCTTGGGAATCAACATCATCAGAGCCACCGGGACTGCCACTCGCTTTGGTTTCAGGAGGTTGGGGTGATAGATGTGGAATGCATCAACCTGTCACCTTCTCATAGTCAAGCTACCCCCCATGTAAACTCACACAGCTGGATGCCTCAATTATATGCACAGGGTTGGACATGAAGCAAATTCTCCTGCTTTAATCAACTTAGTGAGTGAGGTTTTGCTGTCAGGCCATGAACTTACTGAATTTTGCTTTTACTATCAGAAGATCCCTCCTTCCAATTCTTTCACATCGCACAGCAAAAAAATAGTGTTTCTAAGACATAGTGACTTTATGTATAAACCTCTGAATTTGTTTTTTATTGAACCATTCAACCATCCCATCAGTTTTTGGGGTGATGGACACTGGTGAGAATTTATGTAATCCCTAATCATTCACATAGTTTGTGTAGTGGACATGACCTCTTTTGGGATTTCAATTTGGGAGACAACTTGAAAGAGTGCCTCAACATCACTGTGTTCTGAGATGCTGGAGAGCGGCAACACTTTCGGATATCGTGTGGCATAGTCTAACGAGAGTAGTCTAGTCTAACAGGACTAACATAAAGTGATATACTTGTGCACTTTGCTTTAAGGGCCCAACGATGTCCATGCTGTTTCAATCAAAGTGAACCTTGATTAAGGAGAGCGTATGAAATGGAATTCTTGTGACCACAGGGAGATTAACCAACTGACATTCAGAGCACAAAGCAAACCACCTGTGTACATCCCCATCAGTGCCCAGATAATAGAGAAAAACCATCGAATAATTGAGTGTTTTAAGATGATTTAAATGCTGTGCCATGTGGTGGCTGTGGGCCATGTAGAAAAGCATTTCCCTGAGGCTTTTTGTAACTAACAATTATGTAACATTGGTTATTGCTTATTGGTCTGTGTGTACCACAGCACCCTGTAGGGTCTACCCTTAATGATTCAGAAGTGAGAATACGACATGCCTGTTCCTGACTCAAACACCTGACAATCACTTGTTGTAGATGTTCCTCAGTGTGTCAGCCTAGGACTGCTCTAGAGGGAAATCCTCTAGAGGAAGACCCACAGGAGGCAGTGACACTGAGACACTGCCTCCAATTCGGGTTCAGTCTCGGAAGCCCCCCACCCCTCAGTCTCGGGATCCACCACTGCCTGATGAACATGCCCTTAAATACTCACAGGTACTTGGTGTGCCCCTGCATGGTCAGATGAAAGCTGTGTCTCAGTGGGGACCTGGATCAGCATTCCTACTTCCATGTGGGGGTCCTAGTCTTGCTGCAGTCCTGCCCAGGTCTTATCCTAGTCAGACGCACCCATGGGGGGTGGGGACATGGAGAAAAGAGGGAAGTGTCTGGAGAAAAAAAGAAGAGGAAGGATGAGTGGGTTGGGTTAAATTTGTTCAGGGAAAAGGTTTGGGGGTGTCACTCCCCATTTCCAGGAGCTTTGATGGGATAGAGAGAGAAAGAGGGGGGCTCCTGACCCGCAAAATGTGTTTCTGCCGGCAGGATGGCATCATCCAGGGTGTCAGGGTAGTGGCACGTGACCCACTTTGCTGTCCTTTCTAGAAGGCGAGTGACGAGCTATTCCAGCACCACAATAAATATCCATGATGATTTGTGCATCACATCCTAGACCAAGCAGCCACTGACTGCCTGCAGCAATCTAGGAGCTGCTGCTCATAGGCAAAGATCTGGCCAAACTCTTCCAGAGACAAAGTCTCTGTCTTTGCTGTTCTGGGCTTCAACCAACCTGGTGCAGAACTGCTCAACTCCGTGCTTTGTAGTCCAGCTGCACTGCTATTGGGTGCTGGGTAATGAGCTTGGTTTCTGGCTACTGGGTCATGAGCTGCTGTGTCATGAGCTCATTTCCTTTAGTGACCAGTGGTACTGGCTGCTCTTAGCCTTGCAGAATTCACCACGTCCTCACACTTCACCCTCTGTTGCCACAAATGAAAAGCCAGGAACATGCAACAGGAGGTAAGCAAAAGTTGCGTTTGACAAACTGAGACTTGCTAAGGGTTTTCAACACAAGTACAAACAACTTAAGATATCTAGAACAGAATAGCTCAAATAAATTTAAAAGTGTTCAAAAGCGCTTGTTCAGATATGGAAACATTTTACAACTGGATAAGACTTCTTACAGACATTTTGTAACAGAATTATTGATATTGCATTTTGTAACCATTGCAAAATCTAACTTTGATATATAACGTACCGCTTAATCTCTACAATATGTTGTTATATGGGTGTCTTCGGCATAGCAAGTGGCTGCATTTCATCCCTCATCATATTGCTCCTGACAAAAGCAACCAAATAATTAAATAACAATTAAAAAAACTCTACAAAATAAATGTTGCATATATGCATACTTGTCAGAAGTCCTAAAGTGTAATTAATAATAGGATAACACAGAGCACTGCTGCCTCACAGCTTCTGTCACCGGGCTTCTATTCCCAGCCTTGCTGATGCCTCTGGTGAGTCTGGAAACTCTCTCTGTGCTCATGGGGTTTCCTCCTACCTCCCAAGGTGTGCATGCTAGGTTTATTTGTGTCCTGAATTGTTCTGGTATAAATGAGTGGGTGGGCATGCATGTGCCCTGTAATGAATTGATGCCCTATACGGGGCTGGTTGCTGCTTTTTGCTCTGCGCTGCTGGGGTAGGCTCTATAACCCTGCTTTGTACTAAGTGGTTTAGAACCTGAATGAGTTAATTATTTTGAATGTAATTAAGCACTTTTGCACTTTTGCACTTAACAGAGGCAAAACAAAGGCTTTTTTCTATTTCTCTCACTAATACATTTTACCATATTACCTGAGTTTATATATATATATATATATATATATATATATATAGCAAAGCAAAGAAAATTAAACATATATATATATATATATATATATATATATATATATATATATATATATATATATATATATATATATGTTTAATTTTCTTTGCTTTCCTGTAGCTAACAGCCTTGTTTGTGAAAAAAAAGACATTTTAATCCTGTTTTAACTATGTTGCTAAAAAGAACTGCCTTCCCCCCTTAATTAATTTAGCCATTTTTTACAGCATCATTTATTTTGCCATTGTTGCATTCTGCTATTAATAAGCTCAGCATGATTTGGTAAACAATCATAAATTCTTAATTACTATCCACACATTATCTTATAATACACACTTGTTGATTCTGAGAGCCCATTATATGTTGTAAATATATTGCTTGTTTGTTTGTTTTATCAAAACCGATAAGCAGAGCAGTTAACATTTAACATTTGCCATTAACCTGTTCTGCACTTAACTCTAATGGCTAATGCTATTCTGACTGCCAGTCTTGCACTGATGAAAAATTAGCATCCTTCCATCCATATACTTGTAAGTGGTAGCATTGGTCTTCCTCTTATTGCTCATTAGTACTCTTAAGACAATATGCAAATAGCTCATATGCCCATAGGTAATGTGTATTAGTCACTGTTGTATTGCATTTCCAGTCAGTAAGTATACACATCATGCTATATGTTGTATGACTCACACATTATTTAGATAATGAATTTCATCATTAAATCTGTGTCTGGGTTCTTTCTCCAAGCATGTTTTATGTATGTGCTTTCTGTTTCTTTACAGGCTGGCCGTTTGGAAGCATGGTTTGCAAAATGAGTGGAATGGTCCAGGGCATATCCGTCTCCGCCTCTGTTTTTACCCTGGTTGCTATTGCAGTTGACAGGTAATGTTCTCTTACCTCGTCTCTCACAGTATAGTACCAGTAACACTTTGAGTATACTTTTTGGCACTAAACCAGAGATCTCAAATATTGAACTGTTTTAAAGCAGACTTTTGTTTTAGCAATAATTTTAATCATTAGGTATTAATGTGGCATGTTTTAAATGACTTTCAATTGACTGAACTGTCACTGTCTACATGTCCACTGCTGTGGATTACCATTTCATTCAAATTACAAATTTATGTTTATTAAAAACAACATAAGCCTTTGTATCTGTATTTGTACAAACAAATATATATTAAAATCAGAAGTATTTAATGGATTTTGATGGCATAGAGAATCATGAAAAAATAAGTGGGTAATTTTCAATTAGGTGTACTTAAATTGTGGCAATGCATACAATGTTGCTATGGACATTTAAATTAATATGCAACATAGAGAACATTTTCTGGAATTAGATTATGAAATCAATGGTGCATATTTGCTACTTCACACTTCATTTTAGCCATCTGTTCTCATCCTACATAAGCTTTACATGCATTCTATAGTTCCATAGTCTGCAAGCAAGTTGAACAGTGATGAGTATCAACTGCCAAACAGTACTTAAAGCCAAATGAAAACAATATCTGTTCAGACTATGTGGCAGGGTGACAGGAGTGCTTTACTGCATGGTGGCTGTAGCACTAGAGTATATGAACTTTGTGGTCAGAGCACAGGATTGCCATCTGGAACACCCAGGTTCAAGGCTGGGTGTGATTCCTGCCTTCAGAGGATGTTTTTAATCACAGTACATACAAAGTGGAATTTGGATAACTTCCATCTTTTCTTCTTAATGTGACTACTGCATCAATCAGCTTTGTATTAACCAATATTTTTGCCAGAATGTTTTGTCACTTTGTTTTGTACTACTGTGAAACAAGATAGGCTCACAGAAACACAGTCATCTCAGAGTGTGCTGGTAATGATGGTAGTGCTCCTGGATTTTTGCTACTGCTGTCTGATTACTGGTGCTCAGATGATAGCTGCAAGTCATGAGCCTAGATCACAGCCTGGGCCTGTAATGGCCTATCAGAGCTTCACTTTGCTGGTCCTAACCACTGTCATGTCCACTGCTCATTACCTCTCTGCTATAAAGGACTGTCTAGGTTTGGAATCCTCATGAACCACAAACCATACAACAAAGACAAAATGCAAACAAAAGAGCCATATGCTATTAGGAAGCACAAAATCCTCAGTTCCATAAAGAACATCTTACAATGTAAACAACTTCAGAATGCCCTTTTCACATATTACTAGATCAGGTGATGTCAAATAATGAAAGAGGAGAATTACAAATAAAATTAAATCTTCTTTTTACATTTACTTTTCCTTTTACATTATGTTTTGGAAGACTGATTCAAATAAGATGCTCAGAGTGACTCAGCCTGTTCATGTCCTGGATATATTGGGGAAAGGTTTATAATAGTGGCTTCTTCTTGTTAGAGGATATGATAGGATTATGTCCTCTAATATGATAAAGGATAGAATTCCTATTTGTTTCCACCACACCATGAATAATTTATTCATTCCCAATTAATCTACTTTTTTGCTTTTCCTCAGGGTAAGGGAATTTCATTATCAATAATGAGTTGAGAGTTCCCCTGATAACCTGTTGAGAAAAGGACTGGTTCCTTATCAAATACATCTTAGAAATAGTCACTACCGTTCACTTAATCCAGTGGAGTAATGATTGAAACTTTTGCTGACAAATTGTTTTCTACAAATTGTATTTTTCTTTTTCACAATGTTCTGTCAGATCTCCTGTTTAAGGTATTGTAGGATATGAAAATTACAATCAAGTTTCATGGAACACTCCACCTTACTATCAAAGTCTTTGATAAATAATTCACTATGACAACTGCTGAGAGAACAGGCAAAAAGAGGCAGTGAGGTGGAAGATGTAGGCACGACTTGAAGCCAGAGTTCAAGTTCAAAATGTGAAAGTCCTCGCCAGGTCTTTGTTTTATCTGTGGACTCAAGGCAACAGGCAGAATTAATTAGGAAGCTAGGTGCTTAATTAGTGAAATATGGCTGGACATTTAGGGGATGGATTTTAATATTTAAAATTCAACTTGAACACCTCTTCATGGAGGTCATCTGTCTCACAAAGGTGAATTATTTCCCTCATTAGGTTGCATTTTTTCCTTAGATTGTTTTTGTTGTGGGCAACATGACATTCCTGCCTGCAAAGGACCTTGTTATTTTTAAGAAAGATGCTATCAACAACAATTTACTGACTGATTACACAAAAGTGATAACTGATTACACATAAGGGGAAATGGCTGATATATGGTTTTTCATTGGAAGGTTTTTGGATGTTTTTTTCATTGGAATTATTTAGATTAGCACTGTTGTCAATATGTTATTTTTAACAGTGTGATTGGGATTTGGTAAATTTTACAGCTTTCTCAAACTCTACTGTCCAAATTCAGATGTTTATTATTTATTTCAGATTATTATGTACATTGTGAAAAATAGCAGTAACTGTAATCTAATAATACTGACTGAACCCAATAAATGACCCAAGTTAATTTACTTAATTATCTTGTGGTCTGCTAATTGAGAACCTGTGGTGGGAGGTTTTTAAATCAGTCTGCATACAGCTGCACATCTCTCCTGCCTATTGATGGCCTGAGGATCATCTCTCTGAAGAGAGGTTGTCTATATTTCTGTAAAGGACTGTGGAACATACAGCAGCAGCAGCAACATTTTCTCATCTTCAGAAGTCCTAGCAGTGCTTTGTTGTTTGTTTGTTTTTTTGTTTGTTTTTGTTTGAAATTCATATGTAGGTTAATCTATAGGAGCATCTCATATAGGGATGAATTATGTTGTACTTGAGTTAGACTATGCTGCAGATTGTGTAAATGAGACTACAAACAGACCACTTTTAAAACAGCTCATGTAATATGCATGTTACCTTGGCCAAAGTGGAAGCTGGAGATAGATTTTGTTTTCTTCATGTTTAGCTGTATGTCTTCACCTGCCTTAATAACATTCTCCGACAGTAGTTATATAAATTCTGGTTGGTGACAGCAACATTTGAGAAAGTTGAAATATTGAAATGGAAACAAAATGAAAAAATAATTGCAGCCATAAGTGCTATCAAAACTAAATAACAGATCCTTGTGAAAGAGAGAAACTTTAAGCAATTTAAGTTAAAAAACGTAAAATGTCTGCCATGATTTTGTATTACCCAGTTTCACAAGGTAATAATACCTTATGGCTTTTGTGCAAATCCATCTTCCTTTTGCAGAGCTACAGTTATGTTTGTAGCAGCATAAGCAGATGTGCCTATAATGTTTATATTTCCTACACTATTTGATGGGACAAAGGCAAAGGGCATTTCTTCAGTCTGCAGCTGTACCATGTGCAGAATGAATCTGCAGCTGTCTTTCAAGTGCCTTGGTTAAAACCTTTAAGTCATCAAACATAAAGAAAACTTGCAATCTACAATTGCTTGAAATGTCCTACCAGATAATTATTTAAAAAAACAATTCAATTATAACAGTACGTTGATGTGTGTACTGTGGTCTCCGGTCTCCACTTTTTATAGCAAATCAGTCCCTATTATGACATACTCTTACCAGCCAACCACTTGACAGAAAAGGAATTTCATAAATTTTGATAAATTGTACATTTTCTTACAATTATAGCAGTATGTTGATGTGTGCTGTGGGCTTCAGTAAAATATCACTTTTTCCAGCAAATCAGTCCATGTAATGATACCCTCTTCTTAGCTACCAGCCAACCACTGAAGGCTTAATAGAAAAGTAATTTCATAAATCTTGATAAATTCTACATTTCCTTACATGAGTTTATGTCCTTGAAAGACCATTAAAAAAAACCTTTATAATATACTTTTGGAAAGAAATGATCAATCTGTTAACATCCTGCTTAAACATCATAATTCCCTTATCTCCAGAACGTTTGATGTGTCTCTTTTAGGAGCAATCAATACGACGAAAGCAATCACCACTGCACTGCTCACAGCTTTAACCATCGCCAAGACAACTATCCTCATGAACTGGAAATAAAAAATACACCATTACTATCACTCACTGGAAAAACTCACTAATGGGTCGTATATCAATGGAAAACATGTGCTTCCATCAAAAACAGAACCATTCGATACAACTCAATCAAGACCCTGGTCATTAATTTTCTACAACAGTAATCACCCCAACAAAGTAACAACACTGAAAATCCAATACCCAATTCCATACCACCCTTTACATAATCACAAAAAACCCCCCCACTTTCCTCCATATTCACACTCTCACACACAGACACATACACACACACACACACACATTCTATCCCTGTATAACAATGTTATTTTATTTATCTGATCTAACATACATTTTGCTGGTATTATTAATAAGCTTTTAAAAGGTATTATGATTTTGTCCTTGTTCTTCTCTTATCCTATTTGTTGGTTTGTTCATGTTTATTTGCTGGGATGTTCATGTTTATGTGCTGTCCTCCCTCATGAATGATAATATTTGCATAATTGCAAATAAAATCTTAATAGTCCTCTGAGGAGTGGGGTTGGTGGTGGGCAAAAAACAAAAATAAACTTTTATTAAAGCCCTCTTTCTGTAAAATGGGAGGCTTGGCAGGATACAGAGATGAACCATGTTAAACACAGAGACGTTTATTTGCCACACGTAACACAAGGAAGAACAGCGGAGCACACAGGCTTATGTAGGGTCAGACAAAGACCATCGACGAAACAGGGCCTTATATACATGCACAGTAATTATGTAAACAAATACACACACACAGGGAGACATCTGGGATGAGGGGACCGTACTGTGACAGAACCCTCCCCCCCAACAGTGCAACTCCCAGTGTGCCAGCCTACCAGGCTAGGCCCCCAGAGCATCCTCCTGGCATCCTTCGGCAGTCGGTGTTTCTGTAACACAGGAGGCGAGGCAGGATACAGAGACGTTTGTTTGGCACACATAACACAATGAAGACCAGCGAAGCACACAGGCCTACGTAGGGTCAAACACCGACAAACACCAACATCTAAACAGGACCTTAGATACATGCACAGTAAAATGTGGAACAGGTGTGATACACGTGGAGGTTGTGGCCATGCAAACGAATACACGCGCACAAACAGGGAGACGTCTGGGATGAGCGGGCTGTGCCATGATACTCTCTCATGCGTACTCATAAGTCCCCAGGACCTGACAGCTACCCAGCAGAAATCTTCTCATCTGTTCTTTTATTTCACTTTTTTTTCCCCAAAATGCAGCCATACCTCCTTATATGAACACTCCAAAAAACATTTTTGTTCCAATCTGATTGGTCCAGCTACCTAGCATATCACTAATTAACTAGGATATAAAAATCATAATTAAAGCCTTATCAAGCTTGCCAACTTCAACATGTGCACCAAATAAATTTGTGACGATACTTTCAAACTCGGCACATCGAATGACTCAAAGCACAACAATTCCTGACCTCCTAGTAGATTATCTATTAGAACCGTCTCCTGGTTCCAAAGGATTCATTTCGAATGCCTTCTCCTTAGTCAAGTCTTGTGTTGCTGCAGATAGGATTAAGGCTAATTAGGGAAAGAGTTAAGCAAAGGATGCATGGAACCTTGCAAAGAGTAAATTATATTACTTCCTGTGCCAGATTGGGTCTAATACAATTTAAGGTTCTCCACCATATACACCTAAGCAGGGCAAAGATATTTTCCCATTTTATCACAATGCTGACAAAATTGTAGATGTCACAAATGTGGCATTGCACGTTTTGGCTATGCCCTAAATTAAAAGGCTACTGGTTAACTATGTTAGACATTATCTCTGATAGTTGTACCCTGACAATTGAACCAAGCGCCAAGATAACCATATTTTGGGTTTCAAAGTATGAGGGCCTTCTTACCCATAGACAACAAAAGATAATTGCTTTCACATTATTAGCATGCAGACAGGTCCTTTTTAAATTGGAAATTGGCCAGCTCACCCAGAAGAGCACAATGGCTACAAGATCTTGTGCTGTTCTTACATCTGAAGAAGATTAAATACAATATCAGAGGATCATTTAGAAAATTTAGACAGAGGTCCTTCATCAACTCTGCAAGCAAAGTGCTTCTGAATTAGTAGAAGGAGGAACCAGCCTATTTATAAGTTCCTGAAAAAGAGATCATATTTGTGTCCTGCTTTAATCACTTTAACCCAATTCAAAGCAAATGTTGGCATCTTCGTGTAACGTGGGAGGAGTGAAGAGCGAACACACTTGCGAAGTGCCGACGCGCTGGATGTTATGCGAAACGGGACTAACGAGGGATGCCATAAAGAGTGTGACAAATATAATAAATAAATAATAGGTTAATAACAAACAAACAAACCAACCAACCAACCAACCAACCACAGAACAGAACCAAAGACAGCCAGCAGTAACGGGTTAACAAGGTGAGTGCGAGATTTATGCAACAAAGGAAATAAACAATAAAGAAAGACTAACGGAGAACAATGATCAACTACAACATACAACTAGAACATGTAGGGAGAATACCGGGCGAGAAAAGAGAGTGGAGTCAAACAAGTCAACATTAACGGGGAAGGCAGCGTAGACGACAAACACAGAGTGAGAGTACAATAATCGCGCGAACAGCAGAGAACTAAACAAGGAAAGCAACAGAGACAGCGAAGGTAACTAAACAGGGAGCGCTGGAAGAAAGTACATAGAAACGAGCGGCGAGATCAAACGGGAAAATACTAAACACGTAAGAGCAAAGACTAACGAGAGTTAACCAGAGCCAATGGCGCACAACGAATGATTTATTAAAAAAAAAAAAAAAAAAAAAAGACCGACAAACAAGAGACGCAGGAACGCTGTTTACATGGGAATGCAATTAGGGACAAACTCGGAACAGCTGGGCACAAAGGGGAGGAGACACAGAACTATGGAAACTGACGAATACCCTGAAGTGACTCGTTTGCTAGGGAAACGGGGTACGCTTAGGTCTGCGGACGTGACACAACACTTTTTTTTTTGTGTGTGTATGTTTGGTTTAATTGTGTTTAATTATTTACTACATATTGTTTATTTGTTTATTTTCATTTATTTCTTTATTTATTGTTAATATTTTTTATTTGTGTAAAGAAAACTACTTTGAGAATTAAAAGGGTTGAGTGGAAACATAACTTGGTTATGTTCATCATTCCCCTATGCTTGTCCACTGTTGCTAAACAGTTGCTAGTGGTAGCTTGGTGGTTAAGGTATGTGACTTGTACTTGGAAGGTTGCTGGTTCAAGCCCCACCACTGCATTGTTGAGCCCCTGAGCAATACCCATAACCCTCATTTGCTCAGGTTGTACTCAGTCATGAATGTTTTGGGTAAAAGCATCAGCTAAATGTAAAAATACATTGAAAAAATTGTATTTATAAACCAGCTTGGAATAAGTGATCACCACTCTCATAAGCACAGATCAATGTGGTTTTATCAAATGGATACACTCCTCAGAAACTACCAAAGCTTATTCACGTTAATTCATATATACAACAACACTTCTTCAAATAAATCACCATGTTTGATAGAGTAGAGTGGTCTTTTCTCTTCAGCATGCTCAAACAATTTAAATTTAGCCCTTATCAATTGGATAAAAACATTATACATTAGACTACTCACCCTCTGCCTCTGTTTCACCAAATACAAAAAAATAAATAAATAAATATCAGCTACAAAAAGGAAGTCGACAAGGATCTGCTTCATCATCATTATTGTTTTGACTTTTCATTGAATCACTGGCTACTCACGTCCAACGTTCAGACAGATGTCATCATAAAATCAGTTTATATGCAGATGACATTTTAGTATGTATTACCAATCCTTTACAGCAACTCCTATCAGTCTATGATCTGAACAATTCTAACAAGGTGTCTGGCTACACCATTAACAGGTCAGAATCTTTGCTGCTGCCTTCTGAATTAAATTCGACTGGGATAACAAGTTCTGGTACATACTAGGTAAACATGCCACCCAATTCATTAAATGCCCCTAAGATCTCCCCAAACCTGAATAATCTATATAAACTCAATGATATCCCTTTACTGCAAGAAATAAGACTAGCATGATGGAATAAACTATGCTTATCTTTAATTGGCTGAATATAAACAATTAAAATCATTAGCCTTCCTAAAATCAACTGCTTGTTTACTATCAAATCAAATGTATTTATATATCACTTTTTACAACAGATGTCACATAGCAGCTTTACAAATGTCCAAGTCCAAGCCCCCAATGAGATAGATAGATAGATAGATAGATAGATAGATAGATAGATAGATAGATAGATAGATAGATAGATAGATAGATAGATAGATAGATAGATAGATAGATAGATAGATTCAACTTTATTGTCATTGCTTAGTACAAGGCAATAAAATGCAGTTAGCATCTACCATAAGTGCAAATAGTAGCAATGTGTAAACAGAAGAATGCCAGAATGTGCCTAAGTATATAACTATGACATTATATATATAAACTCTATATGTAAAAGTTGTTTCTAAATATATATATATACAGTGGGTGAAATAAGTATTGAACATGCCACCAACTTTTTCCCTGTGTCATTTCTCATTATTACACATAATTTATGGACATTTATGGTTTGATTTCTTTGCATGGGTGGATTGGATGGGTTGTTGCCGACATCTGGTGAGAATTTAATGTCAATAGCACCTTTAGAAATATATTTACTTAGAAAATTGGTGACATGTTCAATACTCATTTCACCCACTGTGTATGTTTATATATATAATGTCATAGTTATATACTTAGGCACATTCTGGCACTCTTCTGTTTGCACATTGCTACTATTTGCACTTATGGTAGATGCTAACTGCATTGGTGCCTTGTACTGAGCAATGACAATAAAGTTGAATCTATCTATCTATCTATCTATCTATCTATCTATCTATCTATCTATCTATCTATCTATCTATCTATCTATCTATCTATCTATCTATCTATCTATCTATCTATCTATCTATCTATATAAAGCATAACAGGATATATACATAATATATTAAGTAT